>NC_073693.1:359986862-360010795 GCF_029784155.1 Uranotaenia lowii | reverse complement strand
CCAAGGTGGACGGGGCCATTCAAGATGGGCTGTTCCTGATGGCCGTTTCCAATTCCTGCATGAATCCCCTGGTGTACGGATCGTACGCAATGAAGTGCCGCAGACCGTGCTGGCGACGACAGCAGACCCCAAACGGCGTCCAGACGCCAAACGCAGCCCAACGAAGGTCGACAGGTGAGAGAAAATAACTTACCTCTTTCAATGTTTGATACCTTTGAAATTTTTCAGACATTTTAAAGAGACTTTAAGACGAATGTTAAAAAAAGTTGTAAAAGTTTTATTTATAACACTGACAAATTTAGGAAAAAAGTGAAACTTTTTTTTCACATAACTTGGACTTATTCTGAAACTATTTTGAATTGGATTTAATTCAATTAAGTTCAATAAGTCATTTTTGTCATTTTTGTCATTTTTGTCATTTTTGTCATTTTTGTCATTTTTGTCATTTTTGTCATTTTTGTCATTTTTGTCATTTTTGTCATTTTTGTCATTTTTGTCATTTTTGTCATTTTTGTCATTTTTGTCATTTTTGTCATTTTTGTCATTTTTGTCATTTTTGTCATTTTTGTCATTTTTGTCATTTTTGTCATTTTTGCATTTTTGTCATTTTTGTCATTTTTGTCATTTTTGTCATTTTTGTCATTTTTGTCATTTTTGTCATTTTTGTCATTTTTGTCATTTTTGTCATTTTTGTCATTTTTGTCATTTTTGTCATTTTTGTCATTTTTGTCATTTTTGTCATTTTTGTCATTTTTGTCATTTTTGTCATTTTTGTCATTTTTGTCATTTTTGTCATTTTTGTCATTTTTGTCATTTTTGTCATTTTT
Organism: Uranotaenia lowii; assembly: GCF_029784155.1. Taxonomy (NCBI): domain Eukaryota; kingdom Metazoa; phylum Arthropoda; class Insecta; order Diptera; family Culicidae; genus Uranotaenia; species Uranotaenia lowii. The sequence continues at coordinate 360,009,968 of NC_073693.1, read as the reverse complement.
GTCATTTTTGTCATTTTTGTCATTTTTGTCATTTTTGTCATTTTTGTCATTTTTGTCATTTTTGTCATTTTTGTCATTTTTGTCATTTTTGTCATTTTTGTCATTTTTGTCATTTTTGTCATTTTTGTCATTTTTGTCATTTTTGTCATTTTTGTCATTTTTGTCATTTTTGTCATTTTTGTCATTTTTGTCATTTTTGTCATTTTTGTCATTTTTGTCATTTTTGTCATTTTTGTCATTTTTGTCATTTTTGTCATTTTTGTCATTTTTGTCATTTTTGTCATTTTTGTCATTTTTGTCATTTTTGTCATTTTTGTCATTTTTGTCATTTTTGTCATTTTTGTCATTTTTGTCATTTTTGTCATTTTTGTCATTTTTGTCATTTTTGTCATTTTTGTCATTTTTGTCATTTTTGTCATTTTTGTCATTTTTGTCATTTTTGTCATTTTTGTCATTTTTGTCATTTTTGTCATTTTTGTCATTTTTGTCATTTTTGTCATTTTTGTCATTTTTGTCATTTTTGTCATTTTTGTCATTTTTGTCATTTTTGTCATTTTTGTCATTTTTGTCATTTTTGTCATTTTTGTCATTTTTGTCATTTTTGTCATTTTTGTCATTTTTGTCATTTTTGTCATTTTTGTCATTTTTGTCATTTTTGTCATTTTTGTCATTTTTGTCATTTTTGTCATTTTTGTCATTTTTGTCATTTTTGTCATTTTTGTCATTTTTGTCATTTTTGTCATTTTTGTCATTTTTGTCATTTTTGTCATTTTTGTCATTTTTGTCATTTTTGTCATTTTTGTCATTTTTGTCATTTTTGTCATTTTTGTCATTTTTGTCATTTTTGTCATTTTTGTCATTTTTGTCATTTTTGTCATTTTTGTCATTTTTGTCATTTTTGTCATTTTTGTCATTTTTGTCATTTTTGTCATTTTTGTCATTTTTGTCATTTTTGTCATTTTTGTCATTTTTGTCATTTTTGTCATTTTTGTCATTTTTGTCATTTTTGTCATTTTTGTCATTTTTGTCATTTTTGTCATTTTTGTCATTTTTGTCATTTTTGTCATTTTTGTCATTTTTGTCATTTTTGTCATTTTTGTCATTTTTGTCATTTTTGTCATTTTTGTCATTTTTGTCATTTTTGTCATTTTTGTCATTTTTGTCATTTTTGTCATTTTTGTCATTTTTGTCATTTTTGTCATTTTTGTCATTTTTGTCATTTTTGTCATTTTTGTCATTTTTGTCATTTTTGTCATTTTTGTCATTTTTGTCATTTTTGTCATTTTTGTCATTTTTGTCATTTTTGTCATTTTTGTCATTTTTGTCATTTTTGTCATTTTTGTCATTTTTGTCATTTTTGTCATTTTTGTCATTTTTGTCATTTTTGTCATTTTTGTCATTTTTGTCATTTTTGTCATTTTTGTCATTTTTGTCATTTTTGTCATTTTTGTCATTTTTGTCATTTTTGTCATTTTTGTCATTTTTGTCATTTTTGTCATTTTTGTCATTTTTGTCATTTTTGTCATTTTTGTCATTTTTGTCATTTTTGTCATTTTTGTCATTTTTGTCATTTTTGTCATTTTTGTCATTTTTGTCATTTTTGTCATTTTTGTCATTTTTGTCATTTTTGTCATTTTTGTCATTTTTGTCATTTTTGTCATTTTTGTCATTTTTGTCATTTTTGTCATTTTTGTCATTTTTGTCATTTTTGTCATTTTTGTCATTTTTGTCATTTTTGTCATTTTTGTCATTTTTGTCATTTTTGTCATTTTTGTCATTTTTGTCATTTTTGTCATTTTTGTCATTTTTGTCATTTTTGTCATTTTTGTCATTTTTGTCATTTTTGTCATTTTTGTCATTTTTGTCATTTTTGTCATTTTTGTCATTTTTGTCATTTTTGTCATTTTTGTCATTTTTGTCATTTTTGTCATTTTTGTCATTTTTGTCATTTTTGTCATTTTTGTCATTTTTGTCATTTTTGTCATTTTTGTCATTTTTGTCATTTTTGTCATTTTTGTCATTTTTGTCATTTTTGTCATTTTTGTCATTTTTGTCATTTTTGTCATTTTTGTCATTTTTGTCATTTTTGTCATTTTTGTCATTTTTGTCATTTTTGTCATTTTTGTCATTTTTGTCATTTTTGTCATTTTTGTCATTTTTGTCATTTTTGTCATTTTTGTCATTTTTGTCATTTTTGTCATTTTTGTCATTTTTGTCATTTTTGTCATTTTTGTCATTTTTGTCATTTTTGTCATTTTTGTCATTTTTGTCATTTTTGTCATTTTTGTCATTTTTGTCATTTTTGTCATTTTTGTCATTTTTGTCATTTTTGTCATTTTTGTCATTTTTGTCATTTTTGTCATTTTTGTCATTTTTGTCATTTTTGTCATTTTTGTCATTTTTGTCATTTTTGTCATTTTTGTCATTTTTGTCATTTTTGTCATTTTTGTCATTTTTGTCATTTTTGTCATTTTTGTCATTTTTGTCATTTTTGTCATTTTTGTCATTTTTGTCATTTTTGTCATTTTTGTCATTTTTGTCATTTTTGTCATTTTTGTCATTTTTGTCATTTTTGTCATTTTTGTCATTTTTGTCATTTTTGTCATTTTTGTCATTTTTGTCATTTTTGTCATTTTTGTCATTTTTGTCATTTTTGTCATTTTTGTCATTTTTGTCATTTTTGTCATTTTTGTCATTTTTGTCATTTTTGTCATTTTTGTCATTTTTGTCATTTTTGTCATTTTTGTCATTTTTGTCATTTTTGTCATTTTTGTCATTTTTGTCATTTTTGTCATTTTTGTCATTTTTGTCATTTTTGTCATTTTTGTCATTTTTGTCATTTTTGTCATTTTTGTCATTTTTGTCATTTTTGTCATTTTTGTCATTTTTGTCATTTTTGTCATTTTTGTCATTTTTGTCATTTTTGTCATTTTTGTCATTTTTGTCATTTTTGTCATTTTTGTCATTTTTGTCATTTTTGTCATTTTTGTCATTTTTGTCATTTTTGTCATTTTTGTCATTTTTGTCATTTTTGTCATTTTTGTCATTTTTGTCATTTTTGTCATTTTTGTCATTTTTGTCATTTTTGTCATTTTTGTCATTTTTGTCATTTTTGTCATTTTTGTCATTTTTGTCATTTTTGTCATTTTTGTCATTTTTGTCATTTTTGTCATTTTTGTCATTTTTGTCATTTTTGTCATTTTTGTCATTTTTGTCATTTTTGTCATTTTTGTCATTTTTGTCATTTTTGTCATTTTTGTCATTTTTGTCATTTTTGTCATTTTTGTCATTTTTGTCATTTTTGTCATTTTTGTCATTTTTGTCATTTTTGTCATTTTTGTCATTTTTGTCATTTTTGTCATTTTTGTCATTTTTGTCATTTTTGTCATTTTTGTCATTTTTGTCATTTTTGTCATTTTTGTCATTTTTGTCATTTTTGTCATTTTTGTCATTTTTGTCATTTTTGTCATTTTTGTCATTTTTGTCATTTTTGTCATTTTTGTCATTTTTGTCATTTTTGTCATTTTTGTCATTTTTGTCATTTTTGTCATTTTTGTCATTTTTGTCATTTTTGTCATTTTTGTCATTTTTGTCATTTTTGTCATTTTTGTCATTTTTGTCATTTTTGTCATTTTTGTCATTTTTGTCATTTTTGTCATTTTTGTCATTTTTGTCATTTTTGTCATTTTTGTCATTTTTGTCATTTTTGTCATTTTTGTCATTTTTGTCATTTTTGTCATTTTTGTCATTTTTGTCATTTTTGTCATTTTTGTCATTTTTGTCATTTTTGTCATTTTTGTCATTTTTGTCATTTTTGTCATTTTTGTCATTTTTGTCATTTTTGTCATTTTTGTCATTTTTGTCATTTTTGTCATTTTTGTCATTTTTGTCATTTTTGTCATTTTTGTCATTTTTGTCATTTTTGTCATTTTTGTCATTTTTGTCATTTTTGTCATTTTTGTCATTTTTGTCATTTTTGTCATTTTTGTCATTTTTGTCATTTTTGTCATTTTTGTCATTTTTGTCATTTTTGTCATTTTTGTCATTTTTGTCATTTTTGTCATTTTTGTCATTTTTGTCATTTTTGTCATTTTTGTCATTTTTGTCATTTTTGTCATTTTTGTCATTTTTGTCATTTTTGTCATTTTTGTCATTTTTGTCATTTTTGTCATTTTTGTCATTTTTGTCATTTTTGTCATTTTTGTCATTTTTGTCATTTTTGTCATTTTTGTCATTTTTGTCATTTTTGTCATTTTTGTCATTTTTGTCATTTTTGTCATTTTTGTCATTTTTGTCATTTTTGTCATTTTTGTCATTTTTGTCATTTTTGTCATTTTTGTCATTTTTGTCATTTTTGTCATTTTTGTCATTTTTGTCATTTTTGTCATTTTTGTCATTTTTGTCATTTTTGTCATTTTTGTCATTTTTGTCATTTTTGTCATTTTTGTCATTTTTGTCATTTTTGTCATTTTTGTCATTTTTGTCATTTTTGTCATTTTTGTCATTTTTGTCATTTTTGTCATTTTTGTCATTTTTGTCATTTTTGTCATTTTTGTCATTTTTGTCATTTTTGTCATTTTTGTCATTTTTGTCATTTTTGTCATTTTTGTCATTTTTGTCATTTTTGTCATTTTTGTCATTTTTGTCATTTTTGTCATTTTTGTCATTTTTGTCATTTTTGTCATTTTTGTCATTTTTGTCATTTTTGTCATTTTTGTCATTTTTGTCATTTTTGTCATTTTTGTCATTTTTGTCATTTTTGTCATTTTTGTCATTTTTGTCATTTTTGTCATTTTTGTCATTTTTGTCATTTTTGTCATTTTTGTCATTTTTGTCATTTTTGTCATTTTTGTCATTTTTGTCATTTTTGTCATTTTTGTCATTTTTGTCATTTTTGTCATTTTTGTCATTTTTGTCATTTTTGTCATTTTTGTCATTTTTGTCATTTTTGTCATTTTTGTCATTTTTGTCATTTTTGTCATTTTTGTCATTTTTGTCATTTTTGTCATTTTTGTCATTTTTGTCATTTTTGTCATTTTTGTCATTTTTGTCATTTTTGTCATTTTTGTCATTTTTGTCATTTTTGTCATTTTTGTCATTTTTGTCATTTTTGTCATTTTTGTCATTTTTGTCATTTTTGTCATTTTTGTCATTTTTGTCATTTTTGTCATTTTTGTCATTTTTGTCATTTTTGTCATTTTTGTCATTTTTGTCATTTTTGTCATTTTTGTCATTTTTGTCATTTTTGTCATTTTTGTCATTTTTGTCATTTTTGTCATTTTTGTCATTTTTGTCATTTTTTGTCATTTTTGTCATTTTTGTCATTTTTGTCATTTTTGTCATTTTTGTCATTTTTGTCATTTTTGTCATTTTTGTCATTTTTGTCATTTTTGTCATTTTTGTCATTTTTGTCATTTTTGTCATTTTTGTCATTTTTGTCATTTTTGTCATTTTTGTCATTTTTTGTCATTTTGTCATTTTTGTCATTTTTGTCATTTTTGTCATTTTTGTCATTTTTGTCATTTTTGTCATTTTTGTCATTTTTGTCATTTTGTCATTTTGTCATTTTTGTCATTTTTGTCATTTTTGTCATTTTTTTGTCATTTTTGTCATTTTTGTCATTTTTGTCATTTTTGTCATTTTTGTCATTTTTGTCATTTTTGTCATTTTTGTCATTTTTGTCATTTTTTGTCATTTTTGACTTTTTTTATAGTTTTCACATTTTTGACATTTTTAAAATTTTGGGCATTTTTGACATTTTTGACATTTTAGACATTTTTGACATTTTTGACATTTTTGACATTTTTGACATTTTTGACATTTTTGACATTTTTGACATTTTTGACAGTTTGGACATTTTTGACATTTTTGACGTTTTTGACATTTTTGACTTTTTTGGCATTTTTGACATTTGACATTTTTGACATTTTTGACTTTTTTGAAATTTTTGACATTTTCGACATTTTTGACATTTTTGACATTTTTGACATTTTTGACATTTTTGACATTTTTGACATTTTTTGACATTTTTGACATTTTTTGACATTTTTGACATTTTTGACATTTTTGACATTTTTGACATTTTTGACATTTTTTGACATTTTTGACATTTTTGACATTTTTGACATTTTTTGACATTTTTGACATTTTTGACATTTTTGACATTTTTGACATTTTTGACATTTTTGACATTTTTGACATTTTTGGACATTTTTGACATTTTTGACATTTTTGAAATTTTTGACATTTTTGACATTTTTGACATTTTGACATTTTTGACATTTTTGACATTTTTGACATTTTTGACATTTGTTTTGACATTTTTGACATTTTTGACATTTTTTGACATTTTTGACATTTTTTGACATTTTTGACATTTTTGACATTTTTGACATTTTTGACATTTTTGACATTTTCATTTTTGACATTTTTGACATTTTTGACATTTTTGACATTTTTGACATTTTTGACATTTTGGACATTTTTGACATTTTTGACATTTTTGAAATTTTTGACATTTTTGACATTTTTGACATTTTTGACATTTTTGACATTTTTGACATTTTTGACATTTTTGACATTTTTGACATTTTTGACATTTTTGACATTTTTGACATTTTTGACATTTTTGACATTTTTGACATTTTTGACATTTTTGACATTTTTGACATTTTTGACATTTTTGACATTTTTGACATTTTTGACATTTTTGACATTTTTGACATTTTTGACATTTTTGACATTTTTGACATTTTTGACATTTTTGACATTTTTGACATTTTTGACATTTTTGACATTTTTGACATTTTTGACATTTTTGACATTTTTGACATTTTTGACATTTTTGACATTTTTGACATTTTTGACATTTTTGACATTTTTGACATTTTTGACATTTTTGACATTTTTGACATTTTTGACATTTTTTGACATTTTTGACATTTTTGACATTTTTGACATTTTTGACATTTTTGACATTTTTGACATTTTTGACATTTTTGACATTTTTGATATTTTTGACATTTTTGACATTTTTGACATTTTTGACATTTTTGACATTTTTGACATTTTTGACATTTTTGACATTTTTGACAATTTTGACATTTTTGACATTTTTGACATTTTTGACATTTTTGACATTTTTGACAATTTTGACATTTTTGACATTTTTGACATTTTTGACATTTTTGGACATTTTTGACAATTTTGACAATTTTGACAATTTTGACAATTTTGACAATTTTGACAATTTTGACAATTTTGACAATTTTGACAGTTTTGACAATTTTGACAATTTTGACAATTTTGACAATTTTGACAATTTTGACAATTTTGACAATTTTGACAATTTTGACAATTTTGACAATTTTGACAATTTTGACAATTTTGACAATTTTGACAATTTTGACAATTTTGACAATTTTGACAATTTTGACAATTTTGACAATTTTGACAATTTTGACAATTTCGACAATTTTGACAATTTTGACAATTTTGACAATTTTGACAATTTTGACAATTTTGACAATTTTGACAATTTTGACAATTTTGACAATTTTGACAATTTTGACAATTTTGACAATTTTGACAATTTTGACAATTTTGACAATTTTGACAATTTTGACAATTTCAACAATTGTGACAATTTTGACAATTTTGACAATCTTGACAATCTTGACAATTTTGACAATTTTGACAATTAAGATTTTTGACACACTTTTAATAATATAGATAGGTTTTACAATTTTTGGATTTCGATCGTTCGAACCAAGGAAAACGTGTGGGAAAATGTGAATCATATGGAATCAAAAGTTGGTGTGCCATCTCCAAACTTTTTCCCTCACGTGACGTTGAGAATCTCGATTACAATTTTTGGCTGCGACTTAATCTGTCCCTGTCAGTTCTATCATTGTTTTCATTCCACTCGACGAAACACATCGTTCGACGTCGAGAAGCATCGTCGTTTTCACGTTCCCAAAATTTTCTGGGTCTGCCACCATGCCGAGTTTCGTTTACTTTGGTCAAAATTTCTATTTACTCAGGACAGGACCCGGTTTGCCGTTTGCTGGCACTCTCGCCGGCTAGTGCTGGTTCAACAAGTTTCAGACACGCCTCGGTCATATTGTGTGTTTAAGATTCTGTTGCTGAAAGCACACGGCTAGGGGTGATTTAATTTATATCGCCATGGATTTCAATTTCTGATGCAAATAAGTTCCAATGAGGTAACATTTTTAAAGGTTCAAATTCGGAGATACTTCGAGTGAAACATCGTGCATATTTTAATTGCGTTTTATAACAAATGTTTATGAGCTTCATTTGCGCCATTTATGGCTCGGTAATTTAATCAGTAGTACTGTGTGGGTGAAATGTTAAACGATCTCGTGGGAGTGCTCTTGAAAAAATAATCGTTTTGAATTCTTGCAGCCCTCTCGGTTGAAAATTATGTATGAATGTGATACCAAGAATCACTTCAATGAAATAAATTTTCCTACAGAATGGAATGATACCAAAGGATTCCGTTACAATTGATACAATACTTGACTTGACTTGTCCAAGGATAACAGTTTTCAATAACCCTCTAACAACTTTTTTATTTACCTACTTACGATCATACATACATATGTACATATATAAATAGAATCCAGAAATCCCGAGGAAGGATTTTTGTACTCTCTAAATGTATTCATAAATAAATTGAACTCGTTCCTTACCCGGGGGATTTGTGTTGTCTTCTTTGCCGTTTCAGATGCCGTCTCGGGGATGGCCGGGCCACATTCGGATCGCCTTACCGGTCGGGACAATAAGGACGAGCTGGTGTACGAACAGCAGCGCAGTATCAAAATGAACCAGTTAAGCCTTAACAATGGAATTTTGCCGTTCGGTGGCCCAAGTAAGTCCGTAGGTATTTAGGTATATTTGGCTAGAGAGAATGGGAGAGAAAGAGCAGCGTTCTTGTAAGAGGGTTTTGTATTTTTTTTCTGTTGAGTTGGGTTAGGTTAGGTTTCGGTGATTTTTTGTACAGTCTATAGTTTACAGAAACGGTGGATAAAAATTAATTCTAAAAATATGACCGTGGGAAAAGGCGTAGGATTAGTTGATTGTACCAGATAATGGGACGATAATATTATGCATGATAATAAAATTTAAAAGATGGTAGGCTATTATGTAACGATGAACGGTACCAATCAATTCCTTTTCAGTGAAGGCCTCTATTATTCAGCATTTAGAGAGAAAAGACTATCGAAATGTTCATGAATTTCCACACATAACTTTTCTTTTGATAGGGTAAATTATCTTGAGCGGAACTAGCCGAAAACTTATCTTGAGTGCACCTATTAACTTTTCCTAAATTCAAGGTCATGATTATTTATTTTATGAATCTTGTCGAAATGTTGAATGAACACTTTTTTTATGGATCTTTTCATACCAGTTTTGTCATTTTTGCTAAAATTTATGAAACGGAATAATATTATTAGTAGCTTGAGAACTCTGCTGCAATTTTCACCAATCTATGCTGACTTTGAACGTTAATTTATGTAACCTTTGACCGTTATGAACTGATTCTTAATGACTAAAATTGGAGGAGGAGAAAAGCTTTCATACATATTTTTAGCATAATTCGAGAATTTAAGAAGGCAAGAAAGAAAGAGTGATAATTTCAGAATGAGAATTAATCTGCACTGCCATTTCTATTCAAATTTTAAGAAGCAGCTTTCATTTAAAAAGGTTGTTCTTGATGTTGAAATTTCAATTAAAATCGATACAGACCCCGTTCGATTTTTGCAGCAGGCCCGTACATTTTGTGTTGCCAACATCGTTCATACCAAGCGTCATAGTGGAACTAAGGACCGGCAACTGCATTTGAAGGTGTTGAGAACGATCAAGGCAAACCCAGGGCAGTCGGACTATGACATCGACAAATTTTCAAAAAAATTACTAAGCCACTACTGGTCGGTGTGATGTCTTGGGCAAGTTCAAATTCGTTTTTGCCGATAAGTTTGCAAGAATGTGTTTGATCTGGTAAAGTATTTGCAGCAGCGGACGAAAAATCCCGGTTCTCATGAAAAACAAGACCATGGACTCAGAAATGTACAAGGAGGAGTGCGTGAAAAACGTTTTTTTTTCGTACATTAGATCTCACAAAGGACCAGTAAAGTTTTCGCCAGGCAAGCTGCCATTAAAGCTAAGAGGTACTACAGTGGTATCGGGACAACGGGGTGGATTTTGTCGAAAAGTACATCAACTCACTCAACTGCCCTTGTTAGCGAGAGTCAAAACCGCCGGGGCGAACTATATGTGACAGTAACTTCTTTATTATGAACAAACTTCAAATCTAAAAGGTGGAAGAGGAAATTAGTCAAAATTCTTTCTCAACCTATGCGACTACTCACATTCAGTCAACCGGCCTATACTTTGGCTGACCTAAGCACTAACCTAAGCACAACTCTGTGCTACTGGAATGCCTATGGGAAAATATAGGTTAAGTGCGATGCCGCTTTCATATGAACAATACAACTTTACCGAAACTGTTCGGTCGGATCCACAAAGGAATCTATACTGGCCCGACTCTGCAAGTCTATTTTGCCCTATAATTTTAAGTTTAGTGTTACAATACATATTTAATCACAAGTAATAAACCAATCTGAACTTACGGTTCGTACAAATATTGCAGACCGGTGGATTGAGTACCTTCCGGCTGTATCTACGCTACGCACCTCGATGCGAGCTCTCTATCAGCGGCCACTCAACCTTCACTTTTCAATCTGCCTATCTATCAACTTTCCAACTTTCTTTTTTAATTTTTACTCTACTAATATATTTTCCTCTTCCGAACTATCAACCACGCGCTTTTTTTCTTCCTACTAAAATGATCTCTTCTTTTACCTCTTTCTCCTCTTGGTTTTTTCCCGATCATCGAGAACTGTCACACACTGGGGTGTCGTCAGCTCCCGGTCTAATTGCCCTTGTGACAACAGCCCTCAATTCCGCCCTATCGAAAAATTTTGGGCAATTATCAAGCAGAAGATGAAGAAAAATGGTGGGACGACTTGGAGAGATGACGAGATGGTGTGGTGGAACAAAATGGCCGCTGAGATCAGTGAACAGGGTGTTCAAACTATGAACAAATTTCGTCAAAACCACATCGGAATTTTTTTTTAATTATTTTTTCTTTGAAGTGCAATAAAAACCTACAATTAAATACAATTTTGAGTGCAAAACATTTTTATTTTGTTTACATAGCTCCGAGATAGACCCTTTTTAACGAGTCCAGATTTAAGATTTAAATCTACCAACAAATGAACAAATTTTAACATTTTTTGATGACGTAAAAAACTACCCAGTATGACCTACAAACTTTTTACTGGTTTAATCATCCTGTATAAACACAGTGGGCGTAAAAATATTCATCGAACAATCATCAAATATTTTTTAAATTAACATTTTTTTTACCTGTCTGGTTTAAGATACAACAAAACGTAAATCAAAAAGAAAACCCTGTAAATCTCGTTTACATATGCTGGAATATGATTGTTTTGCATCACGCATTTGTAAACATTGAAATTTCATTCATCAAAACAAATATTTTTATGATTTCAGCTAGTAAAACTTTCTGAAGTATTTTTTCCCCTAAATGTATGCAGAATTCTTATGTTCAGACAAAAATGTGAAAATTCGTTTCAACCAGTGATGCGAATGTCATCCAAAAGACAGTCGGGATTGTCACAGTCACATAACATTTTCCAACGACATTCGAAAAAATTTCAATGACATTGACGGTCATCCAAAAAAAAAGTTAAACGACTGGAGGAAATGTTATTCAGTTTTGCAATGACAGTCACTCAGAAAAATGTCATCGGATTATTCATCTCGATAACATTTTTGACTTGTGACAGTCGAAGATTCTATTGATCCTCTGACTGTCGGAATGACATTTTTGAATCTTAGATTGCGTGATTGTCATGGAAAAATTCAAAAAAATGTCTGGATTTTGACAGTCATGTAGTTCATAGGTCACGGCCAATCTGGCCGGTTCTGCAATCCGAAAAATCAAAATGATCAGAATTTAACTTGCGATACATGGATAGAAAGCTCTTGATCACTCATTTTAGCCAACGTTAGGACTTTTAACTACACAAATAACACACGACGTATTACAGGACACGGCACTTAACGTTCTTACTAACGGAAAAAGGAATTAAAATTACCTTTTTTCGACCGGTTTCGGGCAAACAAAATTGTATAAAAAACTCAACCCCCCATTGACAAATACTACATGATAGTATGATGCAGTGTTAGTGTTTTTCTTCTACATAATCATTCGGACATCGTCCTGTAGATGGGCAACATCGAACCCGAAACCGGTCGACAAAAAGGTAATTTTAATTCCTTTTTTCCGTTAGTAAGAACTTTAAGTGTCGTGTCCTGTAATAAGTCGTGTGTTATTTGTTTAAAGCTCTTGAAGAGAATCGATACAAATGATCATATTTTAACATGCGACACACGAATAGAAAGCTCTCGATCTGTTCATGATGAGAAGAATTACTTGCTTTACATAAGCGGCATAAAACTAGGGAACTTTTGATGCCATTATTTAATAACTGTTTTGGATAATGATGGATGAATTCAAGACGCTTAAGTCTCGAATTCGAATTATTTGCCAGATTTTGTCGATCAGCTCTTGTTCCAGTGATCTGTTGTGTTGAAATTGAAATTGATATTGTTTAGGAAATAATTGAGGCATTGGTTTCGACTTAAAATTTAGAGGATAAAATGTATACTCTAAGTTGCTTTGAATTTTTTATACTTCCAATGTTTTTTTTTTAAATACATGTATTTTTAGAGCTACAAAGATGGTGAAACGGCAATAATAAAAAAAAATTTTAGAAAAAAATGTATCGATTTTTGGATTTCAACAAAAACATTTTCCTGTTTATTTACCGTACGAGTATCCACGTGGACATGATTCCTTCCCCCCTCTCCATAAAAAAGCGAGAAAATATGCAAACTTCTACCCCAATCTAAGTTTTCACGAGATTTTTCGTATTCCAGAACCAGCCAGATTGGCCAGGGCCAGGGCCAGATGGCCCCGAACCACATCTCCTATCAATTCCCATCATGTACAGATCAAGAGCTTTCTATTCATGTGCCGCAAGTTGAAATCTAATCATTTTGATTTTTCGGTTTCCGGAACCAGTCAGATTGTCCAGTCCACACGGGCAAAGTCTCACTTCCAAAATTCTCCAGAATTCACGATTATGATTCTGTGACATTCAAAATGTTAAATGTCGCCATAACATATGCCAGTATGAATATCATCGGAGCAACGAACGAATTTCATCTGCTTTGCTTAACTTTTTTTTCCATGACTATCACAATCTCGATGCAAGTTGTGACATTCATCCCAAATGTTAATTGCCATTTTCTCGAGGAAATTTCTTAGCGATGAAGATCACAAACAAAATCCAATAAGGACATGACTGTGACGGTCGTTCACGTACTGATGAATGTAGCTCTAGACTTCGGAAAAATGTCAAATGACAGTCGGACAGTTATCATCCCTGGTTTCAACAGATTCAAAAATCACTGTATTTGGTTTTTTTTGCACAATGGTTTTTATGGCTTAAAAATTCATCAATATGAATTTACATACGTTTTCATTCCATTTTTCATTAAACATTAAATCTGATGCAAGTAACCCCTTTTTCTAAAAATACTAAAAATCGCATGTTTTTAGAAAACAAAAACCAACTGATAAAACCAATATTTTATCTCACTACGACAATAAGATGTCCCACTAACCTTGAAACTTTTGATGCATAAAGGGTATGATTATCTGAGGACGTGAGTTTTTAAGAAGCCATTGAAGTTGAAAAGTGTTGCATGTTGCCCCAGTTGACGGTACCTACTCAGAAGACACGATGGCTTGGTACCATACCAACATAGTTCAGATCGTTCCGAATGAGATGAATCCGTCCAATTATCCTCAGCCGAGACCGATTGAAACTTTTTGGGCCCATACTCAGAGCTCCTAAAACCTCCCTTGTTGGCACGGCCTTGGTATAATTAAAAAATTTTACAAAAAAGTAACATAAAGGAACGGGCTCACCGGAAAGGCCAAATATAATACCAATTCTAGATGTTGAATAATTGCGTAATGCTTTTATCTTCGGTTTACGTTCCAATGGATCCGGTTCCCGGAACAGAAAACAGCATTCCGTGAAAGATTTTTTTTTTGCGCAGCGGACCTAATTCGGAATTCAAGCAACGGTCAAAGGCAGCTAAAAGAAATGTTTGAAATTACCAATTTAACAATTTTTCCACTACGTCACTACAGAAAATTGTTTTTGGTTGGAGAAAAAAAGCTCGTGGCCGCTTTTCAATCGGCGCCTACTCCGAATCCCGACTTCAATCGAAATATTTCGTTTTGAAGTGATACTCAATGCAACAAGATCTTTTTATTTAGAGAGACTACACAAACAAAGAGGCGCCATGTTTCGATTGGAATTTTGGATTAACTGTCAGTGTCATTCCAATCGAACAAAACCAAGCAGTCGTAAAGGCAGCTCTACAGCAGGGTTGCAAGCTTATTATTTTGGAAGAGATCAGTCTGTGCCTCTTTGTATGTGGTCTTTTTAATTTTATTAAATAGAGTGTTTAATTTTAAAACATGCTGAATTAAGAAAAAAAATCCAGTTAAAAAAATGCAAAGTTGGTTTAAATCTTCCCCCAGTAGAATTTTATGGCTAAATTGTACCTAATTTAGCTTTTCATATGCTTATTTTCATATGTGAACTAGCTGACCCGGTGTGCTTTGCTACACCTTCCAAAATTTATTGAAATTTGTGGTTCCTAGTTATTCAACTTTTCATTTTTTGCACAAAATTTTAAATTCAATTAAAAAATTATTTAAATGTTTCATCGAAATAAAATTGCAACTTTTTTATTTTAAAAACTTAATAATTTTTATTTTAAATCCGTGTTTTAATCCTTTTTATGACTCTGGATCTCTTTGCTTCATAAGTTTATAACTTATACCAAAATATTTTGTTTATATATGGATCTTCGCTGTCCCTTTTTTAATATGGAGTGGGTTTCAAGCTTTCATAGAACATTTTATGAATCAAAATAACGTCAAGGGACATTTATTTCACCCATTAGTTCTCGAATTAAATTGTGAGAGTGACCCTTTTACCCATCCCTATATCCCTAATGGAAAGAAGGGGGGTCTCATAACATCAGAAAAACATTACCTGTACACAAATATGCTCCCATGTAAATTTGGTTCCATTTTCTCGATTAATTATCGAAATATTTAAAAAAAATGTATAAGTGACCCTCTCCCCACTTTTTATCGTTCCACTTAATGGAGGGATGAGTGTCAAACCACCGGAATAACATTAGTTGTCAAGTTATGCTATAAAATTTTTATCAGAGCCCCTCTTCCAACCTATCTTCTTCCTGGAAGGTGGGGATCAAGATCAAACATTCCGTGTATTTAAATACATTCCTATGCTAAATTCTGTTCCATTAGCTCGATTGTATGATTGTTCCCAAGTCATATTCGGTTCCATTTGTTAGATAAGTTAGATGCAAAACAATCGTATGTGTACTCCCGTCTTCCCTAACTGTATCCCCAATTGAAGGAGAAAGAAGTCTCAAAAGAAGAAATAACCATTTTACGTATCCAAATGCTTTCCCATGCCAAATTTGTTTTCATTTGCTCGATTAGTTCTCAAGCTATGTGAATAAATTTAAAGGACCCCCCCTCCCTCCTCTATTTCCAATCACCCCACTGGAAGGAGGCAGTAGTACCAAATATTCACAGAAACATTCCTTCTGTTCAAATTCCCTCCCAAGCCAAATTTCGTTACATTTGCTGGGAAAGTTCCCGTGTGATGAAACAAATTGTATGGGAGCACCCTCCACTCTTAAGATTTTCAGACTGTAAGAACGAAGAGTTCTCAAACTACTATACACACATTTCTCGTAATCAAATACCTTCCCACGCCAAATTTGGTTCCATTTACTTGATTAGTTTTCCAGTTATACTGAAAATTGTAAAGGAGCTTCCTCCCTGCTTTCTTTTTCCTCAATGGAAAGAAGGAGGGGTACCAAATATTCATAGAACTATTTATCGTACCCCAACACCCTTCCAAGCCAAATTTGGTTTCATTTGCTCAAATAGTTTTCAAGTTATCCAATAAAAAAAGGAAGAAAGCCCCCCCCCCTTATTCCTGTATCTCCACTGGAAGGAGGGAGGGGTCTGAAATAATTATAGAACCATTTCTCGTATTCCACTACCCTCCCATGCCAAATTTGGTTCCATTAGCTTGATTAATTCTCCCGTTCTGTACAAAATTGTAAGGTAGGCCCCCTCCCTCCTTTCTATCTCCTCACTCGAAGGAGGGAGGGGTTCCAAATATTTTTAGAAATATTCCTCGCACCCAAGTTCCCACCCATGCCAAGTTTGGTTTGATTTGCTTGATCAATTCTCGAGTTATGACGACTTATTACTATTAAATGAAAGACCCCCTCCCCCCTTCCAGGAATAGGGAGGGGTCCCAAACTATTATAGGAACCTTCCTCGGCCTCCAATACCCCCATCTGCCAAATTTCACGCAAATCGGTTCAGTAGTTTTCGAGTCTATAGGGAACAGACAGACAGACAGACAGACAGACAGACAGACAGAAGACAGACAGACAGAAATTCATTTTTATATATATAGATATCTCAGTTACGCCAAGTGTAGGTAAGCATTGACATGCAACTTTTTGGTGTCGAGTGATTCCAAAATTCAGCATCGTTGTGCTTTCAAAACTCCTTCGATTTTATTAATTTTTACTAACTCTATTGAATTTGATTCTTTGTTTGTATTCGGCATACGGCTAAATGGAAATAAAATTTAAAAAATAAAAATACCTTAATGATGCCTAGAGTTGTTTTGTTATGACAGAGAAATCAAAACAAAGTAATACTCTCATTATACTGGCAATGACTAACGCCGTTTTCGTTTTTCTCCACTGGCGCAGGGCAAAACTTTCTCTGAATAAACAAACAGAATCGTCACCCGGGACGATGCAAATATATGGTTGCTATCTATAGTCAATCTTATGCTTACCCCCAACACTGACAACTTCTACGGGTTGCAACCGCCTGCTTGAGGTTCAAACCTCGGGCAATCCTAGTGGACTTCTGAATTGATAAACGAACACAAAAACAGCAGTTAGGGCAAAACTCGTGGATAACTAGGTTGCCACTGCTAATAAACGAAAACACTATAAGTTCGTGGTTTGTTCTCACCTTGAATTAAATTAGAGATTTTTAATTTTTCGTCGCAGAAAATTGAATATCAAATCATGCTACCATCACTGACCAGTGCATGTTTTCATCCTTTCATGTTGATCTCATTTTTCCGATCTATGAAAGTGAATGCAACCTTAATGATGTCTTATTTAGCTGTCGTTGGAAAATCAACATTTAATCGTGCTTTCATTTTGCTCTTCATGCTATACTTTGGTATGCATGCATCGGTATGGATTCTGTTTCTACGCAAATGTGTAACAGTATTTTTGGCTCTAGTTTTCCGTTTGCTGAAGGAAATGTATTTTTTTTTGACAGAAAACATTGTAAAATGATCAACTTGAACTGCTCACTACGAAAAAACTGACGGTGAATTTTAAATTTGAGAGAAAAAATAGAAATATACCTAAAATTTCAATCGCGTTTTTTTGCTTTTGCACGTTTGTCCCATGTGAAACAATTTAGCTTGAAACGGCAGTAAAAGCCATTGAAAAACTTCCAATCTTAAGATTAAGGTCCATTTGAATGCATTTATGTGGAACTGTGGAAGTTTTTTAGAACATTATACGGCAACGAAATTCTTCAAACGAGGAAGAATGACCTTAACGGGTTAAACTCCTATCAAAAAGAAATTCTTCAAAACGTTGGATTGTCAATAAAATTGTGATTATAAAACTAAGATCAAGTTCACTGGAGTTGGGAAAAAGTGGTATAAATTTCGACACTTTTAGCACATTTTGAAAATTTTACCATGCAAAAACATTTTCAAGATCTGCCGCCTTCAATTTTTTTTACAACACGTGTTGTATTTTCGCATGCTGTGGTGCAAAAATAGCAATATTTCTATCACATACGACTGAAATAGAAAAAGTGCTGTAAAACAATACAATGAAATTTGAAACCGTCGCAAATCGAAAATTCAACTAGTGGTCAGTTATTGAACTGGCTTTATCAATTATACTTAGGCCTTATAAAGAATATTATTTAATCTCTTCAGAAACTCCCACCATTCATTCCTTTGTCAACCGTGACGGGGCGACTGATCAAATTTATTTGGTTTAATCAAAAACTTCTCCGAATCGGACGGGGTAGCTATTTTAATCCAGTTATGTTATTGGATTGAATGTACTTTTTTTACTGCTTTGTGTTCTGTTATCTCTCCATCATCCACTGACTGCCACAGCACTCGCAGCATAAGAAGAACATGAAGAAATATCTTCGTATTCGCAGAATGAAATCAAAACATGGTCCTTCTCTACTACTGGATCTGGATGTTATTGACAATCTTCCCCGCCAAGTGGGGATACACAACAAAAAAAGGACCTACAGAAACTTAACTAAATCCGTGCACACTTCACCGAGAAGGAAGGCTGAGTGCTAAGCTAAGGTACCAGCTCGGCACACGTCTTTTTTTTTACTTCTCTTTACCCTCGCGTCGGATTTACCGAACACACAGAAGCTTTGACAGTTGATCCTCGCAAACCGGAAACGGAACCCGGTTGGTTGGATTCAGGAGGAGGAGAGTAGTAGCAGAGCAGCTTATTGCGATGTTGGAGCAGCAATTTTTATTGGCGCTAGAATTGCTGAGGATTAGGAGGGGGTGAAGAGTCTCACTAACGCTCTTTCGTCTTCGCTTTGAGGTCTTGGGGAGGTGGAGAGAGCGACTCCATTTTCTTTCCGGTTATTTGTGAGGTTAGGTGTTTTCATGACATATCGATAAATTTACACTCACACATTGCATTATCGATTGGCGATAAAATATGTTAAAGTGGAACTGACATTTTGCCTCCGGCACTCAGTAGGCTACGCAGAAGATTGAGTACAATTTCAAGTGTTGATGTTAAGCTCAGTTTTCAAATTCAAAAACAGAACTTTCTCGACATTTTTCTCTTTCCAGTTGAGACGGAAGCTAGCTATCCGATTACCTTGCTTTCCGGAAAACCGTGTCGCGAATCACTGGAATCCGAGATTTAGTAGCTGATTTGTATGAGATTATTTGCTTTCAATCCTCCTGGCTGGAGGGGGAAGCAAAAAAAGAGCGAAAAAATTCATTTCAATTCAGCGTCGTGTGCTCCAAGTGATGTTCCGTTGAGGACGATTCAAATTTTGCCCTCTTCCTCTCCTCTAGGCAGATTATTAGATTGCTTCAACATTCCCGGGCCAGATCTTTGTTTGGACGATTGTGGGGTCCGGATTTTATTCTGCCCAGGTCAAATTCACAGGCGGGATAAGAAAATACACAGGACACAGGTCTCAGAAAGTTGATCCGCTTATAATAAAACCGGGGGAAAGTTGTTGTGTTAAAACTTTGTCATATCCGATCTCACTCCTATCTCGTTTTCTTCATTTGAACAGGTGCCGCAGTAGGAGGACCAGGAACAGGAGGCTATCCCCAGACCGTGACGACTCGGTTCGGCTGCTCTTCCCTAATCAACAGGCGCCACTTGACGGAGGTAAGTCTTGGAGCTATACTGCGATACTGATATCGGTTTACAAGCTTGTATAGTCTAGATTTTCCCCGTCCTCGATAAACATCTTCCGACTGCGTCAGTAGGAAGCTAAAAGAGATTACTCTCATAATCGTAATCCTTATTGTTACGGTTCCAGCCAGAGTTTCTTGAGAAAGTCAATGTTAAAAATAGTTCTGATATTCGAGGTCAGATTCGAGTAAAAAAAAATCTGAATCTGAAATCTGAATCTGAAATCTGAATCTGAAATCTGAATCTGAAATCTGAATCTGAAATCTGAATCTGAAATCTGAATCTGAAATCTGAATCTGAAATCTGAATCTGAAATCTGAATCTGAAATCTGAATCTGAAATCTGAATCTGAAATCTGAATCTGAAATCTGAATCTGAAATCTGAATCTGAAATCTGAATCTGAAATCTGAATCTGAAATCTGAATCTGAAATCTGAATCTGAAATCTGAATCTGAAATCTGAATCTGAAATCTGAATCTGAAATCTGAATCTGAAATCTGAATCTGAAATCTGAATCTGAAATCTGAGTCTGAAATCTGAATCTGAAATCTGAATCTGAAATCTGAATCTGAAATCTGAATCTGAATCTGAAATCTGAAATCTGAATCTGAAATCTGAATCTGAATCTGAAATCTGAATCTGAAATCTGAATCTGAAATCTGAATCTGAAATCTGAATCTGAAATCTGAATCTGAAATCTGAATCTGAAATCTGAATCTGAAATCTGAATCTGAAATCTGAATCTGAAATCTGAATCTGAAATCTGAATCTGAAATCTGAATCTGAAATCTGAATCTGAAATCTGAATCTGAAATCTGAATCTGAAATCTGAATCTGAAATCTGAATCTGAAATCTGAATCTGAAATCTGAATCTGAAATCTTAATCTGAAATCTGAATCTGAAATCTGAATCTGAAATCTGAATCTGAAATCTGAATCCGAAATCTGAATCTGAAATCTGAATCTGAAATCTGAATCTGAAATCTGAATCTGAAATCTGAATCTGAAATCTGAATCTGAAAGCTGAATCTGAAATCTGAATCTGAAATCTGAATCTAAAATCTGAATCTGAAATCTGAATCTAAAAATAATGATCCGAAATAAAAAGCGTAGAAAACAACAGATTTCAAGCTGAAAAGCTTCAAGAAGCGTTATCTAAAATTGTGTTGTGTAAAATGCTTCCCAGTTGCTTGACCCAGCCAACATTTTTGTAGCTATATTCTTATGCTTTTAAACCTGTGGAACTCGAATCAGTTTCATATACTTTATAGAATTATCGTATGGAAGTCGAAAAAACAGCATTTACCTACCAAAGTGGAGGGAATAAATATACAAAAATTTCATTTCTTTCTTAAGCGACGAAAACTACACCAATTGGGCGCTATCCCACACCTTATTCGAACCTATCCGAAGAATGCAAGAGAGCGCAAGATTTTGCTCTCATAGCCTTCAATTCGTTGCCAGCGACAATATTTTCTTGTTCTCTTATTGAGCAATATCAGTCAATTCCCATCTACATAATTTTAATCCATCTGGATGTAATGCTGGTTGCAGAGAGAACTTGACGATGATTTGCTCACTTGAATCCCACGCGGGGCAAAACCATTTAAAAATTTACAAACATGGCGGACTTTCTATCATATCTGATTTATACTGACTTCAGACGACATTTTATACGATCTTTTCACTAGGCAGTTGGAATTGCGATTCGCAACACCATTGAAAACGATTTAAATGATCATTTCTGATACGAATTCATGTTTGCTGGGAGTCAAATTCTGGTGAAATCTGGCATGTGAAATATGAAATCGGAAATTGAAAATCGATTATTTGAAATTCACCTTACTTTTTCTGTTCTTTACATACAGCAATCGCTAACGCACCGCAATCATCACCAACACCAGACGTACAACAATAACAATAACCACAAGAACGCCCTGACGGAGGTGGTAGTTCAAGGCAGTGGTGCCAACTGTTCCCGCAAGGGCTACTACTATCAGCCGAGCTACAGCGAGTTTGCAGTGCTGGCAGACGAACGCTCGCTCATCCTATCCCGGCCCTCGTTCTACTCGGATCCGACACCGCACGAGCTGGACTCGTCGATCGATGGCGGACTCACCCGAAGTCTGGACACCGGCGGCTGGCGATGATAACGGAGCGTTACGTTCGCTGGGCCGTTAGCCAGTGTTGCCAATCACCAGTAGTTTGCTACTGTAAATAAAATCTCACTCTTTCGGTTAAGTCGATAAATGTGCTGTGATGTTAAACCGGAATGTACCAAATTAACAATTCGAGGAAAATTGGTTTCCATTCAAAACGAAAGGTTGATATTAAGTTAACTGATTGATGTTGTTGGAGGACGGTGTGGCGTAACGCTGTGAAAGTTGACAAGAGTTCAAAGATGACGACAAAGATTAACAAACGGGTCGGAACAAATGACATGTGATAGATGAAGAGAGGAAAAGTTTTTTCTAATAGACTTTCTATATTTAGCAAAGGAAAAAGAGTCACAGATTATTCGAAAGCATCTGTTTTGTTTAAATCTCATTCGTACCTTTTTGATAGTAATAATAATAATAATAAACGAAATCATCATTCCAAATTTTAATTGCTTGTCAGAATGATATGATGATGACCGTTCCTTGAAGTCTTCTCATCGGATGGGATTGGATATACATAATTATAAGTTTAATTACTTCCGAAACGTGTTTTGTCGAGCATAACTGATTTGTCTGCCGCAAGTCTTCAGAAGCTGATTGATTCAATTCTACCTTCAACGGCAACGCTTGTAAAAGTTTTAAAGCATCACATTCTATCAGTAAATTATTTCACTAACTGAACCAAAACTGACGACAATTTGCATTTTTTTAGATTTCTTAAATTTAAAAAAAAGACTCACCTATGTCCATTTAGACTGTATTTTATATTTTACTTTAAAATGTTATTCATATCATATTTCATGCATTAGCATTGAGCCGATGTTCATGAGTACGATCCCAAGAGTAAACATCGATCACAGTTGTACCGGACAAGTTTTTCAATGACTGTTCGCCAACTGCATCGTTGATATAAGTGGTGATACGGTCAACATTTGGTCAATATCAACTTGACGTATTTCTTTCAATTCTGCATTAAAAAAAATGAACACTCCTCATTTTGAAGGTGTGTGTGTGTGTGTGTGTGTGTGTGTGTGTGTGTGTGTGTGTGTGTGTGTGTGTGTGTGTGTGTGTGTGTGTGTGTGTGTGTGTGTGTGTGTGTGTGTGTGTGTGTGTGTGTGTGTGTGTGTGTGTGTGTGTGTGTGTGTGTGTGTGTGTGTGTGTGTG
>NC_073693.1:359979362-359981862 GCF_029784155.1 Uranotaenia lowii | reverse complement strand
CGTGGTTCCGGTTGAGTTCATTCCGTTCAAATTCCTCTTCAAAAGGGGTTCCCAGGGCAATTGTACCAACAGTCGGGTGGGATAGCGCTGCCGGAGAAATTGGTGAAGTTTTAGCGGGTGACAATCGTCATCAGGAGAGTGAAAAGAAGAAGCCCGATCTTGCCTAAGAAATTCCAGGTTAAGCGGTTGGAACGGTGATTCCTCGATGAACGTATCACAGTGCGAGCGAGTCATGCATGCAGTAAACATGTAAGTCGACATTATTGCTACTTTAGTCTTAGACCAGGCCCACCAATGGTTGCTAAACCTCAATTCGAGTACATACAGGAACATATCTATCCAACATATCATCGCACCAACAGTCGCTAACTTGATTTGAGAAATAGCATTCGAGCAGTAGGTTGTTACAGGGTGCGTTTATGTAGCAACCCGGTAGCAACGCAGCCGGTTGTCGCTACCAGAAAATAAACAAACACAAATACCAACCTAGAAGGCAACAATGGGTGCGAAAATCAGTAAGTAGATAAAAACGCAACCAGTCAAAGCACCTAAAATGCCGACCGAAATAGCAACGCCCGGTGGGTTTGGTCTTAGGGTCTCTCTTCAAGATCGATCTTTTAAATTTGTGTAAGGAGTCCTACTGCATTAGGGCTGCTTTACGCTGAAGTAAATAGTGAAAAACGACGGGAAAGCTCATAGATTTGAATATCAATTGTATTAGGGGAGATGAGGGCATAATGAGCACCCGAGGCATAATGAGAACTACGCTTTTCTACGAAAATCCGTATTTTCTTAAATAAATTTTCATGAGGATTTGTTTCGTATTTCCTATAGTATTAATTTTTCACAAAAAAAGGAATCTCCTTATCATCTTTACAGAGATATTTAAAAAAAACTAGCTGGGTTCTCAAGTTACGAAAACATTATAATTTTTGAGCACCACGAAATAAGCTCTTATGATCTTAAAATAACCTTGATCTATAATGTACGCACTGCAACATGATGTACACATTGTTTCTCAATTTTTACAATCAAAAAATTTTTGATTTTTCACTTTTATCAATTTTAAAACACGTTTTTACTTAAATTTGTTGACTAGGGGCATATAGAGCACCATATTATCGAGGCACAATGAGCATTTTCTGCCGTAGAATCTAGCAGCGAATTAAAATTGATTTATAGCGCCACACCTTGACTAGTTTTCATCCGACAATTTAGCCTATTGGTAAGGTGTCGGAGAGGTAATCAAAAGACTAGAGTTAGATTTCTGTTCGAGGTGATTTTTTTCCATTCACAATTCATGATCGATTTTTTTATTGTTACATTATACGGCTAGTAGCATCATCCTCCGAACATAGCACTTAGTTCTCATTATGCCTCCACAGTGGTTGGTTTTCAGCTTTTGGCAAAATTTTTTGAAATGCATTTTTTAACGTTTTCATCTAGTTTTTCACGTTTCAGCCCGTTAGGGAATAGGCTTTTCAAGTGTCTGAACACGAAACAATAATGTAACCTCCATATTATAGCTATTTTCTATGGTAAAACAACCGTTTTCCTTAAGGTGGCCATTATGCCCCCATCTCCCCTAGCAATAAAAAAAAATAAGTTTTCAAATTTAACATCAGAGTGTTTTACTTTTCTTGACTTTGTTTGAGTATTTTTGGCATATCAAAAACTGTATAAATATATGCATTTTTTTATACAAAAAATTTTGAAGTTCAAATTTTAAGCGCGTAATATAGGAATAAGTCTAAATATTGTAACTTGACTGATTTAAATAACTCAACCATTTTAAGTTGGTTCACTTGGTGGAATGCTAATTTTGAAAAGGCGACGGAATTCACCATCATTACTGCTACGGATCATGGCACAAAGGTAATGTGTTCATCTATCATCTGGAAGGCTCAAGTTCAAGGGTAAAAATATTAATTTGAGGAATGTAATATTTCAGTTGTTAATATACAATGATAGCTTTAATTTTCTAGAAACACTTTTATTGTGGTCTCATTTAAATGCTGAAAAAATCTGTGTTTTTCACAAATAAAAATCTGTAACTCTATGATTTGACATCAAAATTCTGTTCCGGTTTTCTATGGCGCTGTTGTCATGATTTTTTAGAAAAGTCAAATCAAATATTCACAAACTGAATTGTTTTTTAAATAATTTAATTGGAGTTAAAATTTAACAAAACAAATGCAATAAAATTCCATCATTAAAAATATGAGGTAAATAGTGATATGACCATTCATCATTTCAAAAGAATGTACAATATGCAGAAATTCTGTGAATTCTGAGTAAATATTTCAATATTCTGTGGTGGCCTGTGACACAGATTTTGTCACGGAAATTCGCCAAAAACTTTGTGAAATTATAGATTATTCTGTGATTTCGACTATGCTATGAGAATCGAAAGTTACGAAAAGAAGTTAAATCTTGAGCTGAGTAAAATGCCCTAGAATTCTGATGCTTAATTCGAGGCTTAATAAATTTTCAAGTGACC
>NC_073693.1:359901795-359978862 GCF_029784155.1 Uranotaenia lowii | reverse complement strand
CAAAAATGACAAAAATGACAAAAATGACAAAAATGACAAAAATGACAAAAATGACAAAAATGACAAAAATGACAAAAATGACAAAAATGACAAAAATGACAAAAATGACAAAAATGACAAAAATGACAAAAATGACAAAAATGACAAAAATGACAAAAATGACAAAAATGACAAAAATGACAAAATGACAAAAATGACAAAAATGACAAAAATGACAAAAATGACAAAAATGACAAAAATGAAAAAAATGACAAAATGACAAAAATGACAAAAATGACAAAAATGACAAAAATGACAAAAATGACAAAAATGACAAAAATGACAAAAATGACAAAAATGACAAAAATGACAAAAATGACAAAAATGACAAAAATGACAAAAATGACAAAAATGACAAAAATGACAAAAATGACAAAAATGACAAAAAATGACAAAAATGACAAAAATGACAAAAATGACAAAAATGACAAAAATGACAAAAATGACAAAAATGACAAAAATGACAAAAATGACAAAAATGACAAAAATGACAAAAATGACAAAAATGACAAAAATGACAAAAATGACAAAAATGACAAAAATGACAAAAATGACAAAAATGACAAAAATGACAAAAATGACAAAAATGACAAAAATGACAAAAATGACAAAAATGACAAAAATGACAAAAATGACAAAAATGACAAAAATGACAAAAATGACAAAAATGACAAAAATGACAAAAATGACAAAAATGACAAAAATGACAAAAATGACAAAAATGACAAAAATGACAAAAATGACAAAAATGACAAAAATGACAAAAATGACAAAAATGACAAAAATGACAAAAATGACAAAAATGACAAAAATGACAAAAATGACAAAAATGACAAAAATGACAAAAATGACAAAAATGACAAAAATGACAAAAATGACAAAAATGACAAAAATGACAAAAATGACAAAAATGACAAAAATGACAAAAATGACAAAAATGACAAAAATGACAAAAATGACAAAAATGACAAAAATGACAAAAATGACAAAATGACAAAAATGACAAAAATGACAAAAATGACAAAAATGACAAAAATGACAAAAATGACAAAAATGACAAAAATGACAAAAATGACAAAAATGACAAAAATGACAAAAATGACAAAAATGACAAAAATGACAAAAATGACAAAAATGACAAAAATGACAAAAATGACAAAAATGACAAAAATGACAAAAATGACAAAAATGACAAAAATGACAAAAATGACAAAAATGACAAATATGACAAAAATGACAAAAATGACAAAAATGACAAAAATGACAAAAATGACAAAAATGACAAAAATGACAAAAATGACAAAAATGACAAAATGACAAAAATGACAAAAATGACAAAAATGACAAAAATGACAAAAATGACAAAAATGACAAAAATGACAAAAATGACAAAAATGACAAAAATGACAAAATGACAAAAATGACAAAAATGACAAAAGACAAAATGACAAAAATGACAAAAATGACAAAAATGACAAAAATGACAAAAATGACAAAAATGACAAAAATGACAAAAATGACAAAAATGACAAAAATGACAAAAATGACAAAAATGACAAAAATGACAAAAATGACAAAAGTGACAAAAGTGACAAAAGTGACAAAAATGACAAAAATGACAAAAATGACAAAAATGACAAAAATGACAAAAATGACAAAAATGACAAAAATGACAAAAATGACAAAAATGACAAAAATGACAAAAATGACAAAAATGACAAAAATGACAAAAATGACAAAAATGACAAAAATGACAAAAATGACAAAAATGACAAAAATGACAAAAATGACAAAAATGACAAAAATGACAAAAATGACAAAAATGACAAAAATGACAAAAATGACAAAAATGACAAAAATGACAAAAATGACAAAAATGACAAAAATAACAAAAATGACAAAAATGACAAAAATGACAAAAATGACAAAAATGACAAAAATGACAAAAATGACAAAAATGACAAAAATGACAAAAATGACAAAAATGACAAAAATGACAAAAATGACAAAAATGACAAAAATGACAAAAATGACAAAAATGACAAAAATGACAAAAATGACAAAAATGACAAAAATGACAAAAATGACAAAAATGACAAAAATGACAAAAATGACAAAAATGACAAAAATGACAAAAATGACAAAAATGACAAAAATGACAAAAATGACAAAAATGACAAAAATGACAAAAATGACAAAAATGACAAAAATGACAAAAATGACAAAAATGACAAAAATGACAAAAATGACAAAAATGACAAAAATGACAAAAATGACAAAAATGACAAAAATGACAAAAATGACAAAAATGACAAAAATGACAAAAATGACAAAAATGACAAAAATGACAAAAATGACAAAAATGACAAAAATGACAAAAATGACAAAAATGACAAAAATGACAAAAATGACAAAAATGACAAAAATGACAAAAATGACAAAAATGACAAAAATGACAAAAATGACAAAAATGACGAAAATGACGAAAATGACAAAAATGACATAAAAATTACTTGTTTATTCGTGGCTTGAATTTGTTGGATTAATGGAAGTGAGTCTGACCCGAGATAAATTTTAACTTTCATTGAATTTTTTCTTTAATATCTGTTTCAGCTTTAAAATCTGATGATTTTACTTTGATCAATATTGAAAACGAGAAAATAAATTGCCAATTAGTATTCAAAACGGAATTTTCCGATGAAAGTTGCTTTATGCTCTTTGCCATTGATTCCTAATTAGTTTTGGTTTTCTGACTCTTTTTTCGATTGCCACGTGTCTGCTGTGCCTGGAATCAACTGGAAATCCTCACAAACACATTCCGGAAATCCACAAAACTTTCACCCCTGATCGACTGGACTGAATAGAAACGAGTGACACGAGCCATACGGGAGCGATGAGACTTCGATGCAACGATTTGACCCACATCGAGCGAGCCCGCCAGAGGACACTCCGGTTGACCATTACGATTGTGGTCGTATTCGTTTGGTGCTGGACGCCATACGTCGTCATGACCCTGTGGTAGGTTTCGAACTTTAGGAAATTCTCAATGAACAAAAAAAAAACAAACTTTCTCCTGAAGAGTTTCCAATCAAATCTCAATGCAGTCGCAAATTGAGAAACTCACTCAAGTCAAGTCTCATGTTTCATTCATCCCATCGACGCAGGTATATGTTCGATCGGGAAAGCGCTACCAAGGTGGACGGGGCCATTCAAGATGGGCTGTTCCTGATGGCCGTTTCCAATTCCTGTATGAATCCCCTGGTGTACGGATCGTACGCAATGAAGTGCCGCAGACCGTGTTGGCGACGACAGCAGACCCCAAACGGCGTCCAGACGCCGAACGCAGCTCAACGACGGTCGACAGGTGAGAGAAAATTACTTACCACTTTCAATGTTTAATACCTTTGAAAATTTTTCGACAATCTAAAGAGACTTGCAGACGAATGTCGGCAAAAGTTTGAAATATTTTTGAAAAATGTTGAAAAATTTGAAGAAATATTGGAACTTTTTTAATCAATTTAAAACTTCTCTAACTTGCATTTGATTCAAATAAGACGTTTGCCATTATTGTCATTTTTGACAATTTTGTCATTTTTGACAATTTTGTCATTTTTGTCATTTTTGTCATTTTTGTCATTTTTGTCATTTTTGTCATTTTTGTCATTTTTGTCATTTTTGTCATTTTTGTCATTTTTGTCATTTTTGTCATTTTTGTCATTTTTGTCATTTTTGTCATTTTTGTCATTTTTGTCATTTTTGTCATTTTTGTCATTTTTGTCATTTTTGTCATTTTTGTCATTTTTGTCATTTTTGTCATTTTTATCATTTTTGTCATTTTTGTCATTTTTGTCATTTTTGTCATTTTTGTCATTTTTGTCATTTTTGTCATTTTTGGCATTTTTGTCATTTTTGTCATTTTTGTCATTTTTGTCATTTTTGTCATTTTTGTCATTTTTGTCATTTTTGTCATTTTTGTCATTTTTGTCATTTTTGTCATTTTTGTCATTTTTGTCATTTTTGTCATTTTTGTCATTTTTGTCATTTTTGTCATTTTTGTCATTTTTGTCATTTTTGTCATTTTTGTCATTTTTGTCATTTTTGTCATTTTTGTCATTTTTGTCATTTTTGTCATTTTTGTCATTTTTGTCATTTTTGTCATTTTTGTCATTTTTGTCATTTTTGTCATTTTTGTCATTTTTGTCATTTTTGTCATTTTTGTCATTTTTGTCATTTTTGTCATTTTTGTCATTTTTGTCATTTTTGTCATTTTTGTCATTTTTGTCATTTTTGTCATTTTTGTCATTTTTGTCATTTTTGTCATTTTTGTCATTTTTGTCATTTTTGTCATTTTTGTCATTTTTGTCATTTTTGTCATTTTTGTCATTTTTGTCATTTTTGTCATTTTTGTCATTTTTGTCATTTTTGTCATTTTTGTCATTTTTGTCATTTTTGTCATTTTTGTCATTTTTGTCATTTTTGTCATTTTTGACATTTTTGACATTTTTGACATTTTTGACATTTTTGACATTTTTGACATTTTTGACATTTTTGACATTTTTGACATTTTTGACATTTTTGACATTTTTGACATTTTTGACATTTTTGACATTTTTGACATTTCCGACATTTCCGACATTTCCGACATTTTTGACATTTTTGACATTTTTGACATTTTTGACATTTTTGACATTTTTGACATTTTTGACATTTTTGACATTTTTGACATTTTTGACATTTTTGACATTTTTGACATTTTTGACATTTTTGACATTTTTGACATTTTTGACATTTTTGACATTTTTGACATTTTTGACCTTTTTGACATTTTTGACATTTTTGACATTTTTGACATTTTTGACATTTTTGACATTTTTGACATTTTTGACATTTTTGACATTTTTGACATTTTTGACATTTTTGACATTTTTGACATTTTTGACATTTTTGACATTTTTGACATTTTTGACATTTTTGACATTTTTGACATTTTTGACATTTTTGACATTTTTGACATTTTTGACATTTTTGACATTTTTGACATTTTTGACATTTTTGACATTTTTGACATTTTTGACATTTTTGACATTTTTGACATTTTTGACATTTTTGACATTTCCGACATTTTTGACATTTTTGACATTTTTGACATTTGTTACATTTTTGACATTTTTGACATTTTTGACATTTTTGACATTTTTGACATTTTTGACATTTTTGACATTTTTGACATTTTTGACATTTTTGACATTTTTGACATTTTTGACATTTTTGACATTTTTGACATTTTTGACATTTTTGACATTTTTGTCATTTTTGACATTTTTGGCATTTTTGTCATTTTTGACATTTTTGACATTTTTGACATTTTTGACATTTTTGACATATTTGACATTTTTGACATTTTTGACATTTTTGACATTTTTGACATTTTTGACATTTTTGACATTTTTTACATTTTTTACATTTTTGACATTTTTGACATTTTTGACATTTTTGACATTTTTGACATTTTTGACATTTTTGACATTTTTGACATTTTTGACATTTTTGACATTTTTGTCATTTTTGACATTTTTGACATTTTTGACATTTTTGACATTTTTGACATTTTTGACATTTTTGACATTTTTGACATTTTTGACATTTTTGACATTTTTGACATTTTTGACATTTTTGACATTTTTGACATTTTTGACTTTTTTGTAAATTTAGACCTTTGTGACACTTTGAATAATATAGATTGGTTTTTCAATTTTTTGGTTTCTACCTTTCGAAGCAAGGAAAACGTGTGGGAAAATGTGAATCATGTTGAATCAAAAGTTTGTGTGCCATCTCCAAACTTTTTTTCCTCACGTGACGATGACAAACTCGATTTCAATTTTTGGCTGCGACTTAATCTGTCCCTGTCAGTTCTATCATTGTTTTCATTCCACTCGACGAAACACATCGTTCGACGTCGAGAAGCATCGTCGTTTTCACGTTCCCAAAATTTTCTGGGTCTGCCACCATGCCGAGTTTCGTTTACTTTGGTCAAAATTTCTATTTACTCAGGACAGGACCCGGTTTGCCGTTTGCTGGCACTCTCGCCGGCTAGTGCTGGTTCAACAAGTTTCAGACACGCCTCGGTCATATTGTGTGTTTAAGATTCTGTTGCTGAACGCATACGGCAAGGGGTGATTTAATTTATATCGCCATGGATTTCAATTTCTGATGCAAATAGGTTCCAATGAGGTAACATTTTTAAAGGTTAAAATTCGAAGATACTTCTAGTGAACCATCGTGCATATTTTAATTGCGTTTTATAACAAATGTTTATGAGCTTCATTTGCGCCATTTATGGCTCGGTAATTTAATCAGTAGCACTGTGTGGGTGAGATGTTAAACGATCTCGTGGGAGTGCTCTTGAAAAAATAATCGTTTTGAATTCTTGCAGCCCTCTCGGTTAAAAATTATGTATGAATGTGATACCAAGAATCACTTCAATGAAATAAATTTTCCTACATTATGGAATGATACCAAAGGATTCCGTTACAATTGATACACACTTGACTTGACTTGTCCAAGGATAACTGTTTTCAATAACACTCAAACAACTTTTTTATTTACATACTTACCATCATACATACATACATACATACATAAATAGAATCCAGAAATCCCGAGGAAGGATTTTTGTGCTCTCCAAATGTATTCATAAATAAATTGAACTCGTTCCTTACCCGGGGGATTTGTGTTGTCTTCTTTGCCATTTCAGATGCCGTCTCGGGGATGGCCGGGCCACATTCGGATCGCCTTACCGGTCGGGACAATAAGGACGAGCTGGTGTACGAACAGCAGCGCAGTATCAAAATGAACCAGTTAAGCCTTAACAATGGAATTTTGCCGTTCGGTGGCCCAAGTAAGTCCGTAGGTATTTAGGTCTATTTGGCAAAGAGAATGGGAGTGGAAGAGCAGCGTTCTTGTTAGAGGTTGGTGTTTTTTTCCTTTTGAGTTAGAGGTTAGGTTAGGTTTCGGTGAATTTTTGTACAGCCTATAGTTTACTGAAACGGCGGATTAAAATAAATTCTAAAAATATGATCGTGGGAAAATGCGTGGGATTAGTTTATACCAGATAATAGGACGATAACGTTATGCATGATAATAAAATTTAAAATGTGGTATTATGTAACGATGAACGGTACCAATTAATTGGTTTTCAGTGAAGGGCCTCTATTATTCAGCTATTAGAGAGAAAAGAACATCGAAATGTTCATGATTGATGATAATTTTTCTTTTGATAGCGTAAATCAACTTAAGCGGAACTAGCTGAAAACTCATCTTGAGTGGATCTATTAACTTTTCCTAAAATCATGGCCATGATTATTTATTTTATGAATCTTGTCTATATGTTGAAAGAACACTTTTTCAAGATCTTTTCATACATGCTTTGTCATTTTTTAAAAATTAATCAAACGGAATAATGTTTTTAGTAGCTTGAAAAACATACGTTTTTTCTGCTGCAATTTTCACCAATCTATGCTGACTTTGAATGTTAATGTATGTAACTTTTGGCCGTTATGAACTGATACTTAATGACTAAAAATGGAGTAAAACTCATAAAATAGCCCAATTCGGGTTTTTGTAACGAGTTTTCCATCAAAATATCAATTAATTGCTACTAGCTTCCAAAATCATCCGCTAGTTTCGAAACCGTATGCCTTATGTATCACACGCAGTTTTTACCCCTGAATGTATGCAGCACCTTATTATTTTTCTTATTGTATCAGCTCTAGGGACAGAAAAGATGTAAAATTGCTGTAATTGGTGTCACAGCGTGCCAGATCAGGCACACAATAAGTTTGATTTTTGGGGTACAAGAAATGTTTTTGATTCTTTATTTCAGAGGGAAGACGGGAAGGAAGAGAAAGGCTTTCATACATATTTTTAGCATAATTCGAGAATTTAAGAAGGCAAGCAAAAAAGAGTGATAATTTCAGAATGAGAATTTATCTTCATAGCCATTTCTATTCAAATTTTAAGAAGCAGCTTTCATTTAAAAAGGTTTTTCTTGATGTTGAAATTTCAATTACAATCGATACAGACGCCGATCGATTTTTGAAGCAGGCCCGTATATTTTGTGTTGCCAACATCGTTCATACCAAGCGTCATAGTGGAACTAAGGATCGGCAACTGCATTTGAAGGTGTTGAGAACGATTAAGGCAAACCCAGGGCAGTCGGACTATGACATCGACAAATTTTCAAAAATTTTACTAAGCCACTACAGATCGGTGTGATGTCTTCGGCAAGTTCAAATTCGTTTTTGCCGATAAATTTGCAAGAATGTGTTTGATCTGGTAAGGTATTTGCAGCTGCGGACGAAAAATCCCGGTTTTTATGAAAAAATAAGACCGTGGACTCAGAAATGTACAAGGAGAAGTGTCTGAAAAACGTATTTTTCCGTACATTAGACACATTCCACGCGCTTGTACCGCTCAAAAGTGATTTTTATCCGTTCGCGTATCAAAAAATCTCAAAATTGTCTATAATTTTGATAATTCAAATCACACGAAACCAACGAAAAAAGAGAAAAAAAATTTTTTACACATGTGTTAGATGATTTTCAAAATCAGTTTTTTTGTTGAAAAAAGTGGTGTTTTTGACAACTTTTACAAAATCATTATTTTTAATATATGGATGATTTTTTTTCGGAAATATTTTTAGTATGTTCAGAAGCCAAAAAACACGGCTTCATTTTGTAGAAAAAAGAATTTTTTTATATCCAATATAGTTGGTTTGAAAAGCGAACAAAAACAGTCGCAAATGAGTGAATTCACGTCACAAAAAAGGGGAAGTTTTTAATTTTACGAGAAAACTCTGACTTTTTTTAAATAAAAAAATTAGATTTTCTTCAAAAATGATAAGACGATTCTGAAACACTAAAATTTATAGAAATCGGTCGGAATCTAGCTGAGTTACAACAGCGCGAATGAGTGAATTCACGTCACAAAATTTGATTTTTCGTTAAATTGTATATGAAAATGTGCTCTGAAAGCTGTTTTGACCCTCCAGATGGTCGGATTTTCACAAATCGAGCATAATTTAGTTGATTTTTTAATAAGTTCATTATTTTCAATTAAAAATGTAAAAAGATTGAAAAAAAAAATAAAAAAAAATTTTTTTTGGTGAATCTTTAAATAAAGACAGTAGTTATTTTAACATATGATCCCTCAATATGTTTCTATTCAAGTGCCAATCAAAATAAGGAAAAAGTTAGGTGCAGATACTAAAAAATTATGATTGTAAAAGTCGGAACAACAAAATATCGTTTTTGAAAGTCTACATAAAATTTGAAGACTTCAAAGAATGGTTCAGTATAGCCACAGTATAACTTTATATTTCGTGACGTGAATTCAGTCAACTACCCTGTTCTGTTTGAACTGAGTGAATTCACGTCACAACTTCAAATCAGCATAACTTCGTTCGTTGTTGTTCAATCGAGAAGCTCCGTACATCAAATTGTGGGTAATTGTTTTCTTTACAACTCATTTGAAGACACCGATATTCTATTTCCACAGAGAGAACAGGAATTCAAGGATGTATGTACTAAAGTCCGAAATGGTTAATTCTAGCGTGAATTCACGTCACAAAAGTAATTAGTCACAACAAAAACAACTTAAATTTTAAAATGACCAAATCGTATTCATTTTGAAGGAAATTCAATTTGCGACCGTTTGCTACAATTTTTTTCATTTTCAAGTAAATTGGTTGACTTCTAGAACGATAACAGTGCAGAAAAGTCCGGAAAAGCGATTTCACGTCACGGTGGAATGTGTCATTAGATCTCACAAAGGACCAATAAAGTTTTCGCCAGATTTGGCAAGCTGCCACTACAGCAAAGAGCTACTTCAGTGGACGACGGGGTGGGTTTTGTCGAAAAGAACATCAACCCACTCAACTGCCCTCAATTCAGCCCTATCGAAAAAAATTGGGCAATTGTCAAGCAGAAAATGAAGAAGAATGGTAGGACGACTTGGGATGCAAAAGAGATGACGAGATGGTGGAACAAAATGGCCGCTGAGGTCAGCTAACAGGGTGCCCAAATTATGATGAGTGCCATTCGACGAAAGGTTCGAAATTTCATCAAAACCACATCGGGATAATTTTCTAATTATTTTTTCTTTAAAGTGCAAGAAAAAATCTACATTTTGAGTGCAAAATATTTTTATTTCGTTTCGATCCATGCTTTACGCTTGAATTTTAAAGTTTTTCATTTTCATTCAAATTTTAAAAATCTACCAACAAATGAACAAATTTTAACATTTTTCGATGACGTAAAAAACTTTACCCAGTATGATGGATTGGATTAATGATATCACCTACAATTTTTTATACTGGTTCAATCATTCTTACCAACACTGTGGGCGTAGAAATATTTATAGAACAATCACCAAATATTTTTTAAATAAACATTATTATATATTTTTTACCTGTCTGGTTTAAGATGCAAAAAAACGTTAATCAAAAAGAAAACCCTGTAAATCTCGTTTACATATGCTGGAATATGATTGTTTTGCATCACGCATTTGTAAACATTGAAATTTCATTCATCAAAACAAATATTTTTATGATTTCAGCTAGTAAAACTTTCTGAAGTATTTTTTCCCCTAAATGTATGCAGAATCCTTATGTTCAGACAAAAATATGTAAATTCGTTTCAACCAGTGTCGCATAACATTTTCCAACGACATTCGAAAAAATTTCAATGATATCGACGGTCATCTAAAAAAATGTTAAACGACTGGAGGAAATGTTATTCAGTTTTGCAATGACAGTCGCTCAAAAAAATGTCATCGAATTATTCATCTCGATAACATTTTTGACTTGTGACGGTCGAAGATTTTATTGATCCTCTGACCGTTGAAATGACATTTTTGAATCTTAGATTGCGTGATTGTTATGGAAAAATTCAGAAAATGTCTGGATTTTGACAGTCATGAAGATCATGGGCCACGGCCAATCTGGCCGGTTCCGGAATCCGAAAAAAAACAAAAAGATCAGATTTTAACTTGCGACACATGGATAGAAAGCTCTTGATCACTCATTTTAGCCAACGTTAGGACTTTTAACTACACAAATAACACACGACGTATTACAGGACACGACACTTAACGTTCTTACTAACGGAAAAAGGAATTAAAATTACCTTTTTTCGACCGGTTCCGGGCAAACAAAATTGTATAAAAAACCCAACCCCCCTTTGACAAATTCTACATGATAATTTTAATTCCTTTTTTTTTCGTTAGTAAGAACGTTAAGTGTCGTGTCCTGTAATACGTCGTGTGTTATTTGTTTAAAGCTCTTGAAGAGAATCGATAGGAAAAGTGGTTCGGGGACATCTGGCCGGTTCCGGAATCCGAAAAAAAACAAAATGATCATATTTTAACATGCGACACACGAATAGAAAGCTCTCGATCTGTTCATGATGAGAAGAATTACTTGCTTTACATAAGCGGCATAAAACTAGGGAACTTTTGATGCCATTATTTAATAACTGTTTTGGATAATGATGGATGAATTCAAGACGCTTAAGTCTCGAATTCGAATTATTTGCCAGATTTTGTCGATCAGCTCTTGTTCCAGTGATCTGTTGTGTTGAAATTGAAATTGATATTGTTTAGGAAATAATTGAGGCATTGGTTTCGACTTAAAATTTAGAGGATAAAAAGTATACTCTAAGTTGCTTTGAATTTTTTATACTTCCAATGTTTTTTTTTTAAATACATGTATTTTTTAGAGCTACAAAGATGGTTAAACGGCAATAATAAAAAAAAAATTTGAAAAAAATGTATCGATTTTTGGATTTCAACAAAAACATTTTCCTGTTTATTTACCGTACGAGTGTCCACGTGGACATGACTCCACCCCTTTCCCCCTCTCCATAAAAAAAGCGAGAAAATATGCAAACTTCTAACCCAATGTAAGTTTTCACGAGATTTTTCGTATTCCAGAACCAGCCGCCAGATTGGCCGTAGCCAGGGTCAGATGGCCCCGAACCACTTCTCCTATCAATTCCCATAATGTACAGATCAAGAGCTTTCTATTTATGTGTCGCAAGTTAAAATCTGATCATTTTGATTTTTTGGTTTCCGGAACCGGTCAGATTGTCCAGTCCACACGGGCAAAGTCCCACTTCCAAAATTCTCCAGAATTCGCGTTTATGATTCTGTGACATTCAAAATGTTAAATGTCGCCATAACATATGCCAGTATGAATATCATCGGAGCAACGAACGGCTTTCATCTGCTTTGCTTAACTTTTTTTTCCATGACTATCACAATCTCGATGCAAGTTGTGACATTCATCCCAAATAGTAATTGCCATTTTCTCGAGGAAATTTCTTAGCGATGAAGATCACAAACAAAATCCAATAAGGACATGACTGCGACGGTCGTTCACGTACTGATGAATGTAGCTCTAGGCTTCGGAAAAATATCAAATGACAGTCGGACAGTTATTATCCCTGGTTTCAACAGATTCAAAAATCACTGCATTTGGTTTTTTTTTGCATAATGGTTTTTATGGCATAAAAATTCATTTTTCATTAAAAACTAAGTTTGTTGCAAGTTTCCCCTTTTTCTAAAAGTAGTGAAAATCGCATGGTTTTCGAAAACTAAACTATCAGTTGGGATAAAACCAATATTTTTTCTCACTATGACAATAAGATGTCCCACTAACCTTGAAACTTTTGATGCATAAAGGGTATGATTATCTGAGGACGTGAGTTTCTAAGAACCCATTGAAGTTGAAAAATGTTGCACGTTGCCCCAGTTGACGGTACCTACTCAGAAGACACGATGGCTTGGTACCAAACCAACATGATCCAGATCGTTCCGAATGAGATGAATCCGTCCAATTATCCTCAACCGAGACCGATTGAAACTTTTTGGGCCCATACTCAGAGCTCCTAAAACCTCCCCCGTTGGCACGGCCTTGGTGTAATTAAAAGTTTTACAAAAAAGTAACATAAAGGAACGGGCTCACCGGAAAGGCCAAATATAATACCAATTTTAGATGTTGAATAATTCCGTAATGCTTCTATCTTCGGTTTACGTTCCAGAAAACAGCATTCCGTGGAAGTTTTTTTTTGCGCAGCGGACCTAATTCGGAATTCAAGCAACGGTCAAAGGCAGCTAAAAGAATCACCAGTGTTAAGAAATGTTTGAAATTACCAATTTAACTATTTTTCCACCATGTCACTACAGAAAATTGTTTTTGGTTGGAGAAAAAAAAGCTCGCGGCCGCTTTTCAATCGGCGCCTACTCCGAATCCCGACTTCAATCGAAATATTTCGTTTTGAAGTGATACTCAATGCAACAAGATCTTTTTATTTAGAGAGACTACACAAACAAAGAGGCGCCATGTTTCGATTGGAATTTTGGAT
Organism: Uranotaenia lowii; assembly: GCF_029784155.1. Taxonomy (NCBI): domain Eukaryota; kingdom Metazoa; phylum Arthropoda; class Insecta; order Diptera; family Culicidae; genus Uranotaenia; species Uranotaenia lowii. The sequence goes on along the minus strand of NC_073693.1, from coordinate 359,965,402 downwards.
TAACTGTCAGTGTCATTCCAATCGAACAAAACCAAGCAGTCGTAAAGGCAGCTCTACAGCAGGGTTGCAAGCTTATTATTTTGGAAGAGATCAGTCGGTGCCTCTTTGTGTGTGGTCTTTTTTATTTTATTAAATAGAGTGTTTAATTTTAAAACATGCTGAATTAAGAAAAAATTCCAGTTAAAAAAAAAGCAAAGTTGGTTTAAATCTTCCCCCAGTAGAATTTTATGGCTAAATTGTACCTAATTTGGCTATCATTTTCATATGTGAATATCTCAGTTATGCCAAGTGTAGGTAAACATTGAAATGCAACTTTTTGGTGTCGAGTGATTCCAAAATTCAGCATCGTTGTGCTTTCAAAACTCCTTCGATTTTATTAATTTTTAGTAACTCGAGTAATTTGATTCTTTGTTTGTATTCGGCATACGGCTAAATGGAAATAAAATTAAAAAAATAAAAATACCTTAATGATGCCCAGAGTTGTTTTGTTATGACAGAGAAGTCAAAACAAAGTAATACTCTCATTTTGCTGGTAATGACTAAGTTCGTGGTTTGTTCTCATCTTGAAATAAATTTGAGATTTTTAATTTTTCGTCGCAGAAAATAGAATATCAAATCATGCTACCATCGCTGACCAGTGCATGTTTTCACCCTTTCATGTTGATCTCATTTTTCCGATCTATGAAAGTGAATGCAACCTTAATGTTGTCTTATTTAGCGTCTTATTTGTCGTTGGAAAATCAACATTTAATCGTGCTTTCATGTTGCTCTTCAAGCTATACTTTGGTATGCATGCATCGGTATGAATTCTGTTTCTACGCAAAAGTGTAACAGCGTTTTTGGCTCTAGTTTTCCGTTTGCTGTAGGAAATGTTTTTTTTTTACAGAAAACATTGTAAAATGATTAACTTTAACTGCTCACTACGAAAAAACTGACGGTGAATTTTAAGTTTGAGAGAAAAATTAAAAATATACCTGAAATTTCAATCGCGTTTTTTTGCTTTTGCACGTTTTTTCACATGGGACAATTTAGCTTGAAACGGCAGTAAAAGCCATTGAAAAACTTTCAATCTTAAGATTGAGGTCCATTTGTATGCATTTATGAGGGACCGTGGGAGTTTTTTTTAGAACATTAATGGGTGATACGGTTAAAATTTGGTCAAGGGAAAAGGCGTGTAAATCGGTGAAATCGTTTATTTAAAAAATTTAATTTAATTTAAAAAATTAAATTTCTTTTTCAAGTATATTGAATTAGTATAAAATTCAGGAAAAATGTTCCTTTAGGTTTCCGCTTTTCCAAATCCGAATTGCCGGGCCTTACGCTTAACCCCTGCCATCAGATTTTGTACAGCCACCTTGTCCACCTTCTTCGCCGCACAAAGCCAGTTTGCTTTGAACTGCTGCTCGTCCTTAGCAGTTTTTTTGGTCTTCTTTAGGTTCTGCTTGACATTAGCCCAGTATTTCTCAATTGGGCGGAGCTCTGGCGTGTTGGGAGGGTTCTTGTCCTTGGGAACCACCTGCACGTTTTTGGCGGCGTACCACTCCATGGCCTTTTTTACCGTAATGGCAAGATGACAAATCCGGCCAAAACAGTACGGAACAACCGTGTTTCTTCAGGAAAGGCAGCAGACGTTTATTCAAACACTCTTTCACGTAAATTTCTTGGTTGACAGTCCCGGAAGCTATGAAAATGCTGCTTTTCAAGCCACAGGTACAGATGGCTTGCCAAACCAGATATTTCTTCGCGAACTTTGACAGTTTCATGTGCTTGAAAATATCTGCTACCTTTCCCCTTCCTTTTGCCGTATAAAACTCCTGTCCCGGAAGCTACTTGTAGTCGGCTTTGACGTACACTCAGGCCAATTCTTATTATAATTTTCATAAGAACCGTCTTATGAACCGCTTTTTAGAGTGCAAAATTGGTTTTCATAAGAGTCTTATGAAATTCTTTCTATTTTCATAAGAAGTTCTTATGAAAAACACAAGAAGCGGCATTGTGAAAAAATAATGAACACATTCACTCCATTAGTCTGTTTTTCATCGTCATACGAAGGACTCACTAGTTGTGGAGTTAGAAGTTTTTGTAATAGTTAAATGTGATTTCGATCTTCTAAATGGTAAGTTTGAGAAGGAAATCATTTTTTGTGAACGTTGGAAACATTTATTTACTCAAGTACTTTTTTTTGTTTACTTTTCAGCATGCTGACCACCGTCTAAAATAATTTTATTAATGGACCGGTTGCTACCGAATAACTTTATTGGTACCGAGTGTGATGTGCTGCTGATAGTGATATAATTTGAAATAAGTCGACCGAATAACAAAATTAAAGTTTTGAACATCAAATTTCTTGAATTATTTTCACCAAACATGACATTTCCTGTTTCCATAAGACCATCTTATGAAAAGCGAAAATTTCTTGTTGGAGTAGGTGTTCATTTCAGAATTCATTCGCGTCATAAGACAATCTTATGAATTTCATTAAATTTTCTTATGGCGCCACTTCATAAGAGAATCTTATGGCATATATAAGAGTATTTTTCTGAGTGTATGTTTCGTCGTCCATTACCACGCAGTTTGACCGTCGTATTTTGTTTTTTTTTTTTTTTTTTTTTTTAAATATGTCTTTATTTGTATCAAATCATGATTACACTTATATTATTACATTATTGCATTAAACTAGGTGTTCAGCTCAATAATGAACTGTTCATAGCCCTATAAGTAACTAGATTATAAAAATTTATTTATAAGATTTAAATTTGCTGAGCGCAATCAAGTTTTTAATGTAGGAGAACATCCTGTAATAGCAAAAATATTTTATACTTAAAACTAAACACTATCTTAAAATTAAACTAAACATAAAGAGAACGAATCTCTGCGATGGAAGACTGCATCGATTTGCCTCTGAAGTTGGAGATGATTTTGTTGGCCATCTCTTCGATAGATTCAATGCCTGCAATCCGATGAAGATCTTCGGTGCTGTGCCAAGGTGGAAGCTGCAAAATCATTTTCAGAACCTTGTTCTGAATCCTCTGGATGGCTTTCTTCCTCGTCGCGCAGCAGCTAGACCAAATCGGAACTGCATACATGATCGCTGGTCGGAAAACTTGTTTGTAGATGAGCATCTTATTTCGCAGACACAACCGGGATTTCCTGTTGATGAGAGAATAAAGAGATTTAGTGTATTTATTACATTTAGATTGAATATCTTCAATGTGATTTTTAAAAGTAAGATTCCGATCAAGTGTAAGTCCCAAGTACTTCACGTGATCAGACCATTCTAATGAAACCCCATTAAAAGTTATGGAATGATTTTCATTAGGTTTTAAAAAATTTGCTCTTGGCTTATGGGGAAATAAAATAAGTTGAGTTTTGGAAGCGTTAGGAGAAATTTTCCACATTTTCAAGTAATTCAAAAAGGAATTTAAATTTTGTTGCAATCTACTGCGTACCACCCGTAAATTTCGACCTTTTGCTGAAAGCAAAGTATCATCAGCAAATAATCTTCTACCTTTTCCTTCTGGTACATCAGGAAGATCAGAAGTAAAAATATTGTATAAAATTGGCCCAAGTATACTGCCTTGAGGGACACCAGCTCTAATGGGTGTCCTTTCAGAGCATGAATTTTGATAGCTTACTTGTAAGGTTCGGCTAGTCAAATAATTTTGAATAATTTTGGTGAGATATACAGGAAAATCAAATCGAGCTAATTTAGCTACTAAACCTTTGTGCCAAACACTGTCAAAAGCTTTTTCAATATCAAGAAGAGCAACACCAGTTGAATAACCTTCAGATTTGCTAGCGTTGATCATATTAGTTACACTCAAAAGTTGATGTGTAGTAGAATGTCCATGACGAAAACCAAATTGTTCATCAGGGAAAATGGAATTCTGATTAATGTGAATCATCATTCTATTCAAAATAACTCTCTCAAATAGTTTACTTAAAGATGGAAGCAAACTAATTGGTCGATAACTTGAAGGCTCTGAAGCACTTTTTCCAGGTTTCAAAATTGGAGTTATTTTGGCATTTTTCCATTTATTGGGAAAATAGGCCAAGTGAAAACATTTGTTGAAAATTTTAACTAAAAAATTTAAAGTGCTTTCAGGCAACTTTTTAAGAAGAATATAGAAAATCCCATCTTCCCCTGGAGCTTTCATATTTTTAAATTTTTTGAAAATCAATTTAAGTTCATCAATATTTGTCTCACAAGAACTTTCAAACACATTTTGCTTAGAAAGAATATCATCAAATTCAAGGAAAATTTGAGCATCAATTGGACTTACAACGTTTAAATTAAAATCATGAGCAGACTCAAATTGTTGGGCTAATTTTTGAGCCTTTTCTGAATTAGTTAAAAGAAGTTTATCCCCATCTTTCAAAGTAGGAATTGGCTTCTGGGGCTTTTTCAAAATTTTAGTTAATTTCCAAAATGGCTTTGAGTAGGGTTTTATGTCCTCTACTGCTTTAGCAAAATTTTCATTACGAATGAAATTTAAACGACGTTTGATCTCTTTTTGAAGGTCGCAATAAATTAATTTCAAATAAGGATCCCTAGTTCGTTGAAATTGGCGTCGACGAATGTTTTTCAGTCGTATCAAAAACTGAAGATCATCATCAATTAAAGGTTGATTAAATTTATGTTTAACTTTAGGTATTGAAGCGGCTCTAGCATTGACTATTGAAGTTGTCAAATTTTCTACAGCCAAATCAATATCTTCTATTGAATTCAATGGAACGTTTACATCTAAATTACGTTCAATAAAATTCATATATCGCCCCAGTTAGCCTTTTGAAAGTTAAAAGTTGATTTTAAAGGGTTTTCAATGGGACTTTGGGATAAAGAAAATGTTACTGGAAGGTGGTCTGAATCGAGGTCCGCATGAGTAACTAATTGACTACAATGCTCGCCTAAATCCGTTAGAACCAAATCAATTGTGGAGGGATTTCTAATTGAAGAAAAACAAGTATGCCCATTAGGATATTCAACAGTATAATAACCTGCAGAGCAGTCATTAAACAAAATATTCCCATTTGAATTTGATGAAATATTATTCCAAGATCGGTGTTTTGCATTAAAGTCACCAATAATAAAAAATTTAGATTTATTTCTGGTAAGTTTTTGTAAATCTCCCTTCAAAAAATTTTTCTGTTCACCGCTACATTGAAAAGGCAAATATGCGGCAACAATTATAATTTTCCCCATAGAAGTTTCTAATTCAATTCCAATTGTTTCTAAGACTTTTGTATTGAAAGAAGGAAGAAGTCTAAATTTGAGACGACTATTGATGACAATAGCTACACCCCCACCTTGTCGATCAAGTCGATCATTTCGTAAAATTTTAAAGAAAGCATTGCTTTTCAAGTTATTGTCTGGCTTTAAAAAAGTTTCAGTGATGGCAGCAATATGTATGTTTTGAGTTTTCAAAAATAAAAAGAACTCGTCTTGGTTAGCCAGCAAAGATCTAGCGTTCCAATTCATAATATTTAAACATCTATTTGGATCCATGAGGGAATCGTAAAGTCATAATAATTTTGTTAGCATAATTAAAAGAAGTTTGGAAAGCTTCAAACATTGAATTTGCTTTCAACATAAGTTGCATCATTTCCATTAAATTTTGATGCAATAATTTTCATTTTTCCTCAGTAATCTCACCCAAATCAACAAAATTGTTAGAATCAGAAGAGGAAGGAGAAGAAAAAGTATTTGAATTTCGGGGATTTTCCCAAGCCTTCGCATGAACGTTGAGACTTGGTTTTTTCCCATTTTTATTAGTTAAACCTGAAGAGGGCAACCCATTTTCAACCACCTCTGAGAACGATAAACAACGAGTCTGGGGCGCAGAATCAGCCCAGGTAACATTAAAATCACTTCGGGTATTACCCAGCCGTGATTCCAATGTAGACCGAGGCTGAATGCGAACAGGCAGGTTGTTTGCCGGCCCGACGTGTGAAGACGAAAAAGAGGAAGGAGGAGAAGAAACTTTTCTGGAAACTTTGGGATTTTTCCTAGAAGCAATAATTTTTGCCCTGATGGGACAGTCTAGCGAATTCGAGGAATGATTACCTGCGCAATTTGCACACTTAAAAAATTCTGTTTTTGGCTTATCACCACCAAAAAGGCATTTAGATTTTTCATGATCGAATGAGCCGCAAAACATGCATCTGGCATTCATTCTACAATTTTTAGTGCCATGACAAAAAGCTTGACAACGACGACATTGCGTAATATTTTGAAGAAAATTGGTAGAAGATTTACGAAAAGGTTCGAATTTGACTCGACAATGAAACATAAGACGAGCCTTTTCAAGAATTTGCAAATTATTAACCTGATCCTTTTTAAAATGGATCAAATAAAGTTCAGGAGCAAAACCAACACTACTGATATTATTCGTGTTGGTTCTTTTCCTCATTTGAATTACTTGAATTGGAGAAAAACCTAACAAAGAATTTAATTCAGCTGTGATCTCATCCGGTGTCTGATCGCCAGTGAGACCACGAAGTACAACTTTAAATGGACGATCACTTCTAGTGTCGTACGTAAAAAATTGGTGTTTTTTATTATTCAAATAATTTAAAACCTTTTGAAAATCATTAAAAGATTCCGCCAATATACGAGCAGTTCCCCTTCGACCGATCTGAAAAGAAATCTTCACATCCTTGACGGAAGTGACGATTTCTTTTCGAAAGGCATTGAAGTCAGGAATCGTGACCGTTATTGGTGGAATCTTTTCGTTTTTAAGAGTATAAGAAGAAGAAGGTTTCTTAGTACTCTTATCAGAATTAAATATGAATATTTCCTCATCACCGATGTTATGAAGGACATCGAATGAATTGGAAATTTCAACTTTTTTGGCAGATGGCCCTGGATTAGGTTCAGCAATCCGTTTTCTTCCGGCCCTTGAGCCGGCCGAAGACTTCCCCATGCTGGAAAGAAAAGAGAAAATATGAATAAAAGAAAATGAAAATAATTTTAGCACTGAAAAGTGCTGATTGAAATACAGGTAAGGAAAAAATAAATAATGTAAAATGTTCCTGCAGGTACACAGCAACGATACGATGCTCCGGCGTACGTGTTGACGGCTCAACGGTACAGATGGAAGTGATGTCGTATTTTGTTTATCATCGCGATTTGGAGTCACTACCTTCTTGTTAGTCGATAGTCCGGCTCGTTTTTTGGACCGATGCACGGTTGAGGACGATACACCCAGCTTATTTGCGGCATCTCGGAGAGAGAGGTTAGGGTTTCGCTTGAAACTACCGGCAACTCTCTTTGTCGTCTCAGCGGCTCCCGGTTTTTGATTTCCCCCCGATCCAGACTTCCTGGCTGTCGACAAACGTTACCCAAACACTTTAATTACATTTGTAACGGTTGATTTGGCAACTTTTAGCGATTTTGCCAGCTTTACGTGCGAGTAGCACGGATTTTCGCGATGCGCGTGCAAAATTTTGATACGCCGCTCTTCTTCCTTGGACGGCATTTTGACAACTGAAGAGTGAATTCCAAAATCAAAATATGAGCAACATTCTACACACACACACCTTCAAAATGAGGGGTGTTCAGGTTTTTCAAATGCAAAATGGAAAGAAATGCGTCAAGTTGATATTGACCAAATTTTGACCGTATCACCCTCTACTCGGCAACGCAATTCTTCACACGAGGAAGAAGGACCTTAACGGGTTAAACTCCTATCAAAAAAGAAAAAAAAAAGAAATTCTTCAAATCGTTGGATTGTCAATAAAATTGTCACTATAAATCTAAAATCACTAATCAATGAAATTTGAAGCCGTCGCTAATCGATAATTCAACTAGTGGTCAGTTATTGAACTGACTTAATCAATTGTACTTAGCAATGTTCGGCTTCGCTAACTGAAAAATTAGCGCCGCTAATTGAATCGCTAACTTAGTGAATGTTAACGATCGCTAATTAAAATCGCTAAATGTGCTAAAAAAGCTATCGCTTAAAGCTTAAAGCGCTAATCGCTAACCGCTAACTGTTACCCAACAAAAAATGTAAACCATTTTTTTTTATTTCGTGTTATTTGAATGTTCAGTATAAATGTTACACCGAAATTGCAAATACAGTTAACTAAAACTTCTAAAAACAACACAAAAAAATTAACTGTCAATAGCATGGATTATAGTTGAATCTAAAGTTTTTTTTATTTCAATGCTTTGCAAGCATATTATAGTTTTTTTGTTAAAATCTTCAACCAGTTTTCTCCTTTTCCAAACTTGTATGATTCTCATGTCATGATAGAAGCGTTCCCAAACGTGAATCTTCATACAATATATATTCGAACCTAAATCGAATACAAAACGAACAATTCAATTTACATACTGCTTTACAATGTCAATTTTTTCTCTGGTGATTTTTCATCTAATTTTATATGAACTGATCTGTGAAATGAAAAAAAACTAATTTTTGAAATCTGAATATTTCAACTAAGTTAAAACAATAAACCCATTGAAGGATGTAAAAAAGTTCGATATTGTTCGATGCTCTAAAATTTAAAGGCTTAGGTATCTGCAGTTCTATGAATTAAAGGTATACAAACGCAACGAAGCAATCAACATGGCTGATTCTGAAACTCGACAGATCGAATCATCTGCTGTATACACATCTTGGTTAATCTGCGTTACTGTGGTGTGAGGTGACCCAAAATACTCCTATCATTTGACTTTAGTACGCACTCTTTCATTGAGACCATTCGAAATGCCTGACCTAATAAATGACTAAAAGTATAAATACCTACTTCTGCAGTGATCTACAAATTAAAAAAATATATGGGATTAGCGGTTTTCAAATAGCGGAACAAAAACAATAGCGGAACTTTTTAATTCGCTAGCTTCCCAAAAATTTAGCGGCAAAATTAATCCGCTATCAAAAAGTTAGCGGACTAATTAGCGATTAGCGGATTAGCGCTTTAGTGCCGAACACTGGTACTTAGGCCTTATAAAGGAAATTATTTAATTTCTTTAGGAACTTCCACCATTCATTCCTTTGTCAACCGCGACGGGGTAACTGATCAAATTTATTTGGTTTAATCAAAAACTTCCCCGAATCGGACGGGATAGCTATTTTAATCCAGTTATATTATTGGATTGAATGTACTTCTTTTACTGCTTTGTGTTCTGTTATCTCTCCATCATCCACTGACTGCCACAGCACTCGCAGCAAAAGAAGAACATGAAGATATATCTCCGTATTCCCAGAATGAAATCAAAACATGGTCCTTCTCTACTACTGGATCTGGATGTTATTGACAATCTTCCCCGCCAAGTGGGGATACACAACAAAAAAGGAACCTACAGAAACTAAACTAAATCCGTGCACACTTCACCGAGAAGGAAGGCTGGGAGCTAAGCTAAGGTACCAGCTCGGCACACGTCTTTTTTGCTTTTCTTTACCCTCGCGTCGGATTTACCGAACACACAGAAGCTTTGACAGTTGATCCTCGCAAACCGGAAACGGAACCCGGTTGGTTGGATTCTGGAGGAGGAGGAGCAGTAGCAGAGCCGCTTATTGCGATGTTGGAGCAGCAATTTTTATTGGCGCTAGAATTGCTGGGGATTAGGAGGGGGTGGAGAGCCTCACGGACGCTCTTTCGTCTTCGCTTTCGCTTTGAGGTCTTGGGGAGGTGCAGAGAGCGACTACATTTTCTTTCCGGTTATTTGTGAGGTTAGGTGTTTTCATGACATTTCGATAAATTTACACTCACACATTGCATTATCGATTGGCGATAAAATATGTTAAAGTGGAACTGACATTTTGCCACCGGCACTCAGTAGGCTACGCAGAAGATTGAGTACAATTTCAAGTGTTGATGTTAAGCTCAGCTTTCAAATTCAAAAACAGAACTTTCTCGACATTTTTCTCTTTCAAGTTGAGACGGAAGCTAGCTATCCGATTACCTTGCTTTCCGGAAAACCGTGTCGCGAATCACTGGAATCCGAGATTTAGTAGCTGATTTGTATGAGATTATTTGCTTTCAATCCTCCTGGCTGGAGGGGGAAGCAAAAAGAGAGCGAAAAAATTCATTTCAATTCACCGTCGTGTGCTCCAAGTGATGTTCCGTTGTGGACGATTCAAATTTTGCCCTCTCTTGGCAGATTATTAGATTGCTTCAACATTCCCGGGGCCAGATCTCTGTTTGGACGATTGTGGGGTCCGGATTTTATTCTGCCCAGGTCGAATTCGCAGGCGGGACAAGAAAATACACAGGACACAGGTCTCAGAAAGTTGATCCGCTTATAATAAAACCGGGGGAAAGTTGTTGTGTTAAAACTTTGTCATATCCGATCTCACTCCTATCTCGTTTTCTTCATTTGAACAGGTGCCGCAGCAGGAGGACCAGGAACAGGAGGATATCCCCAGACCGTGACGACTCGGTTCGGCTGCTCTTCCCTGATCAACAGGCGCCACTTGACGGAGGTAAGTCTTGGAGCACTACTGCGATACTGATATCGGTTTACAAGCTGGTATAGTCTAGATTTTCCCCGTCCTCGATAAACATCTTTCAACTGTGTCAGTAGGAAGCTAAAAGAGATTACTCTCATAATCGTAATCCTTATTGTTACGGTTCCAGCCAGGGTTTCTTAAGAATGTTAAGTTAAAAATAGTTCTGATATTCGAAGTCAGAAATGGATAAAAAAATAAAACCTGAATCAGAACTCTAAATCTGAAATCTGAATCTGAAATCTGAATGTGAAATCTGAATCTGAAATCTGAATCTGAAATCTGAATCTGAAATCTGAATCTGAAATCTGAATCTGAAATCTGAATCTGAAATCTGAATCTGAAATCTGAATCTGAAATCTGAATCTGAAATCTGAATCTGAAATCTGAATCTGAAATCTGAATCTGAAATCTGAATCTGAAATCTGAATCTGAAATCTGAATCTGAAATCTGAATCTGAAATCTGAATCTGAAATCTGAATCTGAAATCTGAATCTGAAATCTGAATCTGCAATCTGAATCTGAAATCTGAATCTGAAATCTGAATCTGAAATCTGAATCTGAAATCTGAATCTGAAATCTGAATCTGAAATCTGAATCTGAAATCTGAATCTGAAATCTGAATCTGAAATCTGAATTTGAAATCTGAATCTGAAAACTGAATCTGAAATCTGAATCTGAAATCTGAATCTGAAATCTGAATCTGAAATCTGAATCTGAAATCTGAATCTGAAATCTGAATCTGAAATCTGAATCTGAAATCTGAATCTGAAATCTGAATCTGAAATCTGAATCTGAAATCTGAATCTGAAATCTGAATCTGAAATCTGAATCTGAAATCTGAATCTGAAATCTGAATCTGAAATCTGAATCTGAAATCTGAATCTGAAATCTGAATCTGAAATCTGAATCTGAAATCTGAATCTGAAATCTGAATCTGAAATCTGAATCTGAAATCTGAATCTGAAATCTGAATCTGAAATCTGAATCTGAAATCTGAATCTGAAATCTGAATCTGAAATCTGAATCTGAAATCTGAATCTGAAATCTGAATCTGAAATCTGAATCTGAAATCTGAATCTGAAATCTGAATCTGAAATCTGAATCTGAAATCTGAATCTGAAATCTGAATCTGAAATCTGAATCTGAAATCTGAATCTGAAATCTGAATCTGAAATCTGAATCTGAAATCTGAATCTGAAATCTGAATCTGAAATCTGAATCTGAAATCTGAATCTGAAATCTGAAATCTGAATCTGAAATCTGAATCTGAAATTTGAATCTGAAATTTGAATCTGAATCTGAAATCTGAATTTAAAATCTGAATCTGAAATCTGAATCTGAAATCTGATTCTGTTATCTGTATCTGAATCTATTATAAAAACTGTTAAAATTGCAGGTTTCAGTGTTTATTTCTTTATTTGCTTCCTCAGTAAAGTACTTGTAATGTTCCACTCTACGCTAGCGATTGCTAGCTCCACCAACGATCGTCAATACGCGAATTGCTTAATCTTGAGTTACATCAAACGATACAAGGGGACAAATGCATTCTTTAGAAATATAATGATCCTCATCAAATAGCTGAAAAGCCCCAAGAAGCGCGATTAAAAATTGGGTTGTATCTGGCGAAATCTGGCATGTGAAATCCAAAATCGGAAATTGGAAATCGATCATTTGAAATTCACCTTACTTTTTCTTTTCTTTACAGCAATCACTAACGCACCGCAATCATCACCAACACCAGACGTACAACAATAACAATAACCACAAGAACGCCCTGACGGAGGTGGTAGTTCAGGGCAGTGGTGCCAACTGTTCCCGCAAGGGCTACTACTACCAGCCGAGCTACAGCGAGTTTGCAGTGCTGGCAGACGAACGCTCGCTCATCCTATCCCGGCCCTCGTTCTACTCGGATCCGACACCGCACGAGCTGGACTCGTCGGTCGATGGCGGACTCACCCGAAGTCTGGACACCGGCGGCTGGCGATGATAACGGAGCGTTACGTTCGCTGGGCCGTTAGCCAGTGTTGCCAATCGCCAGTAATTTGCTACTGTAAATATAATCTCATACTTTCGGTTAAGTCGATAAATGTGCTGTGATGTTAAACCGGAATGTACCAAATTAACAATTCGAGGAAAAATTGGTTTCCATTCAAAACGAAAGGTTGATATTAAGTTAACTGATTGATGTTGTTGGAAGATGGTGTGGCGTAACGCTGTGAAAGTTGACAAGAGTTCAAAGATGACGACAAAGATTAACAAACGGGTCGGAACAAATGACATGTGATAGATGAAGAGAGGAAAAGTTTTTTCTAATAGATTTTCTATATTTAGCAAAGGAAAAAGAGTCACAGATCATTCGAAAGCATCTGTTTTGTTTAAATCTCATTCGTACCTTTTTGATAATAATAATAGTAATAATAACAAAAATAAACGAAATCATCATTCCAAATTTTAATTGCTTGTCAGAATGATATGATGATGACCGTTCCTTGAAGTCTTATCATCGGATGGGATTGGATATACATAATTATAAGTTTAATTACTTCCGAAACGTGTTTTGTCGAGCGTAACTGATTTGTCTGCCGCAAGTCTTCAGAAGCTGATTGATTCAATTCTACCTTCAACGGCAACGCTTGTAAAAGTTTAAAAGCAGCACATTCTATTAGAAAATTACTTCAGTTTTGAGGATTTCTAAAACAGAATAAATTGAATCAAAGTTGACAACAATTTGCATTTTTTTTTTCAGAATCCTAAAATTGAAAACAAAAAATCATTACTTACTTCTGTCTATTAAGACTTTTTTTTAATATTTTACTTTAAAATATTTCATATCATATACGTATTGGCATTCCAAAATCCTGAACTTTGTTTTGATAATTTTTACAATTTTTACATATTTCACAAACATGACCACTTTCACAGGTGATTGGTTATTTTGCCTGGTTCAATTTGACTATTACTTAATCGTGATTTTTTTTGTAATTTTTTGCATCCAACATATATATTTATCACAAGCTTTCCAATAATTTCGATCCCAATGTCATACATACATACAGAATTTAACACATTGTGGACCAAATACGAGATGTCTCGTGTTTTTAGATCGCTGCAAGTGTGCTACACTTAGAAGCATAACTGAAATATAATAAATTTAACAATGAATCAATATTGGACAAAATTGACCAAACTCTTTCGGTAACCCAAGAAAACTAACTTTGTGAAATTTGGTTCAGCGATACACATCGCTAAATTTCAGTGTTTCACGGCTTAGATTTTATCGCGGTCCTTAATGTGTTAAGTTTGAATCCCGAAAAATAATAAAATTTGTTATTATTTTTATTGACATATCTCATGCTTTTTTGGGAGTTCCTCTTCAGCCTTGAGTGAGTTCGGATGTCTTTTTTCCTTCTCGCAAAATAAAGGCAGAAAAGAATATCTCTTGTGATTCGCGGTGTGAAGTGTGAGTGTGATGAGTCCATCACCGGGGGACCACCCCGGTAGAACGTTACCCGAATGGATGGATCTGAAAAATCTACACGGTCGTCTTTTTTATATGGTGTTGAAGGCAGCTGATGGAAATGTGCTTCCGAAAAACCCATTCATTGTAGGGAGATCTATCGAAAAGTATGAGAATATTGAAGGTGCGTTCTATGAGAAGAGTCAAGGATGGTACGTGCTCAAGATCCACAACAAAGAACAAGGTAGTGAGCTGATGAAATTAACGGAATTAAGTGATGGTACACCTGTCAAAATTGAGCAGCACCCAAGGTTGAATAAGCGCAAATTCGTCGTTACGTGTCCGGAGGTCGAAGGTATGAAAGAAAAGGAACTATTGACCGAATTATCGCCCCAAAAAATAATCGACGTGAAAAGAATCACGAGGAAAACATCAAATGGAATAGAAGACACTAATACTTTGATGTTAACTATCAGTAGCACGATCATTCCAGAATATATAAACCAGGCCTATGAAGTATTCATCGAATCCCATGTAAATGGAAATCAAAAAGTTGGAATCGCACATCTGGTGAATTTTCTGCACACTCGATGAATTTTGCCGCACACTTGGTGAATTTTTGTGCACACTTGATGAATTCTGCCGCACACTTGGTGAATTTTGTGCACACTTGATGAATTTTGCCGCACATCTGGTGAATTCCAGCGCACAATTCAGTGTGTTTTTTCGCGTTTTAAATGAATACTTCATACCTGTGATATAAACTTTGGACTTCTACGCGTTCAAACCCGGCTTTACTATCCTCTGCCTTTGCTATGTAGAACATGTCTCAAATATGGCCATCCAAAGAGCACATGCACAGCCCCTTTGACGTGTAACCGTTCTAGCTCTCCCAGTCACGACAGCCAAAAATGTAAAAATAATCCCTATTGTGGTAACTGCAACGAAGAAGGTCACTCTCCAACAAGTCGTACGTGCCAGATCTGGACTGCCGAAAGCGCAGCGCTCATGCTCAGCACAGACAAAAACATTCCACCAGCAGAAGCTCAAAAATATTGCAGCAGATCAATAACAGCAACACTTACGCGAATATTCCAAAATCTATTCAACCTCATCAAGAAACGAAGAAACCCGAAAAACTTATCCCAATTCCAACTCCAGAACGAACTCCAACGAACCAAAAAGAACAACAACAAAAACAGCAGCAGCCACCGCACCAGAAAAGATCAACACCAGCCGTACGAACGAACACCTCATCTCCTCCTCAGAAACGTCTCATCACGAAAACATCGTCAGGAGAATCATCAGATATGGCAATCGATAAAGATGAACCTCGCGTCAACGCAAACGATAACCTCTAAACCCTTTCAAGGAAAGTGATCCCCTCAAATTCCTCCAAACACCCCCCCCCCCCCAACTTCCATCCCCTCCCCCAAATCCTTTTCAACCACCCCTCAGTATTAAAAAATATGATCCACGGCTCAGAAAAACTAGTAATAAGTAAATGGCCTTAAATATATGTCAGTTTCATTCCATTCTCACAAAACCAAGCAGTCTTTAAGAGCAAGTTCACTGGTGTTTGGAAAAAGTGGTAGAAATTTTGACATTTTGAAAATTTTACCATGCAAAAATGTTTTCAAGATCTTTGGGCGTTATATTTTTTTTGCAACACTGTTTCTATTCCAGCCGTATGTGATAGAAATATTGCTTTTTTTGCATCACAGCATGCGAAAATACAACACTTGTTGTGAATAAACTAGAAGGCCACAGATCTTGAAAATGTTTTTGCATGGCAAAATTTTCAAAATGTGCCGTAAGTGTCAAAATTTCTACCACTTTTTCCCAACACCAATGAACTTGCTCTAACCATGCCAATTCGTGACGTCAGTTGCATTTTCAAACAAACAACCATCATCGTACCAGCGAAAACTAGAGAAAAACCCGATTTAATACACTTAACAGTGGATTGTAGCCTTTCTTACAGTCTTTAAATTATATTTGGATACACATGACACAAAATAATAAATAAATGATTGATTTATAAATTCTGAGTAATGATTAAAGTATTTCGAACGTAGTAAATCCTTAATGAATTTAAGAAATAAAGATTCAAATTTTTTATAAGATAAAAGTATATTGAAATAATTAGAATATTCACATAAAGAATATAACATGATTGTAATCTAATTGAATATTTTTGAATGATTGAATTCTGGAATATCTTGTATGATCCCGTTTCTATGACACTATAATATTTGAATTAATTCATAGGAAACCAGTATTTGCAACGGCAAGTGGAACTGAAGTTTGGAAAAACTTATACTCGTAAATATTTAATATATTTGTCTTTAAAAAATTATCAGGAAACTACTAGATGAGTTGATCCTAGTTTCACATTACTTTTTTCCAATAAGATTCTAGTTCCACTTTACAGCATGAGAACAGATCGGTAACAATATTAGGAAAGGGCGGATGCTGTTTCGAGAAAATTGCGTTTAAAGATGGACAGCTCCGAAAGCTAGGTCTAAGAATGTACTTTTAGCCCAGCTAATAACTCTATTTGTTTGCATTTGGCGCATACGCCCTACGGAAAAATCGAACCGAGATTTAAAAAATTAATGGAAAAAACACGTTGCATATTCAAAGGCGGTTTTCTCTTCACACCACGAGCTTTTAGCGACGTTTGTGTGAATATTTATTTCGCCTTTAGTTATGCATGTAAAGAGATACTTCTCCTCTTCTTTATGGCCAGCTAATTTTTCAGCTAAACTGCCAAAAAGAGATACTTATGGACCGTTCTAAAACAGGTAATTGAATTTGAATATTAACTTAATCGACCAAGTTTATTCAACTATGAATAGATTGACAACTTTTTCTTTTTCAAAAATAAATAGTTTTCCATTTATTTATTTTTGAAAAAGAAAAAATGACCAAAGCGACATAATCGACAAAAATTAAAGTTATACTCTTCATTTTTAGACCTCTTCTAATTTATAGATATAAGATCATAATGTCATAGAAACGGGATCATACAAGATATTCCAGAATTAGGATTTACTACGTTCGAAATATTTTAATCATTACTCAGAATTTATAAATCAATCATTTATTTATAATTCAATCATTCAAAAATATTCAATTAGATTACAATCATGTTATATTCTTTATGTGAATATTCTAATTATTTCAATATACTTTTATCTTATAAAAAATTTGAATCTTTATTTCTTAAATTCATTAAGGATTTACTACGTTCGAAATATTTTAATCATTACTCAGAATTTATAAATCAATCATTTATTTATTATTTGGTGTCATGTGTATCCAAATATAGTTTATAGACTGTAAGAAAGGCTATAATCCACTGTTCAGTGTATTAGATCGGGTTTTTAATTTTGTCAGTTTTGTTCATTTTGTCAATTTTTTCATTTTGCCATTTTTGTCAATTTTGTCCATTTTGTCAATCTTGTAAATTTTGTCAGTTTGGTCAATTCAGACAATTTTGTCAATTTTGCGAATTTTGTGATTTTTTTTTTTTGATTTTGTCAGTTTTGTCATTCATTTCAATATTGTGAATTTTGTCATTTTTGTTAATTTTTTCAATTTTGTCAATTTGGTCAATTTTGTTAATCTTGCCCATTTTTGTAAGTTTTGTTAATTTTGTCACTATTGTGAACTTTGTGAATTTTGTCGATTTTGTCAATTTTGTCGATTTTGTTTATTTTGTCAATTTTGTTTTTGGTTATCCTGGTCAAAATGATTAATTCTGATCTATACGCATGTTCAAAACAAAAATTCCCAAATGCTTTCAACTCTACTATGGAGGTTTTGGTGGGGTTACTGTTTGTTTATTATCTTTTATTGGCTTCAGCAAGTGAGAGTTTGAATAGAGTCTCAAGCCGCCATCGTCTTTGCTAGACACCAACCCCAACAACAACAACGCAACAATTGCACAGGTTTCTCAATGCAAACGAAAAGCTTTGATCGCGCAACGTAGAATCTCAAGAGAAAAAGAGAAAAGGGAACAAAAAACTAGCCCAAGAGCTTAAAGCTCGAGAAAATTTGTCTTATTGGATTCAATTTGCTTCCACGGGCGAAATTCTCTCCTGTCGTTTGTGCTTAGAAAAAGCTTCCTGAGCACGAAAGGCACGTGAGAAGATGAGATGGTGTGCATACATCGTCTGCGTCCCCGTGTTGTTTTCCCTTTCTCTGAGAAATTTGTGCTTGAGAATCTATCGTTCGGCGAAGGATGAGACTTACAATCACTTTCGAAATATTACGATGTGAGAGTTAACCCCTATGCTTTCGGCATAGGGTAATTTAATGCATTTCCAACAGCGAGCAGCAGTTCCAGACTGATGCTCCAAAATGCACAATACAGGATCGATTTGCTCTACTTCACACTACTTAAAATATGGCCCAGTTGGGCAATTTTGTTAATTTCGTTATTTATTATAGTTTCGTCAGTAATGTCATTAATTCAATTTTATCAATTTCTTTTTTCAGTAACAACAATTTTGTCATTTCTGTTAATTTGTCAAGTTTAACAATTTTGTCAATCTAGTCAACTTCGTCGATTTTGACAAATTTATCCGTTCTGTCAATTTGGTCATTTTTGTCAATCTTTTTAATTTTTTAAGTTTTGTCAATTCTATCATACTTGTCAATTTTGTCTGATTTGTCAGTTTTGTCATATATGTCAATACTGTAAATTTTGCGAATGTTGTCGATTTTGTTATTTTTGTCATTTTTGTTTAATTTTTTCAATCTTGTGAATTTTGTCAATCTTGTCCGTTCTGTCAA
The DNA here is from genome assembly GCF_029784155.1 of Uranotaenia lowii. Classification (NCBI taxonomy): domain Eukaryota; kingdom Metazoa; phylum Arthropoda; class Insecta; order Diptera; family Culicidae; genus Uranotaenia; species Uranotaenia lowii. The sequence goes on along the minus strand of NC_073693.1, from coordinate 359,946,681 downwards.
TTTTGTCGAACTTTTGACATATTGATATTTTTATTCAAATTTGGCAATCTTGTCAATTTTGTCAGTTTTTTCTATTCTTTTGAATTTTGTCTATTTTGTAATTTTTTTCGATTTGTCAATTTTTTTTCTAGTCAATTTTATCGATTTGAACTATTCCGTCACTTTTGTCAACCTTGTCTATTTTGTCATTCTTGTCAAGTTTCTCAGTTTTGTCAAATCTGTGAATTTTGTCGAATTTGTCATTTTTGTTAATTTGACAATTTTGTCAATTATTTATTATTTTTTGAATTTTGTAAATTTTGTTGATTTTGTCAACATTGTCAATCTTGTCAATTTTGTTATTTTTGTCAATTTCGTCAATTTTTTAAATTTGGTCGGTTTAGTCAATCAAGTATATTTTGTCAATTTTGTCAGTTTTATAATGTGTCAATCATTTCAATATGCTCAATTCTGCCAGTTTTGTAAAGTTTGTCAATTTTGTCAACTTTGTGAATTTTGTCAACTTTTTAGTTTTGTCAATTTTTTCAGTTTTGTCTACCTTTGCAATTTTTTAAATTTTGTCTATCTTGTCAATATCGTCGATTCTGTCAGTTTTGTCAGTTTGGTCAATTTAGTCAATTTTATCATTTATGTCAATTTCGTCATTTTTGTCAACATTGTCTATTTTGTCATTCTTGTCAAATTTCTCAGTTTTGTCAAATTTGTCAATTTGATCAGTTTTGTTAATTTTGTCAATTTTGTCAGTTTTATCAAATTAGTCAATTTTGTCAATCTTGTCAATTTTGTCAATTTTGTAAATTTAAAGAATTTTGTCGATTTTGTCTCTGTCAATTTTGTGTATTTTGACAATTTGGTCATTTTGGTCAATTTGGTCAATTTTGTCGATTTTTGTCAGTTTTATCAATCTTGTCAATTTGTCAATTTAGTGAATTTTGTCGATTTTGTCATCGTTAATTTAGTAATTTTTTTAAATTTTGTCAATTTGATCAGTTTTATCAATCTTGTCAATTTTGTCAATTCAGTGAATTTGGTCGATTTTGTCATCGTCAATTTTGTCCATTCTGCCAATTTTCTAGATTTTGTTTTATAAATATTTTCAATTTTTATGATTTTTTCAGCTAAGTGAATTTTGTCAAATCAATGAATTAAGCCAAGTTTGTCAATTTCGTCAATTTGGTCAATTTTGTCAATTTTGTCGATTTTTGTCAGTTTTATCAATCTTGTCAATTTTGTGAATTTTGTCGATTTTGTCATCGTTAATGTAGTCATTTTTTTCAATTTTGTCAATTTTGTCAGTTTTATCAATCTTGTCAATTTTGTCAATTTAGTGAATTTTTTCGATTTTGTCATCTCTTTTGTCAATTTTGTCAATTTTTTCAATTTTGTTAATATTGTCAGTTTTATCAATCTTGTCTATTTGTTCAATTCAGTGAATTTTGTCCATTTTGTCATCGTCAATTTGGTCAATTCTGCCAATTTTCTCGATTTTGTCAATTTTATAAATTTTATCAATTTTGTTATTTTTTCAACTAAGTGCATTTTGTCAAATCAATGAATTATGTCAAGTTTGTCAATTTAGTGAAATTGGTCTATTTAGTCAATTTTTTTCAATTTTGTCAATTTTGTCGATTTTGTCATTTTTGTATTAGGTCAACCTGGCGAAAATGGTTAATTCGGAGTTTTTTCCTATTTCTTCAACTTTGTCAATAATGATTATTAGCTTTTTAGCTTCATATGCATGTTCCAAAAAAAAATCCCAAATGCATTAAACTCTACTATGGAGGGTTTGGTGGCGCTACTGTTCAGATTGACCTCCAAGCCGTCATCGTTTATGCTAGACACCAACCCCAGCAACAACAACGCAACGTTAGATCTAAAGAGAGGAAGAGAAAAGGGAACAAAAAAACAAGCCCGAGAGCTTAAAGCTCGAGAGGATTCAGTAGCATTTGTCTTATTGGATTCAATTTGCTTCCACGGGCGAAATACTCTCCTGTCGTTGCTGCTTAAGAAAAAGCTTCGTAAGCACGAACGCCACGTGAGAAGATGAGAGGATGTGAATACATCGTCCGCGCACCCGTGTTATTTTCCCCTTCTCAGAGCAATCTGTACCTGAATATAATGTTGGGGAAGTCTCGAAGTAACAATCGCTTTCGTACCATGCAGTGTGAGCATGACGTACTCATCAACGACTTCGACTCCCAAATCGACCGATAACTATACCTTTCTGAAAGAAAGGCAAAAATCATTGCCAACTGCTGTTTACGATTCTGGCCTAGGATACATAAACATCCTGGCAAGTGACGTAGGCTTTGTTCACCTTTTTACTTTTTGAATAACGAGTTCTGTAATAGTGTGCGTATTTGTTCACCATCTTCTTTGTTTGTTGATCACCTTCGCACGACCACTGCGCTTCATCCACGCGGCATCGTTTCGAAGTGGCAGCCGATAAACAAAAACCCTCAAGGAGGCAGGATCGCTGCATTCCTGCTTTTCATCAGCTTCCTGGGTCCCGAAGACATTACGACCAGTGGAAGTATCGACACGTCTCCAACGAGGAAAAACCCTCCCACAGAGTGAGTCAACAATTGGCATTTCCAACTAGTCGCAGTGGAATATTGCCAGACCAAAACAACGCCTCCTAGAGGGTTTTTGTTCCGTACCGGAAGCAGATTGCAGGTAGAGGCACTTTCGGATCCGCATCGGTCCCTTCTCGGGAGATTTATGGTCGGAATCGGACATTTGCCTTCGAGAAGGTCTCGCTCGAATCAACCAGTTTAGTCAGTATCGGCACCATAAACTGCAACCGAAACAAGCCAAAGGACGGTCAAGCGAAATAAACTCAGGTCGAAAGGAAAGGCGATCGAAGAGGCGCAGCCGAGTGCCACTACGTCAATTGTTTGGTTCCGGATTAGATTTGTTACAGTAGGACCAGTTGGCCGGGCTAGACGACGATCGAGTCGGGTGTTTTTCGAAATATCCAGAACTGAACTCTACGTGGTTCCGGTTGAGTTCATTCCGTTCAAATTCCTCTTCAAAAGGGGTTCCCAGGGCAATTGTACCAACAGTCGGGTGGGATAGTGCTGCCGGAGAAATTGGTGAAGTTTTAGCGGGTGACAATCGTCATCAGGAGAGTGAAAAGAAGAAGCCCGATCTTGCCTAAGAAATTCCAGGTTAAGCGGTTGGAACGGTGATTCCTCGATGAACGTATCACAGTGCGAGCGAGTCATGCATGCAGTAAACATGTAAGTCGACATTATTGCTACTTTAGTCTTAGACCAGGCCCACCAATGGTTGCTAAACCTCAATTCGAGTACATACAGGAACATATCTATCCAACATATCATCGCACCAACAGTCGCTAACTTGATTTGAGAAATAGCATTCGAGCAGTAGGTTGTTACAGGATGCGTTTATGTAGCAACCCGGTAGCAACGCAGCCGGTTGTCGCTACCAGAAAATAAACAAACACAAATACCAACCTAGAAGGCAACAATGGGTGCGAAAATCAGTAAGTAGATAAAAACGCAGCCAGTCAAAGCACCTGAAATGCCGACCGAAATAGCAACGCCCGGTGGGTTTGGTCTTAGGGTCTCACTTCAAGATCGATCTTTTAAATTTGTGTAAGGAGTCCTACTGCATTAGGGCTGCTTTACGCTGAAGTAAATAGTGAAAAACGACGGGAAAGCTCATAGATTTGAATATCAATTGTATTAGGGGAGATGAGGGCATAATGAGCACCCGAGGCATAATGAGAACTACGCTTTTCTACGAAAATCCTTATTTTCTTAAATAAATTTTCATGAGGATTTGTTTCGTACTTCCTATAGTATTAATTTTTCACAAAAAAAGGAATCTCCTTATCATCTTTACAGAGATATTTAAAAAAAACTAGCTGGGTTCTCAAGTTACGAAAATATTATAATTTTTGAGCACCACGAAATAAGCTCTTATGATCTTAAAATAACCTTGATCTATAATGTACGCACTGCAACATGATGTACACATTGTTTCTCAATTTTTACCATCAAAAAATTTTTGATTTTTCACTTTTATCAATTTTAAAACACGTTTTTACTTAAATTTGTTGACTAGGGGCATATAGAGCACCATATTATCGAGGCACAATGAGCATTTTCTGCCGTAGAATCTAGCAGCGAATTAAAATTGATTTATAGCGCCACACCTTGACTAGTTTTCATCCGACAATTTAGCCTATTGGTAAGGTGTCGGAGAGGTAATCAAAAGACTAGAGTTAGATTTCTGTTCGAGGTGATTTTTTTCCATTCACAATTCATGATCGATTTTTTTATTGTTACATTATACGGCTAGTAGCATCATCCTCCGAACATAGCACTTAATGTATGAGCGTGCGTGAATTGTTTGGATTCTACAAACAGACCTAGATTATTTTGTTATTGCTTTGTTTGATGAATCTACGACTCACCTGACTTCATCGAATTGAATTCGCTGCTAGATTCCTCGGCAAAAACGCACATCTTGCTCTGATTAATAGTGCTCATACTGCCTCAGGGGGGGTTCTCATTATGCCTCCACAGTGGTTGGTTTTCAGCTTTTGGCAAAATTTTTTGAAATGCATTTTTTAACGTTTTCATCTAGTTTTTCACGTTTCAGCCCGTTAGGGAATAGGCTTTTCAAGTGTCTGAACACGAAACAATAATGTAACCTCCATATTATAGCTATTTTCTATGGTAAAACAACCGTTTTCCTTAAGGTGGCCATTATGCCCCCATCTCCCCTAGCAATAAAAAAAAATAAGTTTTCAAATTTAACATCAGAGTGTTTTACTTTTCTTGACTTTGTTTGAGTATTTTTGGCATATCAAAAACTGTATAAATATATGAATTTTTTTATACAAAAAATTTTGAAGTTCAAATTTTAAGCGCGTAATATAGGAATAAGTCTAAATATTGTAACTTGACTGATTTAAATAACTCAACCATTTTAAGTTGGTTCACTTGGTGGAATGCTAATTTTGAAAAGGCGACGGAATTCACCATCATTACTGCTACGGATCATGGCACAAAGGTAATGTGTTCATCTATCATCTGGAAGGCTCAAGTTCAAGGGTAAAAATATTAATTTGAGGAATGTAATATTTCAGTTGTTAATATACAATGATAGCTTTAATTTTCTAGAAACACTTTTATTGTGGTCTCATTTAAATGCTGAAAAAATCTGTGTTTTTCGCAAATAAAAATCTGTAACTCTATGATTTGACATCAAAATTCTGTTCCGGTTTTCTATGGCGCTGTTGTCATGATTTTTTAGAAAAGTCAAATCAAATATTCACAAACTGAATTGTTTTTTAAATAATTTAATTGGAGTTAAAATTTAACAAAACAAATGCAATAAAATTCCATCATTAAAAATATGAGGTAAATAGTGATATGACCATTCATCATTTCAAAAGAATGTACAATATGCAGAAATTCTGTGAATTCTGAGTAAATACTTCAATATTCTGTGGTGGCCTGTGACACAGATTTTGTCACGGAAATTCGCCAAAAACTTTGTGAAATTATAGATTATTCTGTGATTTCGACTATGCTATGAGAATCGAAAGTTACGAAAAGAAGTTAAATCTTGAGCTGAGTAAAATGCCCTAGAATTCTGATGCTTAATTCGAGGCTTAATAAACTTTCAAGTGACCGTTATGTGGAGCTTTCGTGGAACTGTGGAACTTTCGATTATTTGAGCGTTTGATAAAAGTTCTGGTTTTCATCAAGAGTATTGTTGGTTTGGGAACCGAGGTGAAAATGTGAAACAAGTTCAATCTTGACACGTACAGCAGTGATGGTGGTAGCCCATATTACAAGAGGAAAAAGAAATATTGGATCAATCGTTGTGAAATTTCAAGTAGAACATCCAGTGCACACAGGGGAAAACGATGCAAAAAGGTGATCAAAATTGTTTACGCCAAAACGGAGCGTTTTAGACCCGTAGTGTATTAGGGACATTTTGCCTACACTCAAAGCACTTTAAAATGAGCTTTTGATAAAAATGATTCAATCACTTAGCAGTGAGATAGAAAAATTATTTTTAGTAATTTTCATTTTAGAGCAATTATGTCTTTGGCAAGTTTTTAGATTGTAAAAAAGTAGTAATTTTGTTGAAGACATGACTTCTTCTACGACGAAGCTCACCCAAAAAAGTTAGAAGGGTTCAAATTAAAAAAAAAATTATTCAAAATTTTCAGTTTTCAAACGACATCTTTTCAGGCCGAGCTTATTCAAGCAAAGTATGTTTGAAAGAGTTTTGAGTAACTCAAATTTAAACAGTTTTGCAGAATAGACTTAATATAAATATTCAGACTGATACGAGTTAGCTTAGCTTAGCTTAGCTTAGCTTGTTTGACTACTCATATCCAACTTAAATCATTTAACCCGAAATGCTTCACTTGAATTACTTTGCAAACATTGTAATTCTTTGATAAATTAAAAAAAAACATATTAAATACATTTCGAGCTCCATGATCGCTGGCGTGGCTAAGTAGAACGAGTTCCACATTGCCAATGGTTGCTACTCCGTGATTGATCGAGGCCATAAATTTTGTGCAAGGGCCAAAAGAATGCAGCTTGGGATTAGCAATTCATTCTCAATGCACAAAACTTATGCTCTCCCTTTAGAAAATGATCAATAACAGCGCCGGCCACGCCCTAGTAGTCAATAAGGGATGAAGGAAGGATTGTTAGTAAGATACTTTTTAGGATCAACCATAGACCTGTATTCCAGTTTTCTTCAAAACCATGTTTTGAAAAATTCTGAAACAATGGCCAGTTAGTATCACCAGCTATAGAAACCGTCTATACGTCTGCGAATCTATATTCTAGTATCTCAGGAAAGGATTGTGTTAGTAAGGGAGAGGTTATCGATTAGGAGCCATTTTTGGAAAATGGTGCGATCTTAGTTTTACCTACATATCCTATGCTCCTAGATTTTCCTTAGGAAACTCCTATTCTATCTTTTGTTCGTTTATTATTTATTATAAATACATTTCTTTAGGAAACTCCTTTCAACATGTGCATAACATTTTTATTTTAAAAATAAAAAAAAAATATTAACACTCAAATTATTAGAAAAGTGACCAATCGAATTTCCAACAACCTAGCTATTTTCTTCACTATAATCTCTCACACAAGACAGATTATCAAAAAGATTCTTGAAAAGAAATAACAAATACACACCAAAAGAAAACATGGTTTGAGAAATCAAAAAGTTTCAGTTGACGCAATTTGAAAACACGTTGAATTTTGAGAAAGGTTTGCAGAAAATTGCTTTAAATATCTTTGCGATTCGTTACCAATATATGTCTCATATTTTGTAATTCTATATTTAATTTTTCAGCTTTCATTTTAGCATTTCTACAAAGATGAATTTAAAAATAATTTCTCTTGAAGAAAGTTACTTATTTCTGTCAGTTGGATATTAAAAGAAAAAAATAGAAATAGAAAAGATAGATTTGGTTGTAATTCGATTCAAAAGGTTATTTAAAAAACATCTAAAAACATATCTCCACTAAGTTTAAGAATTTGGTAGGTGGAAACATTGTCGATTCTTCATCATTTTCATAAAAATCACCAATAAATAAAAAAAAAATCAAAGAATATTTTGATTACAAATTAAAATATCGCTAAAACGGAAGTTTTGATCATGTTGCATGATATTACAAATTTTTATGCACTTCGATATTAAGTGATTCCTGCAGATTTCGAATAAAAAACTTCCAACGAAAGGTTTCAAACTAATTTGACAAAGTTTAACCAAGTTTCAACTTTTTAAGTAAGAAATATGATACTTATCTGTCTGTGATTACTTCTGACTTCCTTCGATACCATCCGATTTTCTGATCCATAATGATTTCACCTGAGAAGCTGTGATCCCTTATTTTGATGTGGCCGCAACTTGAGGAAAAGCTTAGCTCTGCAAAGCTTTGTCCGGTCTGCATTACCTTCATTTATAATCCATAACTGGGTCTAAACTCAACTTGAAGAATTATCAATTTTCAATAAATTTCGGCTTGAAAATTTTTGCTGTCAAAAGAACTTCGTCTAACTTCTACGAGCATCGCCTACCGAGTCCATTCAGACTAATACGAGTTAGATTGGAAAAACTAAAAAAAAAATAGTTGTTTTCGAACACCTGTATCTTTCTAGTTCGGATGTGTTAGGTTCATTTTTTGGTTGCATCAGAATCAGGCAGGTTTCACCATTATAAAAGCATGAAGTTTACAACGTTAATTTGTTTATTTTGTAGCTTTATAAATGATTAAAGTTAACTGTTTTTAAGGAATGTAGAGGACATTTTTTTGCATTTAAAATTAACTAACCTAAAAACAAACTTGTCTAACATATTGTTTATCCAAGCGAAAAGATAGATTGTTAGGTTCGTCAATGGAGGCTTAAAAGCGTCATACGCGAGAGAGATAATGATATGGTTAAAGTTCAACAAAATAAAAACGGTTGCTAATTGTCAGTTTAAATAAACTTGAAATTTGTCCTCTAAAACCCTTGAAAACTGCTAACTTTTATCATTTATAAAGATACAAAATAAACAATTTAACGTTGTAAACTCCACGTTTTTATAATGGTGTAACCTGCTTGATTCTGATGCAACCAAAAAATGAACCGAACTCATCCGAACTAGAACACTGAAAATTTTGAATAAAACATATTTTTATATTTCGAACCATTCTAAATTTTTTGGGTTAGCTTCTACGACGTTCAAGTCTTCAACAAAATTACTACTTTTTTTACAATCTAAAAACTTGCCAAAGATATAATTGCTCTAAAATGAAAATTACAAAAAATAATTTTTCTATCTCACTGCTAGGTGATTGAATCATTTTTATTAAAAGCTCATTTCAAAGTGCTTTGAGTGTACAAGGTGACAAAAAAGTCCGGTCACACAGGAAAATCTCAATATTTCGAATAATAAAAAGAAAATCTTAATCTGGCTTTCATAGCTTTATTCAGTAACTCATAAAGATACTTCACAGGCGATATCTTGGAATTACACCACCTTTATCTGATCGAACCAGTTTCAGACGTCTCGGGAAGTCGTCGCAAGCGGCGGGCATCTGCTCCATCGGCATTTCGTCCCAGATTTTCGTGATAACTCGCTTGAATTGCTCCAAATTTGTTATTTTATAGTCGTTCAGCTTCGACATCATGTATCCTCACACGAAATAATCCAGTGGATTCAGATTCGGAGACGACGGAGGCCATTCATTCTTCGAAATGAAATCGGTCAAGTTTTTCTCACACCACGCCTGAACAACCTTTGCGGCGTGGGATGCTGCGCCATCTGCCTGGAAGCAAGACTGACGTCTTATTTTGGAACCGTGAAACGTTCAGCTTATCCACAGGAGCTTGCTGGAGGCTCACACTCTAAACTCGATCATTTTGGCGTTTGACTGTTTGCTCCAAAACGAACAGCTTCTCGTCTGAAAAAATAATCTCGTCATCTGCGCGCCAAACCGAGCAGCGATAACAGATGCCCTTAACTCTGCCATGGCTCACAACTCTATGTAAACAAACTGCACAGAAACGAAACTCTGCCACTTTGGGCAGCAGAGTTAGTCCTTTCATTTGACATATAGAAGGCTCCAAAACGATGCAACGTGTAGGCTACAGGCGACCCCAAAAAAGTGTGACCGGACTTTTTTGTCACCCTGTAAGTAAAATGTCCCTAAGACACTATGGGTCTAAAACGCTCCGTTTTGGCGTAAACAATTTTGATCACCTTTTTGTATCGTTTTCCCCTGTGTGCGGTGGGATAAATTATTCCAGATAGCGGTACTTTGCACGCTTCAAAGCTGTAAGAAGGGATTTTGTATTTTCTAAAGAGACTGTTAAATTTGAATATGATGATCGCTTACATTTTAATCTTCCCTTATGATAACTTCCGATCCAACTTGGATGTGTCTGTTAGCATCAGCTATCTCTAATGATATTAGATGTTTGTTAGCTCGAATTCTAGTTTCTATCAATGTCTACTTACAGCTTCACCTTCCTATATTTGTAGAAATGCTATCTGTCGTTTTTATCCACGGAACAACGATACTACTCTCCGATCAGAAATGGAATAAGTGCTGTGCACTATAAGTGTAACCTAAGTTTGATAATATTAAGCTTAAATGATCTTCATGTCATTATTATTCAGTTCATAATTACCAAATGGAATAATTTGATGTGTTAATGAATTTCCATCCAGAGTAACCGATTTCCAAATTTCTTAACACGATCTTAAATCTCACATATACTAGAAATCTCAGCCTAATTCAACCGCATGAAATCCCACTAGTTTTTTACCGCATGAAATTGTTTACAAACATACCTCTCTCTGAGTTAACTTGGGGAGCTCTTGGAACTCACCAGATCAGCGCCGAGAAACCCAGGAGTATTTCTAACAAGTATGGAGGTAAAATATCTACCTATTAAGTCGGTCTCGATTTTATTGGCATGGAAGCACCAATAATGACAAGCAGTCTTTAGGATGGTGCAGGAATCAAAATTCTGCATGAAATTGAAACTCAAAATCTCCGAAATAAATAGAACAAAACACTTCAAAAGATCGGAAGATCGGATCGAAAATAAACCAATTTAATCGATTTTTCCAAGGCTAAAGAATCTAAAATTTGAGTTCAAAAATCGATCTCGCAAAGATCGGTCCAAGATCAACCAATCCTATTCCAAACAAAAGACACCGTGCAGTGTAAAACAACTAACTTTTTTCTTTAATGCTGCATCCTTTAATTTGTCAATATTTTTCGAAGCGTGATTCAAAATGGTAACGAATTTAAATTTAAAAAAATATGGACTTTCAAGCCCACCGCTAAAGTGATTCATTCAGTGATAAATAAATAATTATCTTCAGAAGCAACAACTTCTATCGGGAGATCGCAGCAAACCGAGCTCGAGAACGGTCGTGTTTTTTTTTTCAACGTCGCGTTTTTTCTCGTTTGTAGACTTCTGTTTAGTGTTTAGAAAAAAACATATTAAAAGTGATTGATATTCATCCAAATAATTGAAAGAGATGTTTTTCATTTCTAAACTTGGTGTTCTGTTGTGCTTGGCGAATCGTGCGAGAAGAAAATCTATCGTTGGTTGAAAAAAGAAAAGGTTGAGAAAAAGGATTTATATTTCTGGTCGTCGTGATTTTCATACTAAGATCAAATAAGTTAAGTTTCGGTTGGAGGGATATTAATGAACTAATGATTGTGCATCAATCGATGAGTGTATTTCCGTTAGAGTTTGGTTCTCGTAAATGCTAATGTAGATTTCTCCGGGTGGAAGAACGAAAAAAACAAACTGGAGGTCTAAGCAACATTTTCTTTCAGCTCCTCGTATTTGTTTTTTTGTACTTGACGGAGCCTTAAGTAAAAGCGAACAATCAATTGTCGGTTAATGTTAGGCGGTTGAAATTAAGGGAATGTGATGTTGAGAACATGTGAATGCAACTAATTTGAAGATGACCGGAACCAGGAAAAATAAGGAGATAGCACCAGCGGAAACCTTTGGAGTTTGGTGAGATCGTTTCTTTTTAAAATTACTCCTTTAACACGTTCGTCGCCACGTCACCCACATATGGGTGACGGCTCTCTTAAGCAAGGTTGCCGCTCAGTTCTGCCACGCGTTGTAAATCTGAAGCTCTCTCGCTTTATTTTCATGCTCTGAGATTTTTTTAGGGCGACGAACGTGTTAACCATATTTCGTCCCAGATTTTTCCCAACCACCAATCAACCAATAGTGTTAAATTTTAGCAAAATATCATATGCAGCGTTTGGCAGGGAACCCCACGCTTCATTCCTCCCTTGTTCCTTTGTCTTTCGCGGTTTTCATCACATGGTTGGCCTGGCCGTAGTAGAATCTGCAATGCATGGTAATATGTAACAGATAATACGCTGAAAAGAAAAATGAAAGACGCAAGTCTTCCATTTTCCAGGATGCCTACATGTTTTGGCCATGTTGATGTAAGAAGAAGAAGAAGAAGAAGAAGAAGAAGAATAAGCAACAACTTCTATCGATTAAACCATTTCTGTTAGATCTTCTAATATATAAAGATGAGTTGGACTATATATGTTTGTATGCACCTTATACAAATCGACACCGCTTAACCGATAAGCCTGAAATTTGGTACAGAGATGTAGTTGGACCAGGGTAAGGTTTTAGTGAAAGTTCTGAGCCTCTCCCGCCTAAGAAAAGGGACCCTCCCATACAACTTTTGTTTTTATTTCCACAAATCAAAAGTCATGGCACCCATTTGGCAGCCGATTTTCGTTTCCTTTGGCGGGTTGTTTTCACCATCAACATGGGCCGGGCGTAAGAAACGACTATCCAGAGTTCACGTGTACTGGAAAGCAAATCAAAGCTTGCTGAGCGTTAAAGATTTGAAAGGGGAAATTTTGGCGGGTGTTTTTTGTACCTTCTACTGCTGAAAGCACGTGGTACCGGTAGATACGAGAATTTTGGATGCAATAATGAGCTAATATTTCGGATTGAAAAATACAACTAACCTGTAAAGTACCTATGTATTGACTTGAATTGTAGTGGTTTTCAAAGTACTCCCTACCACTGCTGCAGGGCTTTGGAGTCTATAAGAATATACAGTGTGTGAAGTATGGATGCAGTGATTTATCTTCATTATGAATTTGGATTGAGCGCTGAAAACATATTAATTTTCTTAAAATCAAGCTTTTTAGAACCAACCATTTTCGTATTTTTAGAATTCCTCATAGAGAAAGATAAAATAATTAAATTCAGAGTTATAAGTTGAGAGCTGTGATGTCAACGCTTTGAAAGCCGTCTCAAAAATTTAACGTGCATTATCTGGAAAAACCAAATCCAACGCAAGAAACTTAATTTGAAATTAAGTATGAGGTTTTAAGTTTTATACAATTCAATTTTATCGGTCAACCTATGACTTTTGTAAAAATGTTGATAATCAATGTGTTCAATTTTACCATCCAATTATGCGAAAACTTAAACCGTTAAGTACTGCGAATTCAATCAAATTATTTCCAAGAATTTTTACTTTATCACTCTTCACAATAATTAATGAGATTTTTTTCCCAAGAATGTAAAAATTAAAAAAAAAAATTTGTTATAACATCATAAAATGGGCGATTTGGGTTCCGAGATAATTTCTTTTAGATCACTTCAAAAAACTATTAGTGGAACTTGGAACATTTAAGAAAAACTAATCATAAAACAGTGTGGAAAAAACAACGAAAAGTATTCATCCATTTGAAAACATGCAAAATGAGTCTTCAACAAGTATAAAAAAACCAAATACAAACACAAACAGGATCTCAATGAAACTTAATGTTTCCTCGAAGAGATTCCTTTTACTTAATTCTAAGCGTTCATCTTTCAAGTATATGATAGCTAGCATCTCAGAAATGCTTAAACCACTAAACCACAAAAGTTTACTGTGTATGCCGTGACTGGGATTCGAACTCATGGCCGTTGGCTTGGAAGACTTGAAGGCCACGAGCTGCGGCAAGTTTCGGAAGCCTTCTTAGAATTTTTTGGACAAATTAAACTTGAATATAGCATACGGGGGAGCATTTGGCATACAGCGTCCGAAGAGATCATCTCCAAAAGACATTTTATTAGATGTGGGGTGGGAAAGATAAAAATATAGTTTAATCATTTGAAGAAGAAAAATAAGAAGGCCAAAGCTATTCAAGCTTCCTTCAAAAAAGGGTGGGTATAAAATGTTTTTCGTGATGAAATATAAAAGCATTCATGGTGAATTATTTTTAATTTCTATGAATACGAACCTCATAACTATAAGTATTTCAAAAATATGAAAAAGGGAAACACAGTAAATATTCTCATTCAAAACTTGAAAAACACTAACAAAACTTTACATGCATGGCACAACATGGTTAAAATTTTCTCATAATAAATATATAAAACATATTGAACACAAAGCTACCAAAATTTCGTAAAGTCAAACGACTCATTTTGATTTATATTTTATGCAAACCCGAGCAAGGCCGGGTAAATCAGCTAGTTCTATATAAGACTTCATTCAATCAAAGGTCTGGTTTCGTTTTAGGTTGCAGAAAAACGTTGTTCGTCTAAAGGGATTTCATAATCACAATCGCCTAAGCTTAAAACACTATTACTGACAGCACTTGTCACGTGGATAAGAATCTTCTGAACCGAAGCAAAGCCCTGGTAGCTACAAAACTTGAAAAATCTTTAACCTTGTCGTTCGCTGCCTTTTTATGAGACACGAGACACAATTTGTGTTTTAGATGTCATTAACAAAAAGGTAATAAAATGATATTTTCTTACAATGATTTTAAAGCAGGGCCATTTGAATTGGCGTCTTTATGATTCCCAGCACACGTGTCACGAGATTTGAAATTTCCCAGAATGAAGCGAGCTTTTCGAGGAAAATTTTAATCATACCTGTCAATACATTTCGGGCTCAGGCTTCAGCTGAAACTTTGACAGGATGTAATAAAGTTCAGCGGATAAAAAAATCTCACCCCTCGAGGTTGGTTCGATTAACATTTTTTTAGGTCAAAATGTAGGGTTGTATAAAGTATGAGAGAAATTATTGTCAAATGCTGTCAATTATATCGAAAAATGACTCAAATCAGTCAAGTTTTAACCACAATATACCTATTCAATTTTCATAATTTTAAAGTTAGATTGGGGGATAGAAATTCAACCCAACCTTTATCAATAATCCAATCAGCAAACCGTCGTCGTTGAGAGAGTATTTTCGGAACAGCCACGAATAGCACAATACTCAACATCATTTGTCTTCGAGGTGACACACATTCAGGTGAAAACCCAGGAACGAATTGTGCCGAGTTGATTGCAGCTCTCCAACGAGAAGGGTTAGATACGAAGTGGGGATCTTTTCCTCAAAAGTTCACTTCCAGACCGGTATTATAATTCTTATTCCCTCCTTTTTCCTTTTCGTCATTCGAAAAAGGTGGAAACGATAAAATCACCTTCCTATGGGCTGTTTCAATTTTATTCTCGCCTCAATCCCCGCGTCGCAATTTATTTACCTATTTTCTGTCACGATTTGCGAGGGTTTGAATTCAATTTATAAGCCGGTATAATCCTTTCAGTTTCTTTGACACGTACCCAGCTTTAAGATTCTTTAAAAGGAGAGAATGGGTGAATAATACATGAAAGAAATTTAAAGAACAAACATGAAAACGAATTCAAGGGCGTGCCCTCGATCCTTTCTTTTTCGGCGAAAAAATTTCAATCAAGTTCAATTATCAATTCTTTGAATAGCCGCGAACCTTGAAAATAAAACAAAAATGGTGGCTCCAGAGAAAAAAAACTCATCTAAATATTTCCACCTGATGAATGTTGAAAGAAGGATGGCTCGCTAAAGAAATGCGCGAGGGCAGTTCAAAGAAAACCTCTTCTTTCGTTTGTTTTGCAACTCTCCAAGAATACCCGGAAGCAAAGGAATGTTTCAAAAAAAATCCATCCACCCCGGAAGTGGGAAATCTAATTAAAAGGTCGATCAAGTCAAATGGACGGACTTTGCTTTGATTGGAACGGTGGCGGCCGCCTGATTGAATGTGAAATTTATAAAATGGCATACTTCAAGGCGTGAAAAGTAGACTCTGTGTGTCGAAATTGATTTTTGGACTAGGTCTTAAAATAAAATGCCTTTCCATAACCTCAAAATGTTTAAAAATGTTCTCTCAACTTCAGTAAAGATTTCCTGGATTGAAGCTGTATAAAAAAGTCGGGAACAGACCTTGAACACATTTCAAATAAACGAGCTTTGAATAAAAAATGAATCCGCAACTCTCCCAGAACAAGTATGTAGCGCTAAATTTCGGGAATAATTAATAAACCAGTTGCCCGATGATCTCCCCGGAACATTCTGGGAACCGTTTGAATCCACTTGAGCTTCGAATGTTCTAGGCTGTCTGGCTGGCTGGCTGTGGCAATCTGCGACCGGAACAATGTGGCAACCTGAATCCTGTTGCTGCGCCGTGTCGTCTGCTTCAGAACGGCCTCTGGAATAATCGGTTCGGTTTTTTGGTGGTGGTTCTGATGATGATGATACTGAATTGGGAAATGGAAAATCGCACACGTTTTTTCCGAATGGAGTGTTCTGTTTGCCACAGAAACTGCGAGATAATTAAATCCAATGAAAATGAAATGAGATTCGTTGAATTGGTAGACTGAAACTGCGAAAAAAATACCGCCCCATCAAAGGCGAAATGAACTGGGGTCTACCGACTCTTGGTGTCTCTCATTAACGGTTGAGTTCAGATAAATGATTTGAAAAAACTGCTGGAGCTTTCCTTGTTACCGAGAGATAAACAACAATTCTAAGAAGATAACAACTTTAAGAATTCTCAGTTTTGAATTATCAAAATCCTTGTGTATTTAAATGAACCGTTATTTAGCTTTCGAGTTCCATAGAAAAAAATTGAAATTTGAAATTCTTCAATTTCTTCAATTTCTTCAATTTAGACTATTTTGAAAATTTTGACAATTTTGACAATTTTGACAATTTTGACAATTTTGACAATTTTGACAATTTTGACAATTTTGACAATTTTGACAATTTTGACAATTTTGACAATTTTGACAATTTTGACAATTTTGACAATTTTGACAATTTTAACAATTTTGACAATTTTGACAATTTTGACAATTTTGACAATTTTGACAGTTTTGACAATTTTGACAATTTTGACAATTTTGACAATTTTGACAATTTTGACAATTTTGACAATTTTGACAACTTTGACAATTTTGACAATTTTGACAATTTTGACAATTTTGACAATTTTGACAATTTTGACAATTTTGACAATTTTGACAATTTTGACAATTTTGACAATTTTGACAATTTTGACAATTTTGACAATTTTGACAATTTTGACAATTTTGACAATTTTGACAATTTTGACAATTTTGACAATTTTGACAATTTTGACAATTTTGACAACTTTGACAATTTTGACAATTTTGACAATTTTGACAATTTTGAAAATTTTGACAATTTTGACAATTTTGACAATTTTGACAATTTTGACAATTTTGACAATTTTGACAATTTTGACAATTTTGACAATTTTGACAATTTTGACAATTTTGACAATTTTGACAATTTTGACAATTTTGACAATTTTGACAATTTTGACAATTTTGACAATTTTGACAATTTTGACAATTTTGACAATTTTGACAATTTTGACAATTTTGACAATTTTGACAATTTTGACAATTTTGACAATTTTGACAATTTTGACAATTTTGACAATTTTGACAATTTTGACAATTTTGACAATTTTGACAATTTTGACAATTTTGACAATTTTGACAATTTTGACAATTTTGACAATTTTGACAATTTTGACAATTTTGACAATTTTGACAATTTTGACAATTTTGACAATTTTGACAATTTTGACAATTTTGACAATTTTGACAATTTTGACAATTTTGACAATTTTGACAATTTTGACAATTTTGACAATTTTGACAGTTTTGACAATTTTGACAATTTTGACAATTTTGACAATTTTGACAATTTTGACAATTTTGACAATTTTGACAATTTTGACAATTTTGACAATTTTGACAATTTTGACAATTTTGACAATTTTGACAATTTTGACAATTTTGACAATTTTGACAATTTTGAAAATTTTGACAATTTTGACAATTTTGACAATTTTGACAATTTTGACAATTTTGACAATTTTGACAATTTTGACAATTTTGACAATTTTGACAGTTTTGACAATTTTGACAATTTTGACAATTTTGACAATTTTGACAAATTTGACAATTTTGACAATTTTGACAATTTTGACAATTTTGACAATTTTGACAATTTTGACAATTTTGACAATTTTGACAATTTTGACAATTTTGACAATTTTTAAAAATTTTGACAATTTTGACAATTTTGACAATTTTGACAATTTTGACAATTTTGACAATTTTGACAATTTTGACAATTTTGACAATTTTGACAATTTTGACAATTTTGACAATTTTGACAATTTTGACAATTTTGACAATTTTGACAATTTTGACAATTTTGACAACTTTGACAATTTTGACAATTTTGACAATTTTGACAATTTTGACAATTTTGAAAATTTTGACAATTTTGACAATTTTGACAATTTTGACAATTTTGACAATTTTGACAATTTTGACAATTTTGACAATTTTGACAATTTTGACAATTTTGACAATTTTGACAATTTTGACAATGTTGACAATTTTGACAATTTTGACAATTTTGACAATTTTGACAATTTTGACAATTTTGACAATTTTGACAATTTTGACAGTTTTGACAATCTTGACAATTTTGACAATTTTTAAATTTTGACAATTTTGACAATTTTGACAATTTTGACAATTTTGACAATTTTGACAATTTTGACAATTTTGACAATTTTGACAACTTTGACAATTTTGACAATTTTGACAATTTTGACAATTTTGACAATTTTGACAATTTTGACAATTTTGACAATTTTGACAATTTTGACAATTTTGACAATTTTGACAATTTTGACAATTTTGACAATTTTGACAATTTTGACAATTTTGACAATTTTGACAATTTTGACAATTTTGACAATTTTGACAATTTTGACAATTTTGACAATTTTGACAATTTTGACAATTTTGACAATTTTGACAATTTTGACAATTTTGACAATTTTGACAATTTTGACAATTTTGACAATTTTGACAATTTTGACAATTTTGACAATTTTGACAATTTTGACAATTTTGACAATTTTGACAATTTTGACAATTTTGACAATTTTGACAATTTTGACAATTTTGACAATTTTGACAATTTTGACAATTTTGACAATTTTGACAATTTTGACAATTTTGACAATTTTGACAATTTTGAAAATTTTGACAATTTTGACAATTTTGACAATATTGACAATTTTGACAATTTTGACAATATTGACAATTTTGACAATTTTGACAATTTTGACAATTTTGACTATTTTTCTAGGGGAGGTCCTTTTTTCATTTTAATTAAAGATATATTTGTAGCAATTTGTAAATAAAAAAAATTGTTCATAGATTCTAAAAACAAGCTGTATTTCTGCTTAGTAATATGAAAACTAAAACTGCAGATTGTTTATGCAATTTCAAAAGATCAATCCTGATAAAATATTCATCATTACCTTAAAGTTTCAGTTGAAAAAGTCGAAGTCAAAATTAAAATCAAAATTTTCTTTTACAAACATACTTGTGAAGCACAATTATACAAGTCTCAATTGATTGTGCAGAATAAAAATTTTAAAAGGCAAGTTGCCTCAGCATTTAAAACTCAAAACTCGAGCTAGAAAATCTCAGTTTAAATTCCGAAAACGAATCCAAAATTTGTTCTGATAAAGGTTCATAGTTTGAAATAAAACCATTATTTGATATCAGTTTTTTTAATAGAATTCAGAAATGAAGTACAGAATCTCAGTAAAGTTCGGAGGAATGATTCAAATTGCAAATTATTACTATAGAATTTGAAAAGTCAACAAAATCAAAAGAACAGAGAAGATATTTAGACGTCCAGATAAGAATAAACAATCAGTCTATAGCTAGAGTAAATTATGAAAAAACTATGTTTTTTTTTTTTATCATAAAAAACTGATCCTTTGTTCCAAATAGCTATAAGCATAAAACTATTTGCTTTGTGAGCGAACAATATTGGTCGGCTTAACTGTTGGTGCTTTTCCAATCTCGGCTAGTGTCACTTTTTTCGCTTTACGAGTGCGCCTTGAAGTCAACTGGGTAAAACCATCATCATCAGTAGTAGTTCCCGATAGTGGAGATCTTTGTCGTTTTGTAGCGCTTTGCTTTGAGCCATCTTCTTCTTCTATTCTGTCCTGTTCATCGAAAGCCCTGAGAACCTCGGTGAAACTAGTCTCCTCAACTTCCGCTTCTGTTTGCCGTCTGTCCATTTGCTTTGATGTTGAGTTGATCAGCTCTGGTTCAGTACGTTGATGCACAAGGTTTTGAACCACTCCTGAGTAACTCAGAGTTACTTGCTGCTCTACCCTTCTAGCACAGCTAGCTGGGGGAGCCACGTGCATTTCTTTTTGCTGTTGAACGTTTTCAATCTCTCGTGTATTTCGGAATCTGTTCTGAGAGCAATCGACCTTCAGATGACCTTGCTTACAAACAAAGCATTTTTGTTTCAGTCCTTCATAATATATTCTTCCTTTGCGGTTAGAAAAGTACAAATAACCTGGGATCTCTTTTTTAACCTCAATGTATATTCCTCTAACACCAGTATACAAATCTAGTTCCATATCTGCTGGAAATTTTTCCTTAACCATTCTTTTAACGTTACCGTAATTTCCCAACACTGCTGCAATGGTTGCATCGGCAATTTCCGGTGGCAGATCAAAAATTCTCACGTACTTCGTATAACACCCTGCAATCGCCATCGTAACGTCCACAATCTTTCCATCCGAGTACGAAAACTTTAGAACCTTCGCGTTCTGGGAAATGGCATCCTTCATAGCATCGTTCGTTTTAAATTTTATGAATAATGATTTATCCTCGGCTACCTTGTACTACGACTCCATCGACGACTTGTCAGCATCGAAGTTTTTCACAAACCTAGCAACTTCAAACAAAGATGGGCTTGGAGCACCATCTGGAAATTTGAAGGCTATAGTGTTCTTCACAATTTCGTCGGCCATTGCCACACCGGTAGAAACTCTTGTTTGAGGTCAACACTTATCTAGCTTGGGATCGAAACACGTCTGTCTTCAGCGAAGTCTGATCGCCAACTGTTAGCAATATAAAACCTAAAAAGTTATGTCATCATAGGTAAGATCATATACGACGTTTGAATTTGTATTATTTCACATTATTGCGGAAATTGCACCTATTTAGACTCCTGTGCAAATAATTTCCACGCAGAAATATTTTCGCACTGACGCACACATAGACAACCCGTATCAGTTTTTCAAATCAGCCGTTGCTCGCATCTGATTTTCGAATCACATTTCCAAACGGCATAATCGTTATTGTTTTGGCGAAAATTATTATGAAATGCATGCGAACCAAGAAGTTGAATAACGAAAATTGACCGATCAACAAATGAAAAGAAACGAACAGAAAACAGAATGCATCCTGTACATTCGGGTACAAGAATGTACAGAACAAATAAATCATGCATTATTCGGGCGTTTTTCGAATTACTGAAAAATTAGCCAAAAAATTATGGATTCACTTACAATTTTTACTGACACACCAGTCGCAATTGTTTTTAATTCAATTTTATCCAAAAGAATATCGATATGTGTCATTGTCTATGTATAGGTCTGTGAGCAGATATTACTGCGCGCAAATTATTTGCACGGGGGTCTAAATAGGTGCAATCTGCGCAGTTTGTTGAAGACGGCAACGGTGCGTATGAAAGTTGATTTTTTGGTAGAAATAATTTGATTAACTGAACTCTGATGTTGGTCCTTTTTTCATATAATCCCTTTTCAACTTTTAGCACATGATAGTTTATATAAAGAATGTGATGGTGTTAGTGAGTGCGGAATTGTTATCTGTCAAATCAGATTCTCTCAATAGTCTAAAAATTCATGCAATTGACAATAAGTTCTTCTAAAAATTCATTTCATAAAATCAATTTTAAGCTGAAAATGAATACAAACATGTTTTTGAATCCAAAAATTATCGTCCTGCTAAATTTATAGAAAAATATCTAAATTATAGAAAATTTTAGCTTTGTTTTTTTTTTTGAAATAAATTCACAACACCACATCAGGAATCTTCCTTTCACACAACCTCCAGTCTATCGCCATAGCCGTTCCTTGTCGTTCAAACCGGGCCACATGATCCTTCACAAACTGTTCCACGTTCATACAGCTCAGCTTTTCACGGATGCGACCCCTGAGGGGAATCTCGATAGCGTCCATTACTTGGGACCGGATCAAATTCGGTAGAATATTACCGGCTGCCTCCAGCAAATAGTCCAAGGAACCGGCTCCGTGACTGTAGATCTACAATTGCAATTGGTTCTTTGTATTTTTGAAAATGTATTTTTGTTACAGAAAAACAACTTACCTGAACGTTTCCCATGTCCAACTGAAGATCGTTCAGAACTGGAGTCTGGCGAAGATCGAGCGGTTGTTGGACCTCAATTGCAGTCCGGAAGTAATCGATGGTGAATTGAAAGATTCCAGCTCTGGACAGGAAGCCGGTCATCAAGGAAATTTCCCACTGAGCTGATCCCTCCAATCGTCCAGTGGATACTTCCAATCCAATCGTTGCACTGTGGTTGGAGACAGCAACGGAAACGTCACCCACCCGATAGAAACTGGTCAGGCCCCGTAGCCACGTGTTTGATAACCTAACCTGCACCAAACTTAAAGAATTGTTATAATCCGGTACCAAAAATGGATCCAATCGGTTCTTTCTGAGCAATATTCTTGCTTCTCCAATGAACATGTCCAGTGGCGAAATTGAATTCGGAAAAACTATCCCCTTAGTTTCGCTGATCAGTGCAATTCGACCATCTATTTCCGATTGGATCTTTGCGTGGACTTCCCTCAGCATGTATGGTTTGATTGACTCGATAATTATATCGGAAGCAGCATTGACCACCCGCTGAAACAATCTTCCCATGAATCCCAGATTTTCGAAATCCACTGTCATATCACTGAATTTGAAGTCAAAATCTACATCCTTCGTTTGTAAAGCACCTTCCCGATCGATGGCCAGAGTCACATTTCCAACCGAAGTTATATCACTTAGGATAACCTTGAACGGACCACTCGATCCAGACACAAACGCACTCAACGTGTAGTTTCCATCAATCAACATCTCGCCCATTTGAACTTCAACTCGGACTGTCATCGAGTTTAGCTCTGCCTTGAAGAGTTTGATCCGTAACTTCGATAGGCCATGAGCACGAACTCCTTCCAGCTCAATGGTATCCAGGCCGAACGTTTTTTGAATCCTTGCTATAGACATCGGATCGGGAATCGATCCCAGCGGAAGCCCTACCGGATCAGCCTGTTTGTAGAACTCGATAACCTGGAACAGTTGCGCGGACAATGCTAGATCTGCGTCGGAGGCTCGACCTTTGGAACCAAATACCATGACAAAAACTGCTAGGAGCGAGCAAAAGAACTGAAAACTCAACATCTTTAATCTGTGTCCGATCAGTGTTTCGCGAATGAGATGCCCAGAAATACTGAATGAAACACAGCGATCGCACATCTAGGAATCAAACGACGTTATCAGAATCGATTCATCTGAAAGCAAAACACGTCATCAACCCAGGGAGAAATGAACTATGAAACTAAAACAAGTGGCGGCATTCATCATTGAGATGATCAGTGTATTTCGCTCGTTAATAACATTAATAACAACGAAGTTTTTTGATTGTCAATGAGGGTGGCTTATGGCATGCTGTGATCCTTTCGGTAATCATTTTCTGTTGATTTATTTAGAAACCCGATGAAGCTTTGAGGAATGAAGCTGCACTGAGATAAGTTTCTTTGAGAATTTGGTTAAGCACATTAAAAAAAATAGGGCTTGTGATATAGCTCAGTTGGCAACCCGAATACGAAAATATTGTAACATAACAGTTCCTGTTGTAGTTATGAAACGATTAGAAACAGCGTCAAAAAACCTTTAGAAAATGATATCTGAAACCATAAAAACCATTGCACTTATCTTGAATTCCAAAACGACGGTCTGTTGAATATGGCGTTAAGTTATGTTACTGTTTAAAACTGTTAAAACTTCTATATGGAGACACTGTTTTGTGAACAGTTGAGATAACGTCGAATCACCGCTTGTGGAAAACGTCTTTTGGTCATCAAACTGTTTTCACTACAGTTATTCTTAGAGTTCTCTTGTAACTGAACATTTGCAGTGATAGTTCTGATACGATTTGTCAAAACGTTTCTTCCGAAGGTATGCCTACGTTTATTGGAATCATACGTGAATGTGGCACGCACACATGTGCAAATTTTTATACAGGTCTAATTTCGGACTCACGGGCGAGACGTTCGCGTAGCTGGTGGTTGGTGGTTGAAATCCATCCATCGTATGGGACATTCCCAGCCAACAATTTGGTAGGTATATCAAAAGATATACGTACATCTATGTCGACAATAATCATCGTATATCACGTTAGAAAAAAAGCTTATACCTACCAAAAGTGGAGGCAATATACGTACATGTTTTGATAAATTTATGATTTACGACTTTGACAATATCATATACGATGTTATTACGATGATTGATTTACTTTGGTACAGTATGTTGCATTGGAGGTATGTTGTACGTTACATTATACAATTCGATTCATACAAATTTACGACGAAGGGATGATTGACAGTTCCAACCGCACTTTATGTGATGTGTGTTTCACCCTTGTACGACTTGAAGCGATATCGCATTTAATTGACGATTTAAGTCGCCATTTATGTGAGGTGTTCTGCAGTCTTATACGATGTTCATAGATTTTAAAATCGATTGACAACTTAAGTTGCAGTTTATAGGAGGTGTGATGTACACTTGTACGATATGAAGTAGTTTTACATTCAATTGATTGTTTAAACGGCAGTTTATGTTAGGTGTGATGTAGTGTTGTACGATTTGAATCAAAAAAACGATTTTACAAACCACTCTATTTAGCATTTTATGTGCAACATTGTGATTGAAATACGATCTTAACGAGAAAAATCCCAGCAATTCTTAGCAGATATAAATGAAACATCATATTATTAATTAATCACCTTTCGATACAAAATTGTTCTTCATAGAGCCAATTCATAAACCATAATTTATAACTTACATTCCTGTGACACGTCCCCGGGAGATTTTCCGAAATTCAGTTCCTCCATCATGGCCCTACATAGAGGAAAACATAATGAATGATATAGATAGCAGCTTTTTTCAATTAAGGCACCTACCTTTAATATTTCAAGTAGACAGTGAACGCAGCACCAACAGCTACCAACTAGCAGCAAAACAAACGGAGGCAAACTGCGGATTAGCGGATCCGTGTACGCGGGCGCGTGTTGTAGTTGTTGTTCTATTTTTGCGCGATGAATGCACGAAAAATTAATGTTACTCATTAAAGAGTTATGAGCATTCATCATCATACAACATTGAATTGTCTATTTAAGTGATGATCGTTTAGATTGATTACATTATTTAAAGTGATCTGAATAACGACGCTTATGTGAGATACTTTACGAATCCATCTGTCGTCAATTACGATTTAGAATAAAAAATTCATTATGTATGAATAAGGTTCCTCTTAAGTAATCTCAGACGATTCTAAAATGATTCAATTTAACATCGGTCGTATTAAATACGACTTAATCCAACATATCGAAACTAAATCGTATTTATTTTGAGTTTAACATCTTCTACGATGAATATAAGATGTTTTCGGATCTTAAGTGAACATATTTACGAATCCGATTATAGTTGCACCCATATACGAGTTTGACGATGATTTCTTTTACGATTTCATGTTGGCTGGGTTGCTCCTTCAGCTCCTGTTGGTAAAATAAAACAAACCTTTTTCGTACATTCGAATCGATTCTATAATATTAATGAAATTTACCTTCTGCGCTGATGTCCTCCGGCTTGTCCTAAAAGTCTGTCCGTCCGCCGGACCACAATCTTGGAGGACTTGTTGCTTTTGGAACTTTAGTTTTACTTTAGTTTAAGCGAACGCGAAAAACGAAATAATTTATTTATTTTTGTATTCTTCTTCTCTTTTAGTTGACAGCACTCGTCAGTGATGCCAACTAGACCAGTTTTTCAAAATTGTACCAATATGAGATTAAAATGTGTATATTAAAAAGAGATTTATTAGCTTAGATCGAATGCTTTTAGACCTACTTACTGACTTAATGACTTTAAGAAATGGACAAATTTCGAAGACATGGAAATCAAATCACTGCAGTCGTTGAAACTACTCTAGAGTCGTAGGAAATTTCGAAGATATTCCCATAAATGTGTACTGATTTCTGTGCTAAATCATTTGGCAGCCCTGGCCGGTGTTCTTTTCATTTTTGACGTGCGAATGACAGAAGAAATGAACGGTAAGTATAATGGTTCGAAATCATTTGAACGATCAAATATAAATTGAAGGAAATCGTCCATACCATTCTATCACCTTTCCTGATACCATCATTCTTTCACAGGAACGTTTATGTTTCGTTCTGATCGATGTCAAAGTAAAGTTTAATAAAACAGCTGCGTTTACAGAGACAGTCACTATTTCTGAAGCCGTAGATGTATCGTTTAGACTGTTTAAGTTATAGTTTTTTAGTATGCGGGAAGACAGTTGCTTTCTGAGCCGATGTCCGTGAGTTCGAGCCCAAGAGTAAACATCGAACACAGTTGTACCGAATAAGTTTTTCAATAACGATTCGCCAACTGCAACGTTGATAAAGTCGCGAATGCCATAAAAATTGTAAAACGACTATAATCGAAACACAAAAAAATATTTAAATAATCTATTTTTCAAGATGCAAGATATTGTTCATTTCTGATGGGTCTGATAATATTGATTCAAGAGAAAATTCTATAAGTCAAATACTTTTGTATCTGTGTATATGAAATTCTAAAAAAGGTTCGAGCTCTCAAAGACCTCGAAAGGTGTTTTGTTACAATTTTCAAGGACAAGTAAAGGCGCTTTATCCTTGGTTGACGACAAAAAATGATAGAACACAGAAATTTTTAGAATTCTTAAAATAAACAATCTACCGACAAGCACCAAAGATAGTGTGAACATAAACACTATCAAGAAAATGGAAAACAGACGGTTTGAAAATAGGATCAATCCTGACAAGGATCTGTAGTGTCGCCCACGGAGCTAAAATACACGTCGTCTGCTACTCCTGGTTGTCCAGTAACGAATGTTTTTCCATGGCATGCTACATTAGTTTGTAAGGCAATATTGTACACACAAACTCAATCATGCATAGTAAGAATGGGCAATATAGTATAAAATACCATATGGACTTTAACTACGATACTACAGGATCATACGATGAAAATGATGGAATCTGACGAACTATCAGATGTTAAATTGTACGGTGATGGACGGGGGAGTGAGACGAAATAAGTCGGACAAAAAAAAAGAAAATTATCCTAAGGATAAAATGTCTTTTCCAACTCCAAAATAAGCGTATGGAGTGGAAGAAGGAACCTAATGGACCTGAAGACCATCACAAAAAAAACAGTAGAATTCATTAAAAATTGATTAAGGTACACCGGAGTAAGTGTGAACAGTTTTTCGTATAGTTCAACTTTAAAAAATCAGCAGTGAATCAATTTTGATAAAATTACGTTCAATGTTATGCAGAACATGTTGTTTACAAACGCCGAAGAGATAAACGCAAAGTTTGAAAAATTATCATGTACCGTAAACTGGGGGAACTTTGATCAGCGGGGTAACTTTGATCAACATGAAATTTTTGCAGATATTCATCATTAACTAAGTATAAAGTTATAATATCTGAAAACTGTTTACTACGTTTGAAAGCCTATGAATTGAGTTACAAATAAGCTAAATTTCGTTATTATTAGGAGATTTTTAATGTTACTTAAAATATAATTTTAAAATCTTAAAAATCTTGGTTTTTTGAAGGCTCACAAACAAACATCTCTCCTGATCCAATCTAAGCATTTAGGAGCCAATGGGTTGTTTTATGTGAAATTTTAACTTTTTTCTTGGTTAAGGTTTAGTTTAAGTGTTATTTTTATGGTCATTCGATGATAATTTTTGGATGTTGAAAAAAAGCGGTCATTTTCCATGAAAAAGCTCGCAAAGAAAAAATGGCTAAAAACCCTATTAAATGGTACAATTTGAAGAAAACAAGAACATGGAAACAGTGCGAGGACTTAAGGAATTGCATGAAGGTAAAATTTCATTTGTTTTTGAGGACAAAAAAATATTGAATTTTTGCCCCTAAATGTATGCAGCAACATTGTCCATCTTTTGAGTATACTTGTTTTTGAAAGAAAATGTTGAAAAATTCAATTGAGTCCAAACCAAAAATTACGGTTATCGATGTTTTGAGATTTCTTTGCAAATTGGCATCAAAACAATAAATTTTAAGATGTTGAGTTACGTAAAAACGATAGTGATCAAAGTTACCCCGAAACTCGAAGTCTGGTTTTGTAACAAACATTTAATTATTACCACCAATGTCGTTTGAATTAACTGCAATCAATGATCATGTTTAATACTCCTCACCTCAGTAAGTGTTTTAAAGTATATTCAAAAATGAATGAAAAAAGTGATCAAAGTTTCCCCAGTTTACGGTATTTAAATTGTTATGAACAGCTGATGTCTTCACTTATTTGAACTTATTTGAAGTATACTACAGCAAATAATAAAATTTAAAAAAAATGCATCTTAGGATTAACCTTCTGGATGTCTTCGATGCCAACGTACAATCTCTGGAGCCACCATTTGCCCAAAAACCCTCAGCGATAATGTAAGTGAATCAGTAGAGATTGATTTACACTGACACTTACTGGATGCTATGGAATACACACCCTAGCGAGAAAACTTTAAGTAACCTAAACAGATTTTTTCCTAGGGCGCAAAATGGATGGCATCAACTTCATAGTTGGTGTTCAAATAATTTCCACCATTACACCATTATCAACAGGAATCTCTTCGTATTCTATTAAAGTGAACATTAACTAACACGTTTTCAGGAGCTCTTAGAATGTATTTTTTTACTTTCTTATGAACAGACCCATTTCTTCTGATCATTTGATTTTTTTAATGTATTGAATGAATTTTCATCAAATTATACCGCTACAAGTAAAGATCTGTAAACACGTTTTGTTGAAAACCACATCTACCATCCAGATATACTAAACTGTACATATTGGTTTGAACAATCTTGTAGGTACAAAATTTAAATACCGACATTATACGAAATCAGAGACATTTAATTGTGATAGTTCAACAACAAAAAAATCCTGAGTGACATTCATTTTACCAACCATTTATTGGCATAGAAAAAGGGCTCGCCTCTTTAATTTAACTGAAAGATTTCCATACATAAATTTTCCAAAAAACATGTGTCGAAACAGCCGCTTTCTCTGCCGAAACTGAATCCTTGAGTCTATCGTAGCGATTTCGAATAAATGCCTACACGATTTCTATCTAAATCTTTTAAAGCTCCCTTATCGCAGCAGCATTCGAATTGCAATGCAAATGGGACAACTTGGTGCCGTAAATTCTTCAAACGTACCAAGAGAAGAAAAAACTCGTCGTTTCTTTTTATCCTTCCACACCTTTGTAGGTACATTCGTCTCGTTGTACCTGCTCAAGAAATCGAATGTCACTATCGTGTTTCCGAAAAAAATGAAGTGTAAGCGTTTCGTGAATTTCGCCATTGCGAAGCTTCGATTTGCATGTTCATTTTTATGTCACATCATATGGGTACCATCAGGTTTCTTAGGGAAAGTAAGACGGAAAAAAGACAACACCTCCCCACTATGACATCCCTACAATCAACAAACGAGACGGGAAAAAAGATCACATTTCCACGCTGATAAATTATTGATAAGCTCGTCTTCGTTGGCGACAACGACGATGACGATGTGATGTGGGCAAAAGACGAATGAAAGGGTCTTCAGCATCCTTCTCACGTACCTACCAACTTGTATACATCCTCGATTGTTGTATGTTGGCCAGGTTTTCGTTTGGCAATTTCCGGCAGGACCACCATTAAATACACATATGACGAACAGGTGCTTTGCTCAGACTTTCGCCCTCTTGTGGCAAAAGAAATAAAGAACCCCATCACATCGTTTTTCGAAAAGTGGTAAATACTAGGCTGGCCTGTTTTTCAATTATTGTAATAGTATTATCATTGGAAAACGTTGATTTTTGTATTCCTATTGTAGCATTTCGGCATTATCTTGGCCATCATCAGGGAAATTCTTAAAACGTATTGTATTTAAAAATTAAATTTAGCTTTGGGTTTTCTGAACATGATTTTAACATAAATCACTATCAGTTTTTTTTTTTTATTTTATGTAAAATGTTTTACTCGTGCCTGAATAATTCATTAACTTAACACTAGATTTTTTTAACAAACTATAAACTTTATGATAGTTTCTATATGTCTGAGTCTTAGCGTCCACTTCTTGTCTTCTATATTATTTTTATTATTTAGCACATCATCGAAATTTTTTATCTTCGCAGGTTGCCGACCATCACCCGGAAAACTTCGGATTTCAACTGCATTGACATTAGCGGTTAAAGTTCTCAATGCTTATGTTATATATTAAAAGGGGGCAATTTCTATGTAACACCATCACGTATAAACGGACGGTCGAAATGAATTGAAATGTGATACCCGAGGGTTTTTCTGGTCAGAGATGGTTTGTAAAACAGTTTCAAGAATCTTAGTATTTTCGGAAGGGGGCGCATTACAAAATCAACTTAAAATAGCACACAAGTCAAATAATTTTAATGCGATTTTCATTTAAATTTTATTTACGAGCACGAAGAAATTCAGGACGTCTAGATGAAGTAAAACATTTGAAGCGATTCATTAATTTAAAAGTTAGACGAAGTTTAGAGAGTCAGCTAGTTATTAAATATTTTTTGAACTATCAACTGTTAATAATTTAAGCTTTTGAGCTTCAGTGAGGACAAAGATTGAACTAATGGTTTTTCAGTAGAATCTTCTTTTTAAAATTTAATTTTTCACAACGAAATTGGGCTTGATTAGAATTTATTGAATTTTTTTTGTTAAATTTTTGTAGATAATACTTTGCTCCTGGCGTGAACTGACGATTATTCGGAATCAATCATCAATCAGACCAATGACCAATGTGTTTTTGTCAGGGTTGGTAAATTTCGCCCGTCACGCTTGACCCGACTAGTTTTGTTTCATCAAACGATCGGCACCGTAGTCAATTGACGGAGCCTCACTACTCGCATGACGGGTAAAGCACGACAACAATCAACATTTTTCCGTCATGCGACTGGCGAAGCTCCTACACATGGTCAAATTTCTCCTGAGAGTGACTGGCAAAGCTCTTTACACTTCGATCGGCTGCTGCCGGCAGGTACCTACAACTAATTGAACGGCAGAGAGCAACAATAGCATAGCATGGCATAGCATAGCAGGGGGTGACTACACACATCTTGCATTGGTTGATAAATAAAGTACAACTGTTAATCAGAGCCAACACGAGATGCCAAAATAAGTGTCTGGATTCAATACTTATTCCAAGTGCCGCTTTGATTTTCAGTGAGGTACTATAATGCACATCGCGGCAAGTCAATGTAATCATGATAGGGAAGTTCTGAAACAGCGAAATAAACTCTTAAGGTGCAGAGAACTCATACGACCCATGAAGCTGTTTCAGAGAGGATTGGGAAGGGTTTTAGATATGGGGGATCTTACATGGCAAGTAAGACTTGTTTATAAAATAATAATGATATGTTTCATAAATTCCTATAAATTAAACAATCTCACCGAGTTCAGCTCATAGTTCCTTCCTCCTCAAAGTACCATTTAAATGTATGCAGTGATGGAGCCTTACAGCATCTTCAATCTATTGGTAGAAGATTCTGACTTCAGCCTTTTAGAAATTGTGATCCGGGTCTTCTTGCAAGATCTTTCCACTGACGAATGTCTAGACCATTTTCAAAACGATCCATATTTTGTTTAATAATATCCGGGTACTTAAATGCTGGTCTTCCCCTTTTCCTTCTTAATTTTTGATACTTGCTGGCCATTTGCAACATGTGGAACTCTGGTCTTCGTACTACATGACTCCAATATCTAAGCTGAAGAGCCCTTATTTTTTTTTAGTAATTGTTCTACCTCGAAGAACTGCGTCAATAGAATTTTTTATGTCACTGGCTGTGTCTCTTCGACAGTTAGCTATTAGTTCACCTACTATTTGGCGCTCGTAGCCTCTCATCCTTATCCTATTTGCTTTTCTAAGGACTGATGTCTGCCCTCCGTGGTACATTGTTGGAGCGATAATAGAATGATGTACGATAGAAACAATTTTTTCAGAAGGCTTCATTTTTGTTATAAACTGTCTAACTATTTTTGACGCTTTGATAGTTAGCTTGCATCTTGCCTTCATTGTTTGAGAACGACATAATCGATTAGTTAGTGTTGCCCCTAAATATTTGATGTCGGTTGATAAGTTATATTGTATCCCGTCTAAAGTGACTTCTTTCCGGTTACACCCCAAAGGAGCTCTGATCATAACCTTTGTTTTTAGTGTGTTGATGTGGAGGTTGAATCTTTTCGGATGATCCTTTAGCACCGGTAGTAGCCTGTCTAATTCCGACTTAGTTCGCGCAATAATTATATGTCGTCAGCGTATACCAATAGAATTGGAAATTTGAAAGATTCCGTTTGATTTAAAGTAAAGAAGCTACCTAGGTCTTTCTCGCAGCACTGTAATATATGTTCCATTATAAGATTAAACAAAAATGGAGAAAGGGGGCACCCTTGTTTAATACCCCTTTTCCTCTCTTGAGGGGGAGAGCGCTGTCCGTGCCAAAGTGTTTGAAATGATTCTTCGTTAACGCATTTGATCGTCCGCATGATCAAATATGGTGGGATATGCTTTCGCTCCATTATCTTGCCTAATTCCTTAAGCGATACTTCGTCGAATGCCTTACTTATGTCGAGCGACATGATCATAAGGTCATCTCCAGCGTTCCATTTCTCCTCCATCACTCTCTTGGCTACAAATATGAGATCCAGTGTACTTCTTCCTTCAAGAAAGGCAGCCTGATGGTGTCCAATTGGGGTAGAAAATCTTTGAATTTCTTTTAAAATCCATGTTGCGTATACTTTGTACCCCGTACCGCTAAGACATATACGCCGGAAGTCACTGGTGGATTTGGGGCTTCTTATTTTGGGTATAGGTATTAAAATTGAATGTTTCCAGCATCTAGGGATTTCATTTTCTGTCCATATTTTTTCAATAATCGATTTAAACTGCTTCACCGTACTAGGGATACTGTATTTTATGAGTTCATCGTAAACTCCGTCAATTCCTGAAGCCTTTCCATTTTGAAGATGACAAATTATTTCATCTACAGTTTGGAAATTTGGTTCTCCAAAAATTGCAATGTTATCATCAGAAACATAAGGTGTGTTCAACAGAACTCAATCGAAATCAATTGAAATGGATTGACAGCTGATCAGCTGTTTTTCCAATTGACTTCAATCGATTTCTATCAGGCTGCTGAATGAACATGCCACTCACTAATACTAACGCACTGCGTGTTAATTGTCATTTTCTTATTCATCTGTGCACTTTTAGGGTTCGGAATTTTTTTTTTATAAAAAAGAATAATTGTAATCGTCCTTAAATAGATACCAAATACTAATTTTATTTTATTCTTTTTAGCAGACAAAATTGCGAGGCAGCGAGCAAACGAATTGGTGATAGACACAAAAAAAAATCCGTGGAAAGGCAAATCTAAAAAAAAACCTAGGTGACATTTTTTGGTGCTGCAAGCCAGAGTCCAACATCTCGAAGATCCCCAGGTCATAGCAGTCCTCGGCACTGGCATCAACCAGAAATAACGCGATCAGCGGGAGTGCTCCGGAAGAGGCCTCCTCTGAGTACGGTCAAGAAGACAACACGCGAGAGGACACTTTCTTCAAAATTTAATGATGGTGCAGGAGGTTGCGTCGGAAGCACGTGAGAGGAAGAAACGACGCAGTATGGGAGGAGCATTGTGCCAATTTATGGAATAACAGGTGGTTCAGCAGAATCCCATAATAAAATCTCATTATTATTTTAACTTATAAGGCAGATAGGAAATAATGAGAAATTGTAATAAACAATTTTGAATTTGAATTGAATAGTTTATTTAATTTTAAGTGTACCTACTATTTACGGTTAACATACAGTCCAGATGCTTCTAAATACTACATCACTGACACAGCACCTCTGGCACAGTACCGCAACACCGAAACTCAACATGACTAGCACAGCAACACCGATTCTGCACCACCGACATAGAATACCTGGCACAGCAACACCTACTCAGCACGCCTAACACAGCACCACCGACCAGCACAACTGGCACAGCACCACCGAATCAGCACGACAGCACAGCACCACCGACTCAGCACACGACAGAAAACACCGCACCGAATTACACCACATTCATTTATTCTAACAACAAACCAAATCAGCTGTTTTTGACAGCAAACAACTACATGCATGTTAGTGCGATGGAAATCGATCGAAACGAATCCTGCTTCCTAGCGTGATCGATTTCGATTTGTTTCGATCGATTCCGATTGGCTTCATTGAACGTCAATTGGATTAGTTTCGATCACAACATTGGCTGAGTGAACAACAATTTACCAATCGAAATCGATTGAAACCGATTTCAATTGGCTGTTGAACAGGCTTATAGTCATCCGGTAGCATGCATTCGGCGAAAATTTCTCCCATCCAATTTTCCAATTAGAAAAAAAATCAAACTGATCCTTCTCTTCTCTTTCCTTACGCATCGTCGAAAAAATGATTTTTGATTCCTTCAGTTTTTTTTTTATTTTGTCATTGTACGGGTTCATTTTGATCTGAATGTCCATTTTTTAATGTCTGCTAGCGCTTTCCTTCGCCGAGGTGATAGTGGTATTTTATTGTTAGCAGATGAACGGCAGAGAGCAACAATAGCAATAAAAAAAATTGAAAACGGGCTTGCTGGCAGGAGCAACAATAATAATAAATGCGTTTCTTTTGCGTCTTCGGTTCGGTCGACGACTCGTTCGAATGCGATTGGTGAATGCTTGACTATGAAATTTTTTTAGCTTCAAACGACTGGGAGTTGAGTGACTGGAGAACGAAGTGACTGGCGTATAAGGAACAGTCAACACGCTCGATTTTATTTAACCATTTATGGTTATAGAGTAACCATTTTATGGTTTTTGCTAAAAAACTATCAATATGGTTATTTTTTAAGAATTTTTTAATGAAGAAATTTAACCATTTTGGAAGTTTTCGTGCATTAACCATAAAACGGTTGAAAAGTTTTTTCATCGCCATTTTGAAAGTTACGTGAAGCAAACCGAACGAGTTTCACACGGATAGAATAAAATTCCGAATAAATCTATACCTGTTATGCGAGTGTGTGTGGAGAGATTCTGGAAGGTATTGTAATAATACAATAATAATATTGTAATAATTGTTTTATCACAACTTTTTCAATAAAAACCCAACCTAAAAATAAAACAAAATTAAAATTGCAGTGCACCAGTTGGAACTTGGAAGAATCCGCAACAGTCTGGATTCAGTTCCGGTTAAACTTAAACGTGACGTCTTGCGCGGGAGTACTAATTTATTACCGGAACGAGCGCACCTATTGCCACAAAAATTGGTCAACTCGATCGTTCTCCTTATCATTCGGATGAAGCTGGGGCGGGTCGGACAGCTCAAAAAGCACCCATCGACCGTAGTGGAATTGCGGTCAACATATAGTCTGTGCTGCAGCTGCCTCACAAGGATCATCCCAGGTGCATTTAGTGCTAAGAAGCTGAAAAGCGAACAGGTAACTCTTTGACGGACAATGATCCTGTTCTTATTCACAACAAATAAAACGTGTCAATTTAATTTTTGCCTTATCCGGCAGTGTAAACCGGTCACAAATGAAGGAATACGCCATCCCGAAAAGCTCCCGTCGGAGCAGATCAGCTTCGTGACACAGAGGATGGTCCACATCAAGTCGGATGCGAACAAGATCGTCCGAAAGCCGCTGCTCAAGAATCCGGAAACAAAGTTTGGAAACATGAATTCTCATTACCGATACCAGAGGGTCGGGCGGGACCAGATGTGCATCAAACCGAACTTTATGAAGACGGGAATGTCGTTAGCGTTGAAATATGAGAAGGTGGAACATGGTCGACTCATTCTGTTGTTCCAGCACCGGGCCGATAATAAGGAAGCGATTCTTACATGGCGGCCAGGCTTGGATTGCCTATAAGCATAGATTGGTTTTCTCAAGCTGACCGAGGGTGTGGACGCGACGCTTAAAATGGTAGAACCCTGGATCATCTGGGACCACCCGAATATTGTCACGTTTCGGGAGGTGATCTACAAATATGTGGTCGAGGGACCGAAACAGATTCCGAATACTTCTAATCTATTATATAAAATTCTCTTGTAACGGTGTTTGTAGTACTACTCCTCCGAAATGGCCCGAACGATTCAAATTAAATTATTTTTAGAATATTCTGTAGCCATGCGAATCGGTTTATATCGAAGAAAAACAACACAAAGTCACATCAATCGTCCGTAATAATTGAATTTGTAATAATTTGAATCAAATAAAAGTCATGGCTTCCATTTTTTCGAGATTTTTTTTTTCCTTTTGGCGGTTTGTTTTTCGTATCCATGGTCGAGGCGTCGCGAGCAAACGTCGTGAGAGGATAGTAACCATGGCATAGCATACTGATTAGTGGGAATATTTGGGCGCCTATTTCAACCAAGCATACTTTCAATGCACGTGTTGGCGCTATGAAGCCTAGATGTGTTTTTTCTTCTTCTTGATTCCTAGCTCATTTGTACAGCACATGGTAATGAATGACGCCTAGATGTGACCCAGATTCATATATGTATTGCCGATCGAATCAAAACCATGTAAACGATTTTATTAATTAAAACTATTTGATTTTGAAAGTAGCAATTATTGTCTGAAAAATACAAATTTAGAACTGATGCATATGAAATAATGGTGTGACTTTTTTGCGGACGTTTGAAAAAAGAAAGTGGGAAGCTTCACATACAATTGTATAATCCAATACGCCTAGAAGGTAAGTTATGATTCATATCGATAACAGAAAAATGAATGTGATGTTTTCGACAGAAATAGATCGAAAACATTTTTAGAACATGTAGATTAACATGCAACTTTTTGGAGATGTATCAAACGCCTTAAAATACAAAAACAAAATCCAATGAAAATTAACAGACACATGAACTGAACAAAAGCCTATACTTTAAAATGGATTACATAGGATTGAAGTATTTAAATAAACGAATACAAAGAGCTTTTTGATTTTTTTTTGCAAGCATAAGTGAAAGTTATCAATGAAATAAACCACATTTTCATAACAAAAAGTGAGAAAATGCATTTTTCGGAGGAATTTTCAGTTAAGAAGGTACACTATTGAGAAGGTAAACAATCTGACTAAATAAACTCAACTTTTTTTAAATCATTCATTTTTGTTTTACAGATTTTGGCTACATAGAAGAGACTTTAGGTCTGCTTTTTGTTAAAAAGTTTGGTCAGACCATTTTCGGAGGAAAATAACACGTTTTATTTGGAGGACAATTAAAACGAATGGGAGTTTTTATTTATTCTACATTCAAAATTACAGCTTACAGATGAATTACTGGCATCTTTATAGCGGTGCTCAGATGGACACTATACTTTAAGGCGCAAGTTTTTTTTTGTGATTGATATTCCAGAAGCATTTTTTTTTATAGCAGAGGCAAACTTTTTTAGATAAGTTTTTATTATGACCTGAATATTTTGAAAATAATATTAACTCCAGTCATTTCACACGCTGGTATCCGTTTGCCCCGGTGTTTCTTTATTAAAAAGAACAATTTAAAATAAAAAAAGACTCTTTAATTTTTTTTAAGGTTTGAGGTATGTTTACATGGAAATTTCCAGAAAATATAATTAACTCATGAATTCGCCGTAGCCCTAACAGATTACTTCTTTTCGATGTTTTTAATTTTTTCGAAATCTGCCTTTCAATTAAATGTTATTGAATCATATGTCCTTTATGATAAAAAAGAAAAAAATGCTGTGATTCGACAATGACAATGACAATGACAAAAAGCCTAAACATATTTTTTTCCTCCTTTCAAAACCAATCGTTCAAAAGAATTTAATATGCATTTTTCCTTGAATAAATAATAAAAAAAAACAGTGAACCTTTTTTGGACATGATTTTGATGAAAATATGGATATTAATTCCAACTACTTCGAAGGGGGAGGATGGTGAACAAAAAGCTGCTTGAAAATGATTATTAAAGAAATCTTCTCTGATGTTTTTTTTTATTTCTTCAGTTCTAAAAAATATACCATCCAAAGCTAATCAGGAGCTGAAAGTGCTACATTAGGTAGAATATTGGGCAAATATTTCAAAAATTTGCCCCGATATTCAAAATTCTATTTTTTTACAATTTTAACTTAGACTTTATTGCATTACAGAAAAAAGAAAAAGAAACCTTAATGAATTTTCATTCCTCTAAAAGGTTTCCATAAAATTTCAGATGCAATAAATTTACAATTGATGTATGTAAGATTTATTGAAGGTTTTTTTTTTGATAATTTAAGTGAAGACCCGTAGAATTGAGTTAAAATTTTTAGGTTTGATTCCGATAGAATTAAGCAGGACAATTCGAGTAAACGGAAAGGAGGGAAATGTAAAAAAAACTAGGACATGTTCACGAAAGCGAGACGATTGACAACTTAACATTTAATGCTTTTTAAAGTTAAACAGCAAATAATCAATGGAAAATGGACGCCAAGTTCAGCATGGTAAGACGAAGTTTACCGGGTCTGCTAGTATTCATATATTTTTATGTATTGTCTATCACGCTTTTTTAACTTCAAAACAAATGAAAAACATCAAAATAAACACTATCAGAAACAAGCATGTTAAACCAACAAGATAGAAAATATAAAAATTTAAAAGCTAGTATTTTTTCTACATTTTTATCTCGATATCCATTTTGCTATTTGGTTGAATAATAACCATTTTCCCACCTTTCCTCCATAACTTCTTGCGGTTAAAAAGTAACCATATTTCCACTTCTCAAGAGAAGTCAAAAAATGACTTCTATGGAACAAACCAAAAAATCACTTAACGCGGAAAGGTGTGAAAATGGTTACTTTTTAACGATAATTGGTTAATTAATTTCGAGCGTGAATTGAGTTTGACGGACCAAGAGGCTCAACAGTCACAGTCATTTGACTAATGACGATGACTGATGCCAACCCTGGTTTTTGTTTACACTTTGTAGTTTTTCTATCAGTGTTGTTGTTCGGGTTTTGGGAAGATTGACAGCTTGCTGTTGAATTTCTTTCAAATCTTTCAGTGTTGCCACTCATTTGTATCCCCTATTTTCATAAAGGTCAATTTTTGCAACTTTTTGTTCGATCGCACAAGTTCCCGTTATTGGGCGATCCACGCATGGCCTACTTTGTAGTGAAAGATTCAACTCTATCTGCAGAACTCTATCCAACTCTAGGTTCTGCTTGACATTAGCCCAGTATTTCTCAATTGGGCGGAGCTCTGGCGTGTTGGGAGGGTTCTTGTCCTTGGGAACCACCGGCACGTTGTTGGCGGCGTACCAATCCATGGCCTTTTTACCGTAATGGCAAGATGCCAAATCCGGCCAAAACAGTACGGAACAATCGTGTTTCTTCAGGAAAGGCAGCAGACGTTTATTCAAACACTCTTTCACGTAAATTTCTTGGTTGACAGTCCCGGAAGCTATAAAAGTGCTGCTTTTCAAGCCACAGGTACAGATGGCTTGCCAAACCAGATATTTCTTTGCGAACTTTGACAGTTTCATGTGCTTGAAAATATCTGCTACCTTTCCCCTTCCTTTTGCCGTATAAAACTCCTGTCCCGGAAGCTGCTTGTAGTCGGCTTTGACGTAGGTTTCGTCGTCCATTATCATGCAGTCAAACTTCGTATACAGCCTACGGGATCGCGCTTTGGCCGTCGTATTTTGTTTATTATCGCGATTTGGAGTCACTACCTTCTTGTAAGTCGATAGTCCGGCTCGTTTTTTGGCTCGATGCACGGTTGTAGACGATACACCCAGCTTATTTGCGGCATCTCGGAGAGAGAGAGGTTAGGGTTTCGCTTGAAACTACCGGAAACTCTCTTTGTCGTCTCAGAGGCTTCCGGTTTTCGATTTTCCCCCCGATCCAGACTTCCTGGCTGTCGACAAACGTTCCCCAAACACTTTAATTACATTTGTAACGGTTGATTTGGCAACTTTTAAAGATTTTGCCAGCTTTGCGTGCGAGTAGCTCGGATTTTCGCGAAGCGCGAGCAAAATTTTGATACGCTGCTCTTCTTCCTAGGACGGCATTTTGACAACTGAAGAGTGAATTCCAAAATCAAAATAGGAGCAACATTCTACACACACACCTTCAAAATGAGGGGTGTTCGGGTTTTTTAAATGCAAAATTGAAAGAAATTCGTCAAGTTGATATTGACCAAATTTTTACCGTATCACCCTTTATAATAAAAAAATCCTCCAATTTAAGAGAGGATATTACACTCCGATTATAGCTCAACCACAAATAATTCAATTCAATTCGATAAATCGAATGAATTTAATTCAATTCTTCCACTCCAACATCCTTCTAACTAGGTAACGGTTAGCAGAACTTGTTCAGTGCAGTATGCAACACCGAAAGGCAAGCAGAGAACAAGTGCTTGTTATCATCTGTACAAGAAGAACTGTCTCAATTTGCTTGCTGCAATTCCCTATGTAGTTTGATGATTTTTTTTCGTATTCGAACGATGCTGGTAATTGCACAGTAACGAGGTAAACATTGAGGGAAAAACTGTATCGAAAAAATACCTTTAAGAGAACATTTATAAAAGATTTATAATTTCTCTCAACCTAAGGGAAAGTTAAATAAAAAATTAAATAAAATAACCGTTTATTTAAAAAAAAAAAAGTATCAATTTAAGCCATCCCAATGAATACACTCACGCATGTACGTACACAGGGCCACATGTCGTCGTTGGTTTTCAGCATGTTGTATTGTCTTTTCCATCATCATTGTCAGGAAACCTGAGGAAGTTGAAAATATTCCCCTCGATTTCGAAAACCGGAAACCGGAAACGAGGAAATGAATACTTCCTGTGCTTTTCGGGAAGAGAAAACGTTTTGCTCATTTCCGCTTGGTTTTTTTTCTCCAAAGAGCGATACGCTGCAAAAACGGTTTAGAAAAGCGAGGGGGGAGCATAGAAAAAAAATGCAATTTGAAAAATGGTTACCCCCCACCCCAAACCACTTGCTTAGGAATTGTGTTATTATTTGTGTTACCCCTGCTCATAACAGATTAGTTCCAAAGAATATTGTTCTAACTTTGCTGAATGTTAAACATGTGTGGTACGACTCTGAGCCATTACTTTTGATGCTTGGAAGCTTCTCGGAATTTAGTTACCTACCTAGGCTCAATGCTTGTCGTGCGATACTGTTGTCGTTTTCCAGCGAAATTGTCGGTGAACCAGACAGAACAGGACGGAACGTTACACATTACATAACTCCGGGCGCTCGATATTGATTGAAATGGTCGAACCGGATACTATTGAATAAAACCGGTAGCGAATGTCGCATTTTTTTGTCAATAAATTTATGAATATGGTCTTTGAACCCGTCCGTCGAAGCGAAAAAGGCTGTAAAATATAATGTAAAAAATATTTGCTTTGTTTTTTTTTTGACGTTTTATTTTAAATTCATTGAAAGTGGCTTTCATTTGAGTAGTTTGATTTTCAATCGAAAGTCGAAAATCAGATTACCCATCTGACAACATGAACCTTCGAGATTAAAAATCTCAGTTAATTACCCTGATGTCATATAACCAGACACCATCAATGTAACATGGAAATGTTTACGAAAATCGACTAAGCGAAAAAGTTTTTGGTCTTTCTTGAACTCTGTTTTGGTGTCTAACAAAGACCTTACGTTTGCAATTCAAAAATAGCATACCATCTAGTTAGGTATTCACTCATTTTTTTGTATTAAATCTTAATTCTGATTTGAGTCGAAATAAACTTTTCTTTGGTTTTATATTCATTGTTAATGCTTGCTGTGAATTGATCGGCGTAAAAATTGCAATTAAACTCCCAAAAAGCTCTGTTCCGGTACCGATGTACGTGAGTATGTCGAGCAAATTGCTGGATGGGTAATAACTTTAACAGAATGGCCCCAATCCCAGAAAGGAACAAACCTAGGCAAAAAACTTAACGACTTTGTTTAATCAACGCAAAAAAAAAACGATTCGCCCATACTCATTCTACTTACCGCATTCGCTCGCAAAAACAAAAAAGTTTTGCGAAAAAAATATCAACCCCTCACATCTCCCCCAAGCTTCCTTCAATCGCATCGTCATAGCACCCTCCATGTATAGGTTGTTAGGTTCTGTTCCCACCCACCTAAGTCAAAATGTTTCGTAATGATTCATCTGGATTTATGAAAGCTTGTCTAATTACACTCGGGAGCTGGCGTGAAGGATAATTTTGTCTCATCCGAGCTGCTAGGAACATGGGTATAGGATCGAAAGCGTGATAGGAAAAAAATCACAGCCAACAAGCCGAATAAAAAAGAAAACTTTCGAAACGATGATGATGGCTAAAAGAGTGCTAAATAACAACAACGAACACCCCCGACGAGAGCACCATATCCACTTGGCGGCTAAATTTGTACTCTTCTGGTTGCGGATTAAATAGAGGGAAAACATTACCTTCCTTCTGGATTCCCGAAAAAAAAATAATCCCTCGGCGTGTTTGTTCGTAGGGCGATGTTTGATGAGGAAATTAGCAAAGGCATCACGACAGAACAAACAGAAAGTTTGTGCAAATGACAACTGTCAATATGTTGTGTCGTTCATTATTGCAAGTTATTTTTTATAGTGAATTTTCTGTGATCATTTTTTTTTTCTTCTTAAAAAAGCGTAGCAGAAGGGATACTGAAAATTAAAATAGGAAGATTATTCTAAGGAG
Source organism: Uranotaenia lowii (assembly GCF_029784155.1). NCBI lineage: Eukaryota > Metazoa > Arthropoda > Insecta > Diptera > Culicidae > Uranotaenia > Uranotaenia lowii. Next base: position 359,903,858 of record NC_073693.1, on the reverse strand, counting down.
AATACCACGTGGTTTGGAAAATTTTATCAAATTGAACAATGATTTATACTGTAAAAAACGCCTAAATGTATTCTAAATATAAGATGGTGTTAAAAGTAGACAATGAATTATTGTATAACAGTTTCAAAATTCCTTCAAACGACTTTTTTCAACTTCCTTCTGGGAAAACTTGTAACTAGAAATGCTTATGAGGATGAATAAACCAAAAAGTTTAAAATCCCAAAAGAAAAACTAGAAATACCTGCAAGTCGTTCAGTCGCTCGTTAAGTTAGGAGAAGATTTATGTTCTCCATGAGCAACGAACCACATGGGAGAATACTGGAAAATTTATTGGAAAGAAGCTCCATATTTAGCACCGAATTCATCGCCATTCTTCTGCTGCCAGCCAAAAACCGTCTAAATTGTCACGTCTGGCTGCGTTTCGGGAGGGCTAGAGATGCTGCTGCTGCTGCTGCTGCCGTAGGAAATAAACTGAATCCGTTAATGACAAAGTTTATTATGGTCGGTCCGGTCGGTGAAGAAGGAAATAAAAGGCACACCGGGCGATAGGTCGAGTCATAATTAAAGACGATAGTCGTTTCGGATGTCCATTTAAGAGACTATTCAATTAAAATAATGGGCACGGGAAACTCACTTGAACTGCCCTCTGGTAGTTCGTTATCGGATATATTATGAAGGTGGTGAAATGATAGGTGATCATGAGCTTGGGACGATTTATCGGCTGGGGTAGATTTATCGGCTATCGATTGCTTTTAGTTCAGTTTATTGTACCTATTTTAGAAAGAAGTGAACAAGTGACTCGAAAATATTGCTTCAGTCTCTCTCCTGTTTTCTGTTTAAAAGTTAAATATTAATAAAATTAGATTCAAATGATGCGATCTACATTTAGGCGTTTAATCTGTAGAGGAGAATTAGGATACTTTATCCACTGACCATACTGACTGGACAGTCGATTTCGTTTTTTGGAAAATTTACGCACCCTGGAATCGATAGTACGCAATATCGATTCCAGAGTGCGCATCGATCGATTTGAAGAAATGCTATCCCAGTTAGAAAGTGCCACCCAACTTTCGCAAATAAACAGGCAATTCACATTTTTCCTACAGGGCATTTCTACCGAAAAAAATATAGGTTCGCCACCTGCCGTCGGTATTACGAACCTGCTAAATTTAACGAAAAAAAATTAGCCATAAAATTATCGAATTTTTGTTCTAAGTGTCCTGTCAGTATGATCAGTGCTTTATCCCTGGGGATACTTGATTCCTTCGTTATATCTCGAAACCAGAACGTCACTTAAATATCAAATGTTCTAGAAAAATGTGCCAAATAGAACAAAATAACAATGTTGTTATCTTTAAAAAAAATTAAAAATTCATTTATCGAGTTATTAAACTTTGTTTGAAAATTTTTACAAAATGTGATTTGAAGACCTTTTCTTATCGCTATAAAATGTTTCCAACTTGAAAAATTACATTAAAAATATTTATTTCAATATGTCAATCGTTAGAATATAAAATGAACTTCATAATTCCATATTTTCAAAGCAATAGTAAATTCTCAATTATTTTTAAGAAAAAATTTTTCCAAAATGTATGTTATGGGTTCAAATGATCCCCAGAGTCTAAAAATACATATTTTTCTCCCGAATGGATCGTGATCATTGGTTATCACGAAATTACTCATATTTGTCCAATAACTAATGTTTATCTAGTAATTATTTGTTTAAAAGGACTAAAAATACTGTATTTATCAAAAACAAGAAAATTACGCCTTGAAGTATGCAATGACTAGAGGGTGGTAGACAAACATTTAGAAATCTCTTTGTCTGATACTTACAAACTGTGAAATGAGAACTAATATGGCAAAAAAAAAGTCAACAGGCCTTTTATCTTTGGATTTTGCTAGATTTTTACCTAAGGATTAAGTTTCCTTTAACTTAAAAAATATCACAATTTTTTTCGTCTCACGAAAATGCTTCTAGTTCATGTATCGTTCTAACTTTTGGAGCATATAAACTTAGAATTGCACACTGTCAAAAAATGCAAAAGACGGCGAGTTGCTAA
>NC_073693.1:359508980-359540795 GCF_029784155.1 Uranotaenia lowii | reverse complement strand
TTTACTACCCGCTCTTCAAATTTAAAGTTAAATTAGTGTGGTTAGTTTTTCACATGGCGTGTTTCCAAGCCGGTACATCCGGACTTTTTTGCACCGTTTTGGCATTTTCGACGAACCAGTCAATAAACTATTGGATTCGGATTTTTGCGCCGTAACCGCTTTCCCAAAGGATCATTGAAACGATTCGTATTAGTAGACGACAAAGGAAGGCATTGTTTCTCCCAAACCACGTGGTAGCTCAAGGTCATCGTTTGGTTTCTACTTCTATAATCAAACAATGGAAGTTTGACCCCTCAGTTCCGATGGATGATCGATAGGTATCACTAATGAAGATGTACATACCTGAAGGAACCAGGACCAAATTCTGAGGACCTCACCTAAGATGACGGAGCTGGCCCTTCAGATGCTCATTAATCTTCTAAGGATGATCTCTCATAATCATCCTTAGCATCTACGTCCAACCCCGAATCAGACTGTATGCCAAACGACCAACTTTTGCTGGGAAGTGGATGATTTTTTCCGGCCCAAACCTAATGGAAAGCCTCTGAATGTTATTCGGATTATTAACGATCTGGCCAGGTGACCCTCTGTGACCAACGTTACGAAGGTAAGGCTCAACGAATTGCGGGTGGTCGTGGCTAGCTTTAAAGCAGCCTACGAAATTGTTGCCAGCAATCATTTTAAGCTGGAATACTGAGTATTTGTTCCTTCTTGAGAAGTGGAAATCGAGGGAGTGATATCCGAAATGAACCTGTCGGCAGAGTAAGTTAAATCCAATGGCGTTGACAAGCTCAGAGGCCTTGACTCGACTACGGTCAGAATCTTGGATTGCTGCAGACTCGTCACTGCCAACGCCGTCAATGGAGTTAAAAAGTACTCTCCCTCAACCTCATTTTGGGTATCTTTTGAGGGTATTGAACTATCTCATTTCGTTTTAATCGATAGCTTCCTAATTTGTGTTAAGGCTCCCTGTTAGGATACTACTGAGAAGAACAGCCACTTTTTGTGTTAGGGAACTCGCGGGAGCGCTCAAAGGTGACTCTAAAAATCCCTAAAAAGTCCCTCTAGTCAGTTCATTAATTAACAGTGCTAAGAAATCGACAAAAGCGGATAAGCAAAACGAAATACCACCTAGTTTCCGCGGTGAAATGATAACCTCCAGTGATCCAGCAGTCGCGGGAACATCAAAAGCCCCAATACCTATTGTGATTTTTTCCACTGCAGCTGCCGAGTCAGGATTTTAAAGCTGTCCGATATTTTAAACAATTTTTCGTTTTTGGATGCATCGGACTCCATCAAAAGCATAGTTACCTCAATGCTTTCTATTGTAAAGACACTTTTTCAGCAATTGATGCAAACCTGCCCCCATCTTTCAGTGTTTATCTCTCTCGATAGCTAATTTAGTGCGAGAGGTCAGAGATATCACTGTTTTACGGTGGAATTGTATGTATTGTCCATTATTTACTTCATAAAACTAACTGTGATATTTTTGCATTTCATTGTCTCTCTCGCATTGTCCGAAACTTGGCTATCTTCTCAATCTAACATCTCATTGCACAATTTCAATATCATCCGTCTGGATCGTGACGATTCTTATGGAGGGGTACTTTTGTGGATCAATGAGTGCTCCTCTTTCTATAAAATTCACCATCCATTATCGGGCGGAATTGAGGCCGTTGCTTGTCATACAACTATAAGAGGTAAGGAATTGTGTGTTGTCAGTTTGTACTGGCCGACTGGCCTCAGAGAGTTGCAGTGGATCGAAGTCACTGTTTTGATTTGGCTTTCCGGTGGAATAAGACGGAATTGGCTTTAGAAGCGCAAATTTTTAAAACTGCTGCTGCTGTGTTGATTTAACCTTCCGGTTAATTTGGAAGCGCAGATTTTCAGGCACCTTCTGCTGATTGTTTACTTTGATTTGGCCTTCCGGTAGAAAAAGACGGAATTGGCTTTGGAAGCGCAGATTTTTAAGGCAGCTGCTGCTGATGATAGTTTGCTTCGATTTGGCGTTCCGGTGTAAAAAAAAACGGAATTGGCTAAGAAAGTACAGATTTTTAAAGCAGCTGTTGCAGATTTTTTTGTTTTGTTTTGGCCTTCTGGTAGAAAAAGAAAGAAATGGCCTACCGAATCCGAAAATGTTGTAACAAACAGTTCCTGTAGTAGTTGTAAAATGATTAGAAACAGCGTAAAAAAACGTTTAGAAAACGATATCTGAAACCATAAAAAACATTGCACTTATCTTGAATTCCAAAACGATAGTCTGTTGAATATGGCGTTAAGTTATGTTACTGTTTATAACCTCTATGTGTTTCTAAGAACTCTATCGAATAATTCCGGCTCTCGTAAACAGGAGCAATAGTTGTATTCGGCAACACTGAAGATAAATAGAATAAAATAAATGTCTATGGCAACGTGTGTTATTTTGTTGGCAACACTAGGCAAAACAAACAAAACAAAGTAAGTCATTGATCTATTCTTGAGAGCGACAGACGTGTCTAAGTGAATCTCTCAATTGAAATTCGTAAAATCACGACACATTTGACCTCTCACTTTGCTCAAATTCACTATCATTTGATTGCCAGTGGAAGTTAGTCTATTATACGAATGGTGGTGATCACTTGCCTATCGATATTACTATCACTAGTGGGGTCAATCACAATAAATATGACATATGACCTTACAAGGCACATCGACTGGAAAAAGTATTCGGACGAAATAATAACAGTCATCGCACTTTGTGCTCAACCAAAACCTATCATAGATTCATCTGTTCCTAGAAGGCCCCCTAATCCTTGGCGGGATCAGCAGTGTTCCAAGCTTTAAAAGGAAAAATCGAAAGCGTTCAAAGGATTTCGAGAACACGGATCTCTCGTACTTTTTGCCGCATATGTTTCCTTTGAAAATCAGTTTAAAAAATTGATCAAGAGGAAGGAAAAGGCTTATTGGCGGAATTTTGTGGGTGGTTTATCACGGGAAACATCTTCGAGTAGCTTGTGAAGAGTTGCACGAAGAATGCGTAATCGATCATCTCCGAAAGAATGTGAGGAATATTCACATAGATGGATTTTTAACTTTGCAAGGAAAGTCTGTCCAAATTCTACACTTGTCCAAAAAATAATCCGGAATGTGCCTCCCGACAGGTGTGGTCTGGATTCCAGCTTATCGATGTTCGAATTCTCACTTGCCCTTCTCTCTTGCAACAATTCAGCTCCGGGAATTGATAATATCAAACTTAACTTGTTGAAAAACCTTCCGGGTGCTGCAAAATTTCGCTTGTGTCTGAATCCTCTATTGAACAACATCTTATACAGCCTGCTTTGTGAGAAACATCTGAACATTGCTCACGGAGATATTGCGGTGAGAAGAAGCTCTTCCATGGGCCACCCGCAGGGTTCATGTTTGAGTCCACTTTTGTACAACTTTTACGTAAGTGATATCGACAGCTGTCTCTATGAAGGCTGTACGCTAAGACAATCTGCCGATGATGGCGTGGTGTCTGTCACAGGATCTATTGAGTCAGATTGTCTTCCTGGGCTTTGGGGCTTGGGATTGAGTTTTCCCCTCAGAAAATGGAGATGGTTGTTTTCTCTAAGAAACATAAAACTGCTCAACCTAAGCTTCAGCTCTTAGGCAGAACGATCACTCAAAGAAGGTGTTTCAATTATATTGGGATTTGGTTTGATTCCAAGTGTACCTGGAGAGGCCATAATGAGTATCTGAAAGCAAAATGCCCAAAAAGAATCAATTTTCTCCGATCAATCACTGGCACTTGGTGGGGAGCGCATCCAGAAAATCTTATAAAACTGTACCGAATAACTATTCTTTGAGTGATGGAATGTGGCAGTAGACTAAGTCGATTTGGAGTCATTTTTGAATTTCTCAAACCCTGGGGTCTAAAAAGCTTCGTTTTGGTTCGAAACTCATCCATGATTTTTTGCAGAATTTAAAAGTAACGTTTAGGTACATGAGTAAATTTGAACTTTTAGGATTGTATGGGAAAATCGAATATTTTGTACTGAAAAATCATCATCATTTTTGTTTCTTCTGTGTCACCGAGCCTGCTAGTGGTTTTTGTGCCAATTTATAAATTCTCTCAAGAAAATTTTTCGCTAAACAACTTTGTCGAAGACCGTAACTTCGTGTATTATTAAGCTAAAAAGTTTTTTGCTGTTGAATAGGGGTACGTCTTTTGGCATTGATAAACAATAAATTCAATGGACATCACTGCTTGTGCCCCGCGAAGTAATGCATGAAAAGAAGTCTTGCAATACCACGCTATGCACCCAGCAGTGATGTCCATTGAATTTATTGTTTATGAATGCTAAAAGATATACCCCTGTTGTACAGCTAATAAATTTTTTGAGATACGAAGTTACGGTCTTCGACAAAGTTGTTCAGCGGAAAATTTCTTTGAGAAAACTTATAAATTGGCACAAAAACCATTAACAGGCTCGGTTCCACAGAAGAAAATAAAATGATGATGATTTTTCAGTACAAAATATTCACATTTCCCATATAAACTTAAAAGTTCAAATTTACTCATGTAAACATAACTTAAAAATTCTGAAAAAAAATCATGGATGAGTTTTGAATCAAAACGAAGCTTTTTAGACCTCAGGGTTTGAGAAATTCAAAAATGGCCCCAAATCGACTCAGTCTAATGTGGCAGTCTTCTTCGAACTGACAAGACTAGTTGAGAATATTGTTTGGGCATAGTGTTCCCTGTCCCATCGGCTTTTTTTTGTTAATTTTTTTTCGCTTGAATATCTTAATGCTGTGATTCTGCATCATTTTACCGAGTCTTGATGCCAAAGCTGACATAGCCTATCATGTCATCTTTGAAGTCATGCACATTTTATTTCATTTTGGCATTGAGATTCTACAACCTCACCTTTGGGTGCATATTTAACCATTAAATCCCTGTAGAAGATAAACTGTTAAAAAATGATTTAACTCATATCTATTCACATGCAAAGTAAGGTCATAAAATCAGCAAATCAGTAGTTTAATGAATATTCACCTTCATTGGAAGAAAGTATGATTCACACGAGAACATAAATTAATTAAAAAATGCAAATAGTTTTTGTAAATGCATCGAAAATATTCTCACGGTCTAGGGATTAATCACGATAAGAAAAGCTTTAGGGCAGTGAGTATTGCAATAACTCATTAACATTTACAGCTTGCAAAACAGATGCAACGTTCCACTCGACTGCCCTTTGAAAGTACACCTTCCAAACACCCCTTAGGCCACGCACGTTCCTCGAAACCCTCTCTTATCTGCGCCACATATGTATCTATGTGCGGCAGGCTTGTCCGACGTTTGCGTTTGTTTGTTTGTTTATCAAAACCCGCCCCATCCGGACCAAGTGACAGATAAAAACCACTAATTAATTGCACATTAGTGCACGCTCGCTCGCCACTCCGGCTAGCTAGATACATAGGCCTACCCACTGATTACAGAGAGCGGAAAAACAATCAACTCGACGACGACGACAACGCATGTTTTGCCCATACCTACTCATTAGAGATATTGAGAGAACGAGGTGAGAAAAAGTGACACATCGTTTGGCTCCATTATCTTCGGTTTGTTGGTTATTGAGTAGGGGCATTGATAAACTTAAGTTTGGTTTGGTTTGGGTCAGAATTCGAATCGTTTTCGCACTTTGGTAGGACCTGCTTGCCAAGAGGACAGCGGACGTTCAAATGAACTGTCAAACACAGTCACTGCTGATAAGAGAGCAGGTAACCAATTCTCTCCTTGGGGCTGGGGTTTTTATCTTTCTTGTAAACTGCTCGATGTTGGAATTTCTGTGATTGATGAATTTCCGCAATTCTAGGAACATGCACGCGTGAGCTGTTGGTATCATTTACAGAGTGTTGTTTGACCGAACCGGAATTTTTTGAGAACTTCTTTTGTGTCCATTTTGTGCCCATTTTGTGTCGATTTTGAGCCATTTTTGTGATACTTTAAATATTTTTGGCTTTTTCGGTCTTTTTAGTATATCAAACAACTTTGTTTTGAAATACCCGACGTTTCGACCAGTTTTGGTGGTCTTTTTCAAGGGAACTAGAAATTTATTATAGTATTACAAATTTGTTACGGAGCGTTGTTAATTAATAAATTATGTAGTGTGTAACTCACTTATCAGTCTGTTGTTCTTGTCAGTGACGTTTTTATCCAACGGTTAGGAGTCCAGAATTTGCTGCTCGTCTGTGGTAGACAACATGTTATTGTAGTAAAATAGATTAATTTTAACTTTCTTACATTTTTGCACGGATAAAAAGTAATAAATTTCATCCGTTTTTCTACGGTCCCACTGCACATCAACGTTAGAATTTAAAATGGTGTCTGAGATGTGTGGGACGTGTGGGTATAATCATATGTTGAGTTTTCTGGTTCGGATCTTAGGTGTGGAAATGATTGGTTGTGTACAGTGTGTGGGATATGTGTGTTTGTACTATTTCTATTGCTGTTTTTTGTTTTGGTGTGTGTTTTAACTGAGTGTAGAATTCCTGCGTATGTAGCACTAAGTCTGGCGGTGTCGGTTCTAAAGTTTACGGCATTCTCGGTGTTGGTTATATGGCACATCTCCAATACTCGAAGGCTTGATTTGTATTGGGCACGATCGATGATTCTCGCTCTGATGTGGTCAAACCTGTGTGTTGTTGAGATGATATGGTCTGTCATAGCTGTTGTCTCTCCGAGTTTTTTCTTTATGTCCGTGATGTCTGTGGTTCCATTGGCGAGTACTCTCTCATATTTGTTTACATCGGATTTGTGTCCGTACAATCTTTTTGTAAGAGTGTTCGTACTCATTCCAATGTAAACAACTTCGCAGTCACGACATGGTATGCTGTAGATAATGTTGGACTGTTGAGCTGGCAAAACGGGATCCTTAACGTTTGGATAAAGTTTTCCAACATTATTTATGGATTTTTGGGCTATTTTGATGTTCGGAAAGTTCTTTTTCAGGTCTTTGGATATTTTGCAGGTTAGTGAAGGTATGTATGATAGGGTTCTGTAGCTGGTTTCGTCGGATTGTGATGGGTGAGTTGCGGTGCTGTTGTCGATATTTGATGCTGGTTGTTCGCTGCTATTGCTGTGTTGATGGTGCTGTTCGGCGGAGGTGCTGATTGGATGGTTGGATGATGATGATGGTCTTGCAGTGGTGGATATATTATGTTGAGTGATGTTGCTGTTTATGCTGTGGTCGTTGAATCGGTTGAGTAATCTATTTATTAGTTTTGCAGGGTAATCATTGGCTCGTAGATGCTGGAAGATGATCTGTTTGCATTGCTGGGGTGTTTGATTGGTTGTTAGTTTCCTGACTCTTTTTATGAAGTTGTGGGCTACGTTCAACTTCATCATTGGGGGGTGGTGGGAGTTGAAGTTCAGCAATCTACCTGATGAGATTGGTTTGGCGTACCATTGTGTAGATATGGTTTGATCTTCATTCCTGATGACTAATGTATCAAGGTAGGGTATTTTGCCTTCCTTCTCTTCTTCCATGGTGAATTGCAAGTTGGGGTGGTAAGCATTAAACGCATTTAATGTAGATTGGGTTTCATCTGCCGGTAGAGCCAGTAGTAAATCATCTACGAATTTGCGCAGGTATGGTATTTCATATTCCAATTTGCTGACGACGGTTTTGATTAGTGTATCAACGACTAATTCTGCCAATATCGGTGATAAACAGCTGCCCATAGCTGTTCCTTCGGTTTGTATGTAGACGTTGTTTTTGAATTGGAAATACGAACTTTCAAGACAAAATTCGACCATTTCAAGAAACAGGTCTAGATTTATGTTGGTACAGTGTCGTATGGTGTCCCATTCAGTTATCAGGTTGTTAATGACCAGGTGTCTTGGTACGTTCGTAAATAGCGACACAACATCAAAAGATACCATTACATATCCTTGTGGTAGCTGGATTTTATTGATTTCTTCGGCGAATTGGAAACTATCTTTTATGTTGTAGTTGCTGTGGATACCTCCTTTGAGAATTTGAGCTAGATATTTAGACAGAGCATAAGTGGGAGCTGTTATGTTGGGTACAACCGGGCGCAGAGGTATGTTTTGCTTATGTGCCTTCGGTTGACCGTAGATTCTTGGGCAGATTGAGTTTGATGCTTTTAGATAATAGGCTGTATTTTTCTCAATGAGTTTTAGATTTTCAAGTCGTTTTATAAAATCATTGGTTTTTGATTGTATGGAGGATGTTGGATCTTTTTTAACGTGTTTATAAATTGGATCTTCTAGAAGAGATTTCATTTTTTGGTTGTAATCCTCGACATACATAATTACAGTCCTTCTACCTTTATCAGACTCCAATATGCAAACGTCTTTGTTTTCTGCGATGAATTTTCTTGTTGTTTTTTGAGCTGTTCTGCAGAAATTTTCCAACGGTGTTTTAAACTACATACACAGCTGGAAAAACAACGAGCATAAAACACCGTTGGAAAATTTCTGCAGAACAGCTCAAAAAACAACAAGAAAATTCATCGCAGAAAACAAAGACGTTTGCATATTGGAGTCTGATAAAGGTAGAAGGACTGTAATTATGTATGTCGAGGATTACAACCAAAAAATGAAATCTCTTCTAGAAGATCCAATTTATAAACACGTTAAAAAAGATCCAACATCCTCCATACAATCAAAAACCAATGATTTTATAAAACGACTTGAAAATCTAAAACTCATTGAGAAAAATACAGCCTATTATCTAAAAGCATCAAACTCAATCTGCCCAAGAATCTACGGTCAACCGAAGGCACATAAGCAAAACATACCTCTGCGCCCGGTTGTACCCAACATAACAGCTCCCACTTATGCTCTGTCTAAATATCTAGCTCAAATTCTCAAAGGAGGTATCCACAGCAACTACAACATAAAAGATAGTTTCCAATTCGCCGAAGAAATCAATAAAATCCAGCTACCACAAGGATATGTAATGGTATCTTTTGATGTTGTGTCGCTATTTACGAACGTACCAAGACACCTGGTCATTAACAACCTGATAACTGAATGGGACACCATACGACACTGTACCAACATAAATCTAGACCTGTTTCTTGAAATGGTCGAATTTTGTCTTGAAAGTTCGTATTTCCAATTCAAAAACAACGTCTACATACAAACCGAAGGAACAGCTATGGGCAGCTGTTTATCACCGATATTGGCAGAATTAGTCGTTGATACACTAATCAAAACCGTCGTCAGCAAATTGGAATATGAAATACCATACCTGCGCAAATTCGTAGATGATTTACTACTGGCTCTACCGGCAGATGAAACCCAATCTACATTAAATGCGTTTAATGCTTACCACCCCAACTTGCAATTCACCATGGAAGAAGAGAAGGAAGGCAAAATACCCTACCTTGATACATTAGTCATCAGGAATGAAGATCAAACCATATCTACACAATGGTACGCCAAACCAATCTCATCAGGTAGATTGCTGAACTTCAACTCCCACCACCCCCCAATGATGAAGTTGAACGTAGCCCACAACTTCATAAAAAGAGTCAGGAAACTAACAACCAATCAAACACCCCAGCAATGCAAACAGATCATCTTCCAGCATCTACGAGCCAATGATTACCCTGCAAAACTAATAAATAGATTACTCAACCGATTCAACGACCACAGCATAAACAGCAACATCACTCAACATAATATATCCACCACTGCAAGACCATCATCATCATCCAACCATCCAATCAGCACCTCCGCCGAACAGCACCATCAACACAGCAATAGCAGCGAACAACCAGCATCAAATATCGACAACAGCACCGCAACTCACCCATCACAATCCGACGAAACCAGCTACAGAACCCTATCATACATACCTTCACTAACCTGCAAAATATCCAAAGACCTGAAAAAGAACTTTCCGAACATCAAAATAGCCCAAAAATCCATAAATAATGTTGGAAAACTTTATCCAAACGTTAAGGATCCCGTTTTGCCAGCTCAACAGTCCAACATTATCTACAGCATACCATGTCGTGACTGCGAAGTTGTTTACATTGGAATGAGTACGAACACTCTTACAAAAAGATTGTACGGACACAAATCCGATGTAAACAAATATGAGAGAGTACTCGCCAATGGAACCACAGACATCACGGACATAAAGAAAAAACTCGGAGAGACAACAGCTATGACAGACCATATCATCTCAACAACACACAGGTTTGACCACATCAGAGCGAGAATCATCGATCGTGCCCAATACAAATCAAGCCTTCGAGTATTGGAGATGTGCCATATAACCAACACCGAGAATGCCGTAAACTTTAGAACCGACACCGCCAGACTTAGTGCTACATACGCAGGAATTCTACACTCAGTTAAAACACACACCAAAACAAAAAACAGCAATAGAAATAGTACAAACACACATATCCCACACACTGTACACAACCAATCATTTCCACACCTAAGATCCGAACCAGAAAACTCAACATATGATTATACCCACACGTCCCACACATCTCAGACACCATTTTAAATTCTAACGTTGATGTGCAGTGGGACCGTAGAAAAACGGATGAAATTTATTACTTTTTATCCGTGCAAAAATGTAAGAAAGTTAAAATTAATCTATTTTACTACAATAACATGTTGTCTACCACAGACGAGCAGCAAATTCTGGACTCCTAACCGTTGGATAAAAACGTCACTGACAAGAACAACAGACTGATAAGTGAGTTACACACTACATAATTTATTAATTAACAACGCTCCGTAACAAATTTGTAATACTATAATAAATTTCTAGTTCCCTTGAAAAAGACCACCAAAACTGGTCGAAACGTCGGGTATTTCAAAACAAAGTTGTTTGATATACTAAAAAGACCGAAAAAGCCAAAAATATTTGTGATACTTTTGAATCATTTCTGTTGCATTTTTGTATCACTTTTGATTCTATTTTGTCATTTTTGTCATTTTTTTTTCTTTTTGTCTTATTTGTCATTTTGAGGAAAAAGGACCTTAATGGGTTAAATTCCTATACAAAAAAAATTTCATTTTTGTCATTTTTTTTTTTAAATCATGTAAGCAAGAATTTTTCAAATTTGTAAATTTTCGTCTTGTTTTTAAAATTTCGTCTATTTTTTGTCATTTCGGTCATTTTTGTAATGTTCGTCATTTTTGTCATTTTTGTCATTTTTGTCATTTTTGTCATTTTTGTCATTTTTGACATTTTTGTCATTTTTTTCATTTTTGTCATTTTTGTCATTTTTGTCATTTTTGTCATTTTTGTCATTTTTGTCATTTTTGTCATTTTTGTCATTTTTGTCATTTTTGTCATTTTTGTCATTTTTGTCATTTTTGTCATTTTTGTCATTTTTGCCATTTTTAATTTTTTTTTAGTTGAATCATTTGGCATGCTGGTTTTCGTAGCTCAGTCAGATGATTCACATTAAAAAAAATACTTTTTTCAAATAGAAACAATATTCGGATATAAATCTCACGAGTGCTGATGTGCCAGATCTACAGTTAAATGACCCTAGAAATAGATAAATTTATGACTTGAAAACTCACCACCCATTTCTGTCCCCAATTCATCGATTCCACTCACATATTAGAAGAATGTTAGCCGCCACCAGAGAGAAAAAGAAATTCAAATAATTTGCGAGAATGCGATCGCCGTCTGTCGTTTCGCACGATTAGTATTCGCGTTCTCCCGCATTCACCACACACACAATCAATTTCCAAGCACCATCCATTTCAATATGGCACGTCTCCTCTGACATTCTTTTCGTGCGAAGAATTTCAGCCTGTTTTTTGTCGCCCTGATGCGACGACGCTTGAACATGGCTGACAAAAACACGATCCAAGGTGGCGTTAAATTTGACGCTTCTGCCACCAACATAAACGGCAGGAATCACGACGAGTCCCTTCATCACATCAAGTTAGCATTGACGCGCTTCGAACGATGATCACTCGGCTGCTTTGTTTTAGCGGTAGCAAAATTACCTTCTGAAGGGAACAATAGGAAGAGAAGTATGACACCGACAGGTGTCACCTTCTTCGAGTGCACGATGTGCATCGCTAACGAAACGCGTCAAGTTGTCTGTTGTTGGAGAATTTCTTCTTCCTGAAGTTTTATGTGAAGTGCTACCGAATCGTGATCACTTAATTACGGTACCTTCCGTTTAATTTACCACCTGACGTTAGGTTTGTTCAAGAAATTTTTTTTTCAATCAATTAAAACTTAGTAGATAATTCAATGAACTTAGATCCGAAGGAATGTCTTCAACCTTTTTTGCGAATCAATTCTCATCTGAGGATGACCTCCATTCGTATCGTTGGATTATTTTGTTTAGATGGCGTTCGGACTTCACCCTTAGCGAACGAAGAGGAAAACGATCACCGGCTTGATCGTGATTAGATTGTTTGGGGAAGTTAATTAGAAGGTTTGCTGCACGGTGCAGCCCTGAATCGCCAAACGAGAAGAAGCGGCACTCATTCCGGGCTTTTGGCTCCGTTTCTAATGGCGGGGTTTCCAGCAAATACTTATGATAAAATGGCGTTGATTGATCCAGCGCCGTTTGTTACTTAAATGACTGTTGTGAGCCAAACTGTGTCTGTTCGCGCTCGTTAATTTTCGCTCTACAGACAGCTTCAAAGCTTCTGTATTATCCAACGAGCATATTAGAAAAAAACCAGTAGTGGCACCACCACAATTGGAGGACGGATTCATTCGCGGAAGCGGTCGTAAAAGCCAATCGAGATCGGTGTTTGAAAATGAAACATAAAACAGAACGAACTAACTCTCATTGCTGACTGCCAACGCCGCCGCCATTCGGATAAAATTATAACGACCACCCGGCACATCGTCGTCGTGGTAGAATGCGCGGCTTCCAGGCAGCCATAAAATCCCAAACACCATCGCCAAGGACCATCATAGAACATCGCCGCGCTAAATAAGGCTGCTGCAACTATGTTTAATAACTTCTAATATATTTTGCAACAATAGAGCACATCTGGCCAAGGTCATCCACGTCGTCTCACTTAGCGAATTGCTGCCGTCGAATGAAATGTCCTAGGAGGAGGATGCATCCTCCAGATGTGCTGGACGTGCTATAAATCTATGAGATGCAGTCGCCTCGAAAGGGTAAGGCTGTGCATGATAGAAAAAGGCGGAAGGCTAATTAAATCCACTAAACAGTTGCCATAAAACAGGATTGAGGTTAAGGAATACCACCATTTCACATGTTTTAAAACTAATCATGAATTATGACTCTTGGTCTTGGTGTAATAAATTTTAGAGCAACATGACACCTTAAAAACAACCTGAATATTATAAATGACAATGTATGACTTCAATGCTTCATTTGAAAGGCACATGCGAAAGTTAAGGAATTTATTGAAATTTTTTTAAGCTTAGGTAAGGTGATATGGTGTTTTTAAATTCAAACTTTCAAATTATGCCTCTTGGTTTAAGTCGGTGAGATGCTTGGGCTGTCCTCTCTACATGCCCTTTTTACTTCAAATCTGTCCTCTCGACTCGGAATCTGTCATTAATTTTATAAGAAACTAAAGCTGTTCTCTCAACATGCTGTTCTAAGACATTTTGTTCAAGCTAATATATCTCGCTAACTCGCTTAATTGTAATCTTTTAACTCAAACTTTCCCTCAACAAATCGATGAATAATTACCAGAACTGCTTTAAAACATCAAGTTATCCTCTTGACTCACTTGAATTATCAGCAATTCATTCAAACTATCCTCTCGCAACGCTTCATGGATTATTCTTAGCTCAAGCTGTTCTTCCAATCCGCTTGATTTTCAAATTTGATAAGAAATTTAAGCTGTCCTCTCTACTCGCCTCGAAATTTCAAGCTATTTTCTTAATTCGATAGTAATTCTTCTCAGTTACTCTGGCTGTCTTCTCAACTAGCATTTTAATTTTAATTTGTCATCTCGACTCGTTTGATTTATCATCAATTCTTCAGGCTGTCCTCTCAACTCGCCTTTTGATTTCAAGCTCTCAACTTGCCTGATATCTCATCAATAATTCAGGCTGTCCTCTCAACTCGCCTTTAGTTTGCAAGCTGTTCTCTCGACTCGCTTGTTTTTTTAACAATCACTCCAGCTGTCATCTCAACTCATCTTTTGATTCCAAGCTGTCCTTTAGACTCGCTTGATTTTTCATCAATAACTCAGGCTGTCCTCTCAACTCGCCTTCAAATTATATGCTTTCCCCACAATCCGAATATTTTTTTCCAAAACGTTTAGGCTGTCCTCTAAACTCGCCCTTCGATTTCAAGCTGTTCTCTCAACTTGCTTGATTTCTCATAAATAATTCAGGCTGTCCTCTAAAGTCGCCGGCCTTTGATTGAAAGCTGTCCTCTCAATTCGCTTGATTTCTCATCAATTAAGCTGGCTGTCCTCTCAACTTGCCTTTTGATTTCAAGTCCTCCTCTCAGCTGGCTTGTTTTCTCATCAATATCTCGGGCTGGCCTCTCATCTCGCCTTCAAATTTCTGCTGTCTTCACAATTCGAATATGTTTTTTTTTTTCAAAACGTTTAGGTTGTCCTCTCAACCCACTTGAAATTGTGAACGTGATCAAGCTGTCTTCACGGCTCGCTTATTATTTCATTTCGACATTATTAAATAACCCGCTCATTTCCAAAAAAAAAGCTAGTGATTTATCACATATGGCACTAAATTATAACTTTTTTTCACTTCAGTCGAAAAAGCTTTCGAAAATCATCTAATAACGTTACTTTTTTGCTTAAATTTTCCGCAGAATAAGTATTTAAAAAACTTAAAAAAAGAAAAAAAATACTAATAAAACAAAATACTCATTTTACCACAGTGTTTTTCGTAATGGGTTATTACCTAATATTACAGACCTGTTAATTTTATTTCATTAAAAGAACAAAATTATAAATATTTAAACAAAATATAATTGCTTAGTTGAACAGTTGATTTTTCTTTAGAACAACAATCAAATCGTTATTTGCATAACAATATAAATGCGGGTGAATTTTGAGCCTTGTTTCACACACAAAAATTTACGATATAATGTTTAGACATATGTTTTTTTCCCGAAAGCTTAAAAGTGTTTTGACTAAATTCTGTAAAAAAGAGCAAAAAAACGAAAAAAAATTGAAAATAACTGTAGTTAAGCTTTCTAAGTTTGTTCTACTGGAATTCGATTCGAGTGTGCAATTTTGCTCAAGCTTTTTCTTGAAAATTACACTGGTTAAAGAGAAATTCATAGTCCGTTTTTGTTTGAACATTCCCTAAGAAATAAATTTTACTGACAAATCCTTACGGAAATTGTAATATTAGCTTGTTTTTAAATCATTTGTTGCTATTTTATTCTTTGCGTGTAACTGTAATAATCGACCACACTCTCATTTTCTGAAATTATTTGCGGTTCAAAAATAATTATGTTGAGCTTTTGCCTAAAAATTGACTCGCTGTGGTAATTTTTAAGAAATTTTCTATCGAGAATTTCAACCATTTTGATAATTTTTGAGTATAAAAAAAATTAAAAATGACAAAAATGACAAAAATGACAAAAATGACAAAAATGACAAAAATGACAAAAATGACAAAAATGACAAAAATGACAAAAATGACAAAAATGACAAAAATGACAAAAATGACAAAAATGACAAAAATGACAAAAATGACAAAAATGACAAAAATGACAAAAATGACAAAAATGACAAAAATGACAAAAATGACAAAAATGACAAAAATGACAAAAATGACAAAAATGACAAAAATGACAAAAATGACAAAAATGACAAAAATGACAAAAATGACAAAAATGACAAAAATTACAAAAATGACAAAAATGACAAAAATGACAAAAATGACAAAAATGACAAAAATGACATAAATGACAAAAATGACAAAAATGACAAAAATGACAAAAATGACAAAAATGACAAAAATGACAAAAATGACAAAAATGACAAAAATGACAAAAATGACAAAAATGACAAAAATGACAAAAATGACAAAAATGACAAAAATGACAAAAATGACAAAAATGGCAAAAATGACAAAAATGACAAAAATGACAAAAATGACAAAAATGACAAAAATGACAAAAATGACAAAAATGACAAAAATGACAAAAATGACAAAAATGACAAAAATGACAAAAATGACAAAAATGACAAAAATGACAAAAATGACAAAATGACAAAAATGACAATAATGACAAAAATGACAAAAATGACAAAAATGACAAAAATGACAAAAATGACAAAAATGACAAAAATGACAAAAATGACAAAAATGACAAAAATGACAAAAATTACAAATATGACAAAAATGACAAAAATGACAAAAATGACAAAAATGACAAAAATGACAAAAATGACAAAAATGACAAAATGACAAAAATGACAAAAATGACAAAAATGACAAAAATGACAAAAATGACAAAAATGACAAAAATGACAAAAATGACAAAAATGACAAAAATGACAAAAATGACAAAAATGATAAAAAATAACAAAAATGATATAAAATAACAAAAATGACAAAAATGACAAAAATGACAAAAATGACAAAAATGACAAAAATGACAAAAATGACAAAAATGACAAAAATGACAAAAATGACAAAATGACAAAAATGACAAAAATGACAAAAATGACAAAAATGACAAAAATGACAAAAATGACAAAAATGACAAAAATGACAAAAATGACAAAAATGACAAAAATGACAAAAATGACAAAAATGACAAAAATGACAAAAATGACAAAAATGACAAAAATGACAAAAATGACAAAAATGACAAAAATGACAAAAATGACAAAAATGACAAAAATGACAAAAATGACAAAAATGACAAAAATGACAAAAATGACAAAAATGACAAAAATGACAAAAATGACAAAAATGACAAAAATGACAAAAATGACAAAAATGACAAAAATGACAAAAATGACAAAAATGACAAAAATGACAAAAATGACAAAAATGACAAAAATGACAAAAATGACAAAAATGACAAAAATGACAAAAATGACAAAAATGACAAAAATGACAAAAATGACAAAAATGACAAAAATGACAAAAATGACAAAAATGACAAAAATGACAAAAATGACAAAAATGACAAAAATGACAAAAATGACAAAAATGACAAAAATGACAAAAATGACAAAAATGACAAAAATGACAAAAATGACAAAAATGACAAAAATGACAAAAATGACAAAAATGACAAAAATGACAAAAATGACAAAAATGACAAAAATGACAAAAATGACAAAAATGAAAAAAATGACAAAAATGACAAAAATGACAAAAATGACAAAAATGACAAAAATGACAAAAATGACAAAAATGACAAAAATGACAAAAATGACAAAAATGACAAAAATGACCAAAATGACAAAAATGACGAAAATGACAAAAATGACAAAAATGACAAAAATGACAAAAATGACAAAAATGACAAAAATGACAAAAATGACAAAAATGACAAAAATGATAAAAAATAACAAAAATGATATAAAATGACAAAAATGACAAAAAAAAACCAAACATTATACGAAAGTATTAAAAAAAACTCTAAACGTATTTTACACAAAAAATGGCACCTAAATGAAATCAAATTGACACAGTATATAGCATAAGTGACACAAAAATTATTCAAAAATGTTCAAAAAGTGTAGTACAACGCACAAACAATTAGAAATCATTAAGAAGTAAGTTTCTGAATTCATAGTCAAACAGAAATGTAAGAATTTAAATCCAAAATGTTCGTTTGAAATCCTTATTTACAAATTCCCAAATTTATGACTCCGATTTGAAGCAGATAATTCAATTCCCAACCACATCAACAGATTCTTACTTCGGGAAGCAACAAATCGTTTCCGGATGATTTCCAAGAAATATTTTTCTCACTGCAACTCATTGCCAGAAAAAATAGTACAGGGGAAAAATGGAAAATGTGCGAAAATAAATGAAACAACTTTAGGTGCACTCATGTGGCCGAAACCGCCGTTTTTGCGGGAGCTGGTGCCAAATCATTGAACCAACCACTCCGGGAAAACTCTGGTGCTCCATGATGCATAAGCAGAAAAAAACCACCGAAAGTGAACTAGAGATGCTCATAGATGGTGTTTTGTTTGCGTTTTCTGCCATGCAATTGAGCCAATTTTTCATCTGCTAGAACGGTTTCCGACTGACCGATATATAGATAGACAGATTTGTCGACTGTTGCTGTGAAATAAAGTTGGCATTCTAGGGTTGACAGAACGCAATTAAAAAAAAATTCAATAAACGGTCGATTTCTTACTTTTCGATTTCGGTCATGAGAAAATTTTTGAAGAGCTAGTAATATATTTTCTTCAAGCATTTGGTTACCCTATCAAGGGATGCTAGTTGCAGTTGCCAACATGTTTTCCGCATATAAGTTTCAATGTGGAAAATCATGTTACAGTATATTTCCGACAGCAATAGAGCGTTTCAGGCAAAGACGAAATTTTTTTTGATGTGTTTTTAAAAATTGGTTCAGTTTTTTCAGCAATATTTTACACTTAGAAAAAAACTAAACTTTTTATTCAAAAGACCGCTTTTTGATAAATCAAAGCATCTTTCCATCATCCGCTCCACGTAAAGTTAATTAACGCACGGTCAAGGGCATCGCCATGTGGTCTTTCGATTAGCCGAGGAGCGCAATATCCGAAATGACTCGACTCGACTCAAAAGGGACACACGACACGATAAAAGGGAGGAAAAAAACCGAGCAAGTTACTCGATAAATGTTTACTAATGACTTAATTTTATCCCGCACTCAACTCATCCACCAACCACCAATCCCAATAACCACAGAGTAAACCACAATCTTCATCTCTCTCTGGGTCTCGTTTCCCTTCTATCTACTCTGAGGCTGTAACAACATCCGATCCGATCCGAACCGACCGGAGCTCCCTTCTTTTTCCCCTTGCTTAGGTCACTTTTTTGAGGTTATGTAAATTCAATTATCGGTTTACCCATTTATGGCACATTGTTTGACTGTGACTGCACGCGCGGAAAAGGTGGTAGAACAGTGGTTTGATTTGTTTCGTTTTTTTTGGTCACTGAAATAAGAGATTGTATCTCCAAATACATTTTATCAACTGAAATGAATCTTATAGAATAGATATCTTTCAAACGAATGAAATTTGTGGCACTTACTGTTTTTTTTTTATAAATTTAAAACATGTTCAACTACCATACTTTAATTCAATGAAGCTGAAGTCAATGTTTAAAGTATAGTTCCACTGAGAAAAATCAACTTTTCAAATCCTAAAATACCATTATAAATCACTTCAAAGTTTCCTCTTATCAACTCTTTTTTTAAAGAAGCCATCACAAACATTTTTCAAAAATATTGCCACCTTTATTGGTGGTTTAAAATTCTCCAGCAATATCTCTTATTTTGCGGATAGAGCATTTCTCTCAGTGTAGTCGTATATCGAAAAAGGTCGCGACACGAGACATTTATCCACGAGCCGCAGAAACGTGATAGTATGAAGCGGATTTTCGAGCAATAAAATCAAAACTGATTGGTCAGAACCAGCCGGTAAACTACAATCGAAAAACCACTTGCAGGCGCTTAGTCACTCCAGCATTAAAATTTGAAAATATGTATTTGGCATAACATTGGCAGCTTGAAGTAATTTAACTAGTCAATCTAGGAATGAGTATACCAAAACGTTTCATAACTTGTTTTCAAAATTTCTTTATTTGGATTAAATTTCAATTTAATGTCCCAAAAAAAAAAAAATACATTCCAAAATGCTCATCAACAAAGCCAATGTCTTATCTGGATGGATCTGGCTGGAATGGGCGATGGAATCGTTAAGTTATTCTTTCTCTCCTTAACAAAAACCTATAGGATCTGTCAAAAGTTGGGTGAAATATAAGCTGCATCCCACTTGCACTGTACTGTAAAACCATCACCCAAATTCGGCAGCGCTTCCATCGCCTATTGTATAAAGTAGAGATGTACCGAATAGTAGTATTCGGCGAACGGCCGAATATCGAATATTGACCTTTTCAACAATTCGACCAAACGAATATTCGGCCGAATATTTGGTCGAATATTCTATTGAGTTTTCAATGAAAAAAAGCGATTATTTCAATTTCCTTCTATTTCTTCCATCTAAATGCTCCTCGTGTTTTCAGTCGCTTATTTTAAACGATTATTTCGAAACGGCTCCAAGCAATTCGAAATTGCTTATTTGATGAATAATGAGTTGAAGATAGAAATTGAGTAAGATTTTTTTTAAATAGTTGTTAAAAACAACGTATCCACATGGTAATGAAATTTAGGAGGATTAAAAAAAATTAAAAAAGGGCAAATCTGAAAGAAATCTTGACTTTATTCTTAAACATACCAGAGGAAAAAGAAAGAAAAAACTTGAAATTTAAAGTTTTATTTGAATTGAAGGATTAAAAAAAAATTAAGGTCATTTTGGAATTTATTAAAAATTATTTTTGAATACAAAATCTTAAAATTTCCAAAGAGAAATTTAAGTTTTTTTTATTTAATTTAGCAAATAATCTGAATAAACACGGGTAAAATCCGGAAAGTATTAAACAATATCTGGGCATCCCGGCCCGATTTAACTAATCTTGAATTCTTTATTGGATTTATGGGCAAGCCTGGATATATCAAGAAAATGTGGAATAAACGGAAATCAAAATATAAAGCGATATTCGTCAGCATTCTCCTGTACGATCTACAGTGAAAGGTATACAGATACTCCTAAGCTGTTTTGCTGAACCATAAGTTTTTGATGAAGTCTTTCAACATTACTTAAGGATAGCTTAGCTTAGCTTAGCTTGATTGACTACTCACATCCACCTTGAATCATTGAACCCGAAATGCCCCTTAAGATATGTTTGAATGAAGAGTATTCTAGTATACTCTGCGATTAATTTCTATATTTGGATTAAAAACAAGTTAATACATTTCGGATTCCATGATCGCAGGCGTGGCTCAGTAGAAGAAGTTCCACATCGCCAATGGTTGCTACTCCGTGA
Source organism: Uranotaenia lowii (assembly GCF_029784155.1). Lineage (NCBI taxonomy): Eukaryota > Metazoa > Arthropoda > Insecta > Diptera > Culicidae > Uranotaenia > Uranotaenia lowii. The sequence continues at coordinate 359,519,760 of NC_073693.1, read as the reverse complement.
TTGACCGAGGCCATCAATTTTGTACAAGGGTCAAATGAATGGTGTCTGGGATTGACAGCACATTCGCAATGAACTAAACTGATGCTCTCTATTTAAACATCAATAACGGCGCCGGCCATGTCCTAGTAATCAATAGATAGGTTAGGAAAAATGAGAGAGGGATAAAAAAACAACTTTGAGCCTAAGGGCCGAGGTCACCTCTGCAACCTTGCAAAAAAAAATTAGTTGGGAATGTTGGGGGGAAGGAATAAAATAGGAAACACTTTTGACTAGTGTTATGTTGATAGCTTTTTCTCCTGAAATATAAATTTTGATTTATAAAAACATTTTTACCAGATAAGAAATAACATTTTGAAAGGTGATTGTGACTAAAACACATTTGAAGTAAATCGACTAATCTTGATTTCCACCATCATATCTTTCATAGTTGTTGCTCACATAATTCAAAGTTCGAAGTGGTATTTGAACTGATATTCTGAATCATATATAACATTTGAATAGTGAAAAAAAAAAGAAAAAATCCTGGATGAGCTTTTCAAGGGAAATAGAAAATGTGATCAAAACTAATAATTATAATAATTTTTCAGCAATTTCATGTATCGACTTGCCGCATTCTATCAGAAAAAAATAGATTTAATTTGTGTCTAATTTCTGATTCAATTATGATATAAATGAATATCAATTACTTTAAACTTTTGAACATTTGAAAAAGGAAAAATTGAAGACAAATTTGGAATTTCTAAACATGTTATTGAATAAATCAGTTCCTGGTTAAGTTTCGATACAAGAAAAAAAACCTAAAAGGAGAAGTTATAATCCCATACATGATAGAACTGATTGAATTTATAACTTGAATTGGTGAAATAATTGGTGGTTTTAAAAAATTCAGAATTATTCTATCAAAATACCGAAATGTTTTTTTTTTGGTGACATTATAAATGTGGCACAAAATTTGTGAATAGTTCTCCACATTGAAAAAAATGTAGTATTAAAATTTACAAGTTTTGATTAACTGATTATATAAAAAAAAAGACAATACTTAGCTTTAACGTTGTCCTGATACCAAACATCAATAGATGACTACGAGGTTTCACCCTCGATTATGTAGTATGAGACTACGACAGCAATTAGTCTGTGGACAGCATTCCGGGAAGACAGGAAATGGATCCAGTTTCTAGATTTGATTAGCTCCTCCCTCTTGGAACACATCGCGAAGGTCCTCAAACTTCTTGATAGTTGATGGATTTCGCAATAAACATGTACAATAAACTTGAAGAGGGAACTTGAAAATTTGTCCGCTGAACATCTCTTTCAACATTACTTAGGGATTTTTCATAAATTATCCAAAATCATATGAAAACTTTGACAAATCTGTTATTGTATAAATTTAAATAAAAAATATTCGGCCTATTCGGCCGATTACTTAGCTCAACTATTCGGTGAACCAAATATTCGGCTTAACGGTTTTTTGGAGACATTCGGCGCCGAATATTCGGCCAACCGAATATTCGGTACATCTCTAGTATAATGGAATAAATTCAGTATTTAGTTAACAGTCAATTAGTTCCTCCGAGCCCCCAATAGGTTGTGGGCCCAGATCACAGTAGATGTTGCTTTAAATTTTTTTTTCGCTGTCAAGTCTGGAAGTAAGCAAGGTTTCGATCGTAAAGCTGAATGGGTCCAACTACTCGGTATGGAAATGCTTTTGACTCGTGAGGACATGTGGAAGTACATTGAGGATAAAAATCCGGCGCAGATGAAGGATGTATGGAAGGGAGGAGATCGTCAAACGAGAGCGACGATTGCGCTCCTCATTGAGGATCAGCAGCATGCCCTGATACGCACTTTGAAGACCGCCAGGGAAGCTTGGGACAACCTCAAGAAGCACCACGAAAAAAGATCCCTCTGCTCAAAGGTTGCGGTACTGAAAAGGATCTGCAACAAAACGTACAAGGACGGGGACGACCGAGCCACTTTTTGGAACTGGAAGAGCTGCTCGAGAAGCTGTCGTGTGTCTGGACCTTTTTCCCGCTCTCGCATCTGTCAGTTCTCCTTTTCCCAAGGTACCTGTCATGTTTTACCAGGTACGGCTAATCAAGATGTACAGTTGTGTGTTAAGAGTGCGCTCCTATAGGAGCCTCCCTGATTCCTTCGACACACTCACGACGACACTGATGAGTCGTTCCGACGATGAACTGAAACTGGAGCTGGTGAAGAGTAAGCTTGACGAAACGTTAACAAAACGAGAACGCGGACCATCAGATGCAGCGCTTAAGGCAAGTATCGCCGGGAAAAATAAATTGCTGGTGTGCCATTTTTGCAAAAAAAAACTGGACTAAAACAAACAGCAAGCGAGAATTTTTCAACAAGGTCGACGAAAGCAACGTGAAAACGATCAACCTGGCGGATGGAAAAATTGCAATAGTTGAAGATGTTGGCGATGGTCAATTGTTGTGTTACCATGACGATGGAAAAACTACAAAGATCACCCTTGGAAACGTTCTGTTTGTGCCGAACTTGGAAATGAGTTCTGCTGTCTGTGCCGAAGATAGTCGAAAAAGGTGCAGAATTACTATTTAACGAAGAAGGATGCTCGATTCTTGTCGGTGGCCAACAAGCGGTGACCGCAGTCAAGACTGGCGGACTATACATGGTAAAGATATCGCAGAAAGTGGTCATGACAGCGAAAGATAGCCATAACGTTGACTACCAGCACTTGTGGCTTCGGCGCTTTGGGCATCGTCAGCTCCATACGTTCGGTGAGATGATGCAGAAAAATCTGGTGGTACAATTGGCGAGTACGAGAAGAGTGCGACTGCTGTCAGAAGACGAAAATGAGCCGGAAGCTGTTAGCGGCCCTGTGGAAAACTTGTAGGTGTCCGGTCTTCGATATTTTATGGCCGTCATTGACGACTACAGCAGATTTTGTGTCCTGTATCTGTTGAGAAAGAAAAGCAAAGTTCCGGAGAAGATAATGAAATTCGTGGCCATGATCAAAACGCAATTTGGTGGGAAGCCGAAAGTTGAAGCTACTCTCCGCAGCAAAACGGCGTGGCTGAAATAAAAAGAACAGGTACCCTACCGAGAGAAGCCGTCGATCAACGCCAAGCTTACTTAGTGATGTGGCAACAATCGTCGAATTACCCTATAATGTATCCGACCAATCATCATCCGACACATCACACGATCGAACGATCGTTACCACACACACACACACACACTACATACACACGAAACTCGATCGTTCTTTTGATCGAACACGCATTGTTCACACTCGTTCGCCAATCTGGCTTTGTACATAGTAGAGTAATAAACCGACACTCAAAGAGATCAGTCGACTCTTTAATTCATTCTCCGAAAGGTCCCCCAAAGTGCTATTGGACCTAGGCGGTGAACCCTGCTGTATATTTGCAGAACTTCCTATTATCGAAGTTCGTTCCTGTAACCGTTCGAGCTCTGGTATGGAAGAAAACCGGTTTTGATGCACCTGAAAGTCTTTGGGAGTGCGGCACACGTTCGTATAGCCAAGCTGAAAAGGAAAAAACTAGACCCAGCATCGATGAAGCTAACTTTTGTGGGTTACTCGTTGGACCATAAAGCGTATCGTTTCCTGGATTGAGCAACACGAACGGTTATCATCAGCCGCGATGCCAAGCTCGTTGAGGAGGAGCGCCTGGTAGAAAGGAGCTTTATGCAGCCGGTGGGCAGCCAATACGGGAAAGATATTGTAGAATTCGAGTATACAGTGAATCCGGTCGTTGGTCGGGCAACAAGGAAGAACCGCTGGACGAGTCGGACATTGATGACGATCAACCGGACGACGATGATTTCGACTGCAACACCGCAACTGATTCTATGTTAACCGAAGTTGATATCAATTCAGGTGTTTCAGCAGCTCACTATTCTCCAGCTGTTGGCATGGCATAGGTTGCAGCGGCTGAGTCACGAAAATATGAGGAAGCAATTACCGGACCTGAGAGCGTGTACTAGAAGGCAGCGATGGCCAAGGAATTCCGTTTCTTGTTGGAAAACGAAACCTGGGTTGGTTGCAAGCGGATCTTCAAACGGAAAGAGGACGAGGCCGGCAAAGTCGTTCGGTATAGGTTAGTCGCCCAAGGATACTCCGAAAAGTACGGTGAAGATTTTGTCGAAGTCTTTGCACCGGTGGCTAAGCAAGTCACTATGTGTGTATTGCTGACGGTGGCAGCTGAACGAAATCTCTTCGTGAAGCATGTGAATATCAGAACAGCTAATTTGCACGGTATGCTAGATGAAGAAATGTTATGAAGCAGTGGTTTGTTTACTTAGTGGTGAAAATTTCATCAAGATTGAAGCAGTCAGTCAAAAGTTATCGACGTTGGAACGCGAAAGGCGAGAGAAAATTCTGCACACTTACGTTGAGAAACCGATGTGGTCAGGCGTAAAGATCGCGAAATTCCTGAAATATCCAAATTCGACTGTAAATTCGGTGCTGCAAGGTTACCGGGAGACCCTTACGGTGGATCGAGCAAAACAAACCAGGCGAAAAAGTGGAACATATGACCGGAAGCTGCGAGCAAAGGTAATTCGATCAGTTCACAATAATCCTGGAATCTCCTTGCGTGATTTGGCGAAAAAGTTCAAGACGAACCACAGTACAGCTCGACGAATTTGTTTGCGAGAAGGCTTGCGGTCGTATCATGCAAGCAAACACCCCAACAGGACGCTGAAACAAAACCTGATTGCCAAAACCAGGGCAAGAAAGTTGTACGAGAAAGTGTTGACCAAGTACAACGGATGCATTTTGATGGACGACGAAACCCGGTAACATATTTTATGATTCGGCAAGGGATCTGTAGTTGTGGGAAGAAGACAAAGATTTTCATCACTGGGGATACAATGAATGGAAATGTTTACAAAGAAGAATGTGTCCAGAAGAAGGTTTTGCCATTCATTCGGTCCCACAAAGGTCCGGTGAAGTTCCCCGGACCTGGTAAGCTGCCACTACAGCCGGGATGTCGTTAGGTGGTATAAGGAGAACAAGATCGATTTTGTTGAAAAAAGTATCAATCCACCAAACTGTCCGGATTTTCGTCCCATCGAAAAATATTGGGCAATAGTTAGAGCAACCTGAAGAAATGTGGCAGAACCATGAAAAATCCCGCTCATATGGAAAAGTGGTGGAACAAGATGGCGAATGAAGTTACCAGCAGTACTGTGCAGAAAAGGTTGGGTGGTATCACAAAAAAAGTTCGAAAATTCATCCGAAATGCTGACGAATGATTTTTATTTATTTTTTTTTTCCTTAAAGTGCAAAAAAAAACCCTACAAAATAACATTTTTACTTTTGTTGTACGTTATTTCTTTGCGGAGAAATGATCTATTTTATCCGACCAGATTCTATGTGAAACAGACTTTAAATGTTATTCAAAAACAACGCTATGCATCAAAGAGGTATTAGTAAAATACTAGAGTATTCCTCAAATTTGAAGAGTTGGGATATTTTTGGAATAAAACAACAAACTGAAACACCACTAGCCATATACCTTGGCCAAAAGCGCGCTGCAAACAAATTGCCATGGCACGCGGATGGTGGTGATATGATTTTATGTTGACTGTTCTTCCCTTTCCTTCCACCTCTCTAGATGATCATCCCCCCTTACTCCGGAATCATCGCCCCCCCCCTTGCTTTGCAGTTATGCCATTGAGAAGGATGGGGAGAATATTCCACCCATTCATCATTCCGGAGCCAGGCAAGCCTCTCCTCGGCAGTCGTTTGGAACGTTACTGCCTGCCAAATAAAGGTCACCCGGTTTATGAGCGCTCAGCAGTGTATGGTATTCTCTCTCAAAAAGATTGATTTAGTAATGTGGTTTGGATTTTGGAATTCTTAACAATTGGGATAACTTCCGAAGTGATTAAAAAATTTATGATTTATTTGATAGCTTTCATATGACATTTACATTTTACCAGAGTAAATCAATTTATATTTTTCCTTTCATAGATTTTTACAGTTTTAATTTTAAAACTTATCTTCAAGCCGCACTACTATCGAACACCTAGTAAATAACGAGACAGCCCGATAGGCGACGAGGTTCCTGCTTGATGTTTGAACGATAGCTCACTCATTGTTGTTGGGGCGAAACTTATTTAGGAACAAAGTTTAGTTCCACCAATGAGCCAAAATATAGAGGTATATCGTTTACTGTTAACTGTTATGGTTTATGGTTATTTCTAAATTAAGAGTAACGATATCGTCTATCAGACGTATGGATGAATGATATATCCTAGACAGCACCTGGGAAAGACATCATGAAGTTTATGGTTTGTCCCCAATTTTATTCCGCTGGCTGCTCAATCAATCGCCGAACCAGATAGATATAATGGTTGTATCATTCAATTTATTCGATTAGCCATTATACTTTATGAGCTGGTATCGCAGTTTAGGTTCAACCGGGTGAAGCTCATGAGAGTGAGAAGAAAATATTCAACAAACCCAAGAACAAATATGTGCATGATTGTGTCCAAAGTTGAAAGAAACGGCGATAAACCAAGTTAAGGGTAGGTCTTGTGAGGTCCGGTCAAATAAGTTAACACTCGATTGAACAATCGACTAGCGAATTGACACACTTGAGATAGCGGAACACCTTCGGCAACTTAAAAGTTTCTGAGCGATTTTAGGTCTTATCTGTTCTCAGTAAGCCCTTTCCTACAGGATTGTCCACCATATCTCTAGCTTGAAGTTGTCCCACATTGAGGCGTTTTAATCCTAGTTGAGGCCTTTCCTCTTGAAACTTGCAAAAATAATATCCGGTACTTAATCTGGGGGGTATCCATATAATTTAAGGAAGCCTCTGCGGTCTGATTTGCTTTGGACAATTTCCCAATAAGAAAAAATAAAATGAAAGAGTATTTACGTTTTCTTTCATTTCATTTGGTCAAGCGTGAATTGCCCCACAATACCCAACAAATATTATTGCGATAAAAATCCATTGATTGTTCTCGGAACTGATCGGTGTGTGTCCTAAGTAGCTTTCTCCGTGTTATTTTTTTTCTTTCTTGTCAAGATACATACTTGGCTAACGACATTCTTCAAAGTTAAGTAGAAAACACATTGAGTTGTTGCTGCTGCTGTTCCTCCAGCTGCTCAATCAACGATTACATCTTTGTCGTGACAATTCCAACATGTCTGGTAAAGGGATGGGTTATTTTCTATATCAATAAATACATCTGTGGAGTGGAATTCAAGAGGGCATGCGAACAGGTGAGGACCCGAGTAATAAGACAAAACTATAAAAACATCTTGGGTTATACATTTTTTTAATTCAAGGTTTTTTTTCACTCAAATTTCTTAAAATTTCTATTTCTGAATATTTTATTCCTCAAATGTTCTGATACTCTGAGGGATTTTCCACAGCTAACTACCGAGAATTTGATTCTAGCCAAAGCAGAAATTTCTCGTGATTCCCTTTCTCTGAGCTTTGAGTGGTTAATCATCTCGAAGGCTATTTATCTATACAGTTCACAACTGCAGAAACACTCATTCCTATTAACAAAACATATTCTATGATTCCCACCTTATAAACATAATTTTTTACTATTGCAATTTCTATTATAACTTAGCTAAGTTTCAGTCGAATTCTAAAAATACATAACAAGAAAAAATATCCTTCTAGTTTGGATGATCCTATGTACTTTTTACAAAAAAAAAAAATAGAAATCAAGTATGAAGTCCTGCTTTGCTTTTACCATTTCAAGCTACCCCCTAGATGCACTTGGATTGTTTTCCAATTTATTTAAGCTGTTTTGATTAACCAGCTTTTCCACAATTTCAAGATAACTTCGAGAGTCACGATGAATGTACGGTAAAAATTCTATTATCAAATTAATAAAAACGACCTTTTTCCTAGGAAAAAAAATTTCGAAAAAGAATTTTAGCTGAATCGGACATGATTTTGGGGTACCTCCAGGGCTCAAAGTTTTGATATGGACATTCAAAATCATCCAACCTCCAATCACAATAAATTAAAAAATCGAATGAATTTTGTAATTTTTGTAATTTTTGTAATTTTTGTAATTTTTGTAATTTTTGTAATTTTTGTAATTTTTGTAATTTTTGTAATTTTTGTAATTTTTGTAATTTTTGTAATTTTTTGTAATTTTTTGTCATTTTTGTTATTTTTGTAATTTTTGTAATTTTTGTCATTTTTGTAATTTTTGTAATTTTTGTAATTTTTGTAATTTTTGTCATTTTTGTCATTTTTGTCATTTTTGTCATTTTTGTCATTTTTGTCATTTTTGTCATTTTTTGTCATTTTTGTAATTTTTGTAATTTTTTGTAATTTTTGTCATTTTTTGTCATTTTTGTCATTTTTGTCATTTTTTGTCATTTTTGTCATTTTTGTCATTTTTGTCATTTTTGTCATTTTTGTCATTTTTGTCATTTTTGTCATTTTTGTCATTTTTGTCATTTTTTGTCATTTTTTGTCATTTTTGTCATTTTTGTCATTTTTGTCATTTTTGTCATTTTTGTCATTTTGTCATTTTTTGTCATTTTTGTCATTTTTGTCATTTTTTGTCATTTTTGTCATTTTTGTCATTTTTGTCATTTTTGTCATTTTTGTCATTTTTGTCATTTTTGTCATTTTTTTCATTTTTGTCATTTTTGTCATTTTTGTCATTTTTTGTCATTTTTGTCATTTTTGTCATTTTTGTCATTTTTGTCATTTTTGTCATTTTTGTCATTTTTGTCATTTTTGTCATTTTTGTCATTTTTGTCATTTTTGTAATTTTTGTAATTTTTGTCATTTTTGTCATTTTTGTCATTTTTGTCATTTTTGTCATTTTTGTCATTTTTGGCATTTTTCTTATTTTTTGGTCATTTTTGTCATTTTTGTCATTTTTGTCATTTTTGTCATTTTTGTCATTTTTTGTCATTTTTGTCATTTTTGTCATTTTTGTCATTTTTGTCATTTTTGTCATTTTTGTCATTTTTTGTCATTTTTGTCATTTTTTGTCATTTTTGTCATTTTTGTCATTTTTGTCATTTTTTGTCATTTTTGTCATTTTTGTCATTTTTGTCATTTTTGTCATTTTTGTCATTTTTGTCATTTTTGTCATTTTTGTCATTTTTGTCATTTTTGTCCATTTTTGTCATTTTTGTCATTTTTGTCATTTTTGTCATTTTTGTCATTTTTGTCATTTTTGTCATTTTGTCATTTTTGTCATTTTTGTCATTTTTGTCATTTTTTGTCATTTTTTGTCATTTTTGTCATTTTTGTCATTTTTGTCATTTTTGTCATTTTTGTCATTTTTGTCATTTTTGTCATTTTTGTCATTTTTGTCATTTTTGTCATTTTTGTCATTTTTGTCATTTTGTCATTTTTGTCATTTTTGTCATTTTTTCATTTTTGTCATTTTTGTCATTTTTGTCATTTTTTGTCATTTTTGTCATTTTTGTCATTTTTGTCATTTTTGTCATTTTTGTCATTTTTGTCATTTTTGTCATTTTGTTTGTCATTTTTTTCATTTTGTCATCTTTTTCATTTTTGTCATTTTTGTCATTTTGTCATTTTTGTCATTTTTGTCATTTTTGTCATTTTTGTCATTTTTGTCATTTTTGTCATTTTTGTCATTTTTGTCATTTTTGTCATTTTTGTCATTTTTGTCATTTTTGTCATTTTTGTCATTTTTGTCATTTTTTGTCATTTTTGTCATTTTTGTCATTTTTGTCATTTTTTGTCATTTTTGTCATTTTTTGTCATTTTTGTCATTTTTGTCATTTTTGTCATTTTTGTCATTTTTGTCATTTTTGTCATTTTTTGTCATTTTTGTCATTTTTGTCATTTTTGTCATTTTTGTCATTTTTGTCATTTTTTGTCATTTTTGTCATTTATGTCATTTTTTGTCATTTTTTGTCATTTTTGTCATTTTTGTCATTTTTGTCATTTTTTGTCATTTTTTGTCATTTTTGTCATTTTTGTCATTTTTTGTCATTTTTGTCATTTTTGTCATTTTTTGTCATTTTTGTCATTTTTTGTCATTTTTGTCATTTTTGTCATTTTTTTCATTTTGTCATTTTTGTCATTTTTGTAATTTTTTGTCATTTTTGTCATTTTTGTCATTTTTGTCATTTTTGTCATTTTTTGTCATTTTTTTCATTTTTGTCATCTTTTTCATTTTTGTCATTTTTGTCATTTTTGTCATTTTTGTCATTTTTGTCATTTTTCTCATTTTTGTCATTTTTGTCATTTTTGTCATTTTTGTCATTTTTTGTCATTTTTGCCATTTTTTGCCATTTTTGTCATTTTTGTCATTATTGTCATTTTTTGTCATTTTGTCATTTTGTCATTTTTGTCATTTTTGTCATTTTTGTCATTTTTGTCATTTTTGTCATTTTTGTCATTTTTGTCATTTTTTGTCATTTTTTGTCATTTTTTGTCATTTTTGTCATTTTTGTCATTTTTATCATTTTTTGTCATTTTTGTCATTTTTGTCATTTTTGTCATTTTTGTCATTTTTGTCATTTTTGTCATTTTTGTCATTTTTGTCATTTTTGTCATTTTTGTCATTTTTGTCATTTTTGTCATTTTTGTCATTTTTGTCATTTTTTGTCATTTTTGTCATTTTTTGTCATTTTTGTCATTTTTGTCATTTTTGTCATTTTTGTCATTTTTTGTCATTTTTGTCATTTTTGTTATTTTTTGTCATTTTTGTCATTTTTGTCATTTTTGTCATTTTTGTCATTTTTGTCATTTTTGTCATTTTTGTCATTTTTGTCATTTTTCATTTTTGTCATTTA
>NC_073693.1:359446143-359508480 GCF_029784155.1 Uranotaenia lowii | reverse complement strand
AAATTTTTGTAAATTTGGTAAATTTGGTAAATTTTGTAAATTTTGTAAATTTTGTAAATTTTGTCAATTTTGTAAATTTTGTAAATTTTGTTAATTTTGTAAATTTTGTAAATTTTGTAAATTTTGTAAATTTTGTAAATTTTGTAAATTTTGTAAATTTTGTAAATTTTGTAAATTTTGTAAATTTTGTAAATTTTTTAAATTTTGTAAATTTTGTATATTTTGTAAATTTTTTAAATTTTGTAAATTTTGTAAATTTGGTAAATTTTGTAAATTTTCGTAAATTTTGTAAATTTTGTAAATTTTGTAAATTTTGTAAATTTTGTAAATTTTGTAAATTTTGTAAATTTTGTAAATTTTGTAAATTTTGTAAATTTTGTAAATTTTGTATATTTTGTTAATTTTTAAATTTTGTAAATTTTGTAAATTTTGTAAATTTGGTAAATTTTGTAAATTTTGTAAATTTTGTAAATTTTGTAAATTTTGTAAATTTTGTAAATTTTGTAGATTTTGTCAATTTTGTTAATTTTGTAAATTATGTAAATTTTGTAAATCTTGTTAATTTTGTAAATTTTGTAAATTTTGTAAAATTTGTAAAATTTGTAAATTTTGTTAATTTTGTAAATTTTGTAAATTTTGTAAATTTTGTAAATTTTGTAAATTTTGTAAATTTTGTAAATTTTGTAAATTTTGTAAATTTTGTAAATTTTGTAAATTTTGTAAATTTTTAAATTTTGTAAATTTTGTAAATTTTGTAAATTTTGTAAATTTTGTAAATTTTGTAAATTTTGTGTATTTGTTAATTTTTTAAATTTTGTAAATTTTGTAAATTTTGTAAATTTGGTAAATTTTGTAATTTTTGTAAATTTTGTAAATTTTGTAAATTTTGTAAATTTTGTAAATTTTGTAAATTTTGTAAATTTTGTAAATTTTGTAAATTTGTAAATTTTGTAAATTTTGTAAATTTTGTAAATTTTGTAAATTTTGTAAATTTGTAAATTTTGTAAATTTTGTAAATTTTGTAAAATTTGTAAATTTGTAAATTTTGTAAATTTTGTAAATTTTGTAAATTTGTAAATTTTGTAAATTTTGTAAATTTGTAATTTGTAAATTTTGTAAATTTGTAAATTTGTAAATTTTGTAAAATTTTGTAAAATTTGTAAAATTTGTAAAATTTGTAAATTTGTAAAATTTGTAAAATTTGTAAAATTTGTAAATTTGTAAAATTTGTAAAATTTGTAAAATTTGTAAAATTTGTAAAATTTGTAAAATTTGTAAAATTGATTGTAAAATTTGTAAAATTTGTAAAATTTGTAAAATTTGTAAAATTTGTAAAATTTGTAAAATTTGTAAAATTTGTAAATTTAAAATTTGTAAAATTTGTAAAATTTGTAAAATTTGTAAAATTTGTAAATTTGTAAAATTTGTAAAATTTGTAAAATTTGTAAAATTTGTAAAATTTGTAAAATTTGTAAAATTTGTAAAATTTGTAAAATTTGTAAATTGTAATGTAAATTGTAATTTGTAAAATTTGTAAATTTGAATTGTAAAATTTGTAAAATTTGTAAAATTTGTAAATTTGTTGTAAATTTGTAAATTTGTAAATTTGTAAAATTTGTAAAATTTGTAAAATTTGTAATTTGTAAAATTTGGTAAATTTGTAAATTTGTAAAATTTGTAAAATTTGTAAATTTGTAAAATTTGTAAAATTTGTAAAATTTGTAAAATTTGTAAAATTTGTAAATTTGTAAATTTGTAAATTTGTAAATTTGTAAAATTTGTAAAATTTTGTAAATTTTGTTGTAAATTTGTGAAATTTGTAAATTTTGTAAATTTCTAAAATTTGTAAATTTTGTAAATTTTGAAATTTTGTAAATTTTGTAAATTTTGTAAATTTTGTAAATTTGTAAATTTGTTAAATTTTGTAAAATTTGTAAATTTTGTAATTTTGTAATTTTGTAATTGTGTAAATTTTGTAAATTTGTAAATTTTGTAAATTTTGTAAATTTTGTAAATTTTGTAAATTTTGTAAATTTTGTAATTTGTAATGTGTAAATTTTGTAAATTTTGTAAATTTTGGTAATTTTGTAAATTTGGTAAATTTTGTAAATTTTGTAAATTTTGTAAATTTGTAATTTTGTAAATTTTGTAATTTGTAAATTGTAATTGTAAATTTTGTAAATTTTGTAAATTTTGTAAATTTTGTATGTAAATTTTGTAAATTTTGTAAATTTTGTAATTTTTAAATTGTAATTTGTAAATTTTGTAAATTTTGTAAATTTTGTAAATTTTGTAAATTTTGTAATTTGTATTTGTAAATTTTGTAAATTTTGTAATTTTGTAAATTTTGTAAATTTTGTAAATTTTGTAAATTTTGTAAATTTTGTAAATTTTGTAAATTTTGTCAATTTTGTAAATTTTGTAAATTTTGTAGATTTTGTAAATTTTGTAAATTTTGTAAATTTTGTAAATTTTGTAAATTTGGTAAATTTTGTAAATTTTGTAAATTTTGTCAATTTTGTTAATTTTGTTAATTTTAAAAACTCATTGCATGCAGCTTAGGAAATTGTAAAACCAACTCGCTACCAATCGACAAACAACTCATTAGCACTTTCGTGTGTTCATACAGGCAATCGCTCATTCACGCCACAGGTCAACATCAAACGACAATCAGCTAAACAGCATCCCTCGTTCAGATAAGTATAAAGTCTCTGCGACAACAAAGTTGCAAAACACGATCCGTCAGAAGACCGCAAACCGAAACACAGTCAATTTGCATTGTGCATTCTTGCTCACTTCAGTAGAGGGTATGTATGAGCAAAAATTTGACGAGCACATCAATGATGTTAGGACAGTCGACGTCAGACAATCAGGCAAAACACCAAAATCCGCAACATAAAACTGTGGCCTCAGATAAACCACGAAATACGCAACAACGACGACGACGACGCCGAAAATGTAAGACGTCGTCAAAGTCAAAGACGACGATGGTGGTCAGTCAGTCAGTCAGCCAGCCGGGAGAGGAAAAGTGTGGGCGGACAAAATGCTTTTTTTCACGCCGTTTAAAAAGCAAATTTAAATTAATACACATGCCCCACAAAACGTTGCTTTTCGCTTTGCGGCTTGGTGTTTTTTTTGTTTTTGTTTCTGAATCATCCTTCCTTTCGTCCATTCTCCCTCAGGTTTTGGCACGGTCCATTGAACGATGCTGGCTGGTCGGCTAACGAAGGTTTTTATTTTTCAAGAGAAAGGGACATGTTGGTTAAACCTTTGATTGAGGTTTTTTGTTTCCGAGGATGTTTAAAAAAAATTGTTTTTTTTTTCATGTTGAAAAAAAACATGTAAAACAGCACGTCCGTCTGTCTGTGATGGTATTTTAACGCGTCTCGTGCATTTAGCAATTCGTTTTTTTGTGCCTCAAAAATTGTATATTCGCAAATGGATGTATGGCAAAAGCAAACATTAGCACTCTCTAGTGTTTTTAGCAAACACCACTACCCGTATATGTATTTTACCCCGCCTCGATGGAGCGAAAATTGTTCGAAATGGGCATTTATTTCGTTTGTTGATGATGTTCAATTTTCAAGTGGCAATGGAATTTAAAGTTTCTTGATCGCTAAACTAAAGTTTATAATGAAATATGCAAAAAAAACCTTTACTTAATATTGCTCACAATGTTTCGTTAGAAAAAAGTACGACTAAATTGATTGTTCTGCCATCTGACATACACACCCGGACAGGAAACATTCCGGCTACGTAGTGTCTTTCGAGTAGTCTCTCGTTGCGCACCAACTCCGGAAACTGGACCCATTATAGGTTAATTAATTGGTGGCGGCGATGGAAATGCATTCTTATCTGACACTCCGTAAATTGCAACCCATCGGGCGTAACATTACGAAAGGTCTTATGAGAACATTCCTTAAACCCATGAAGGAAGTTTACATTTCTGAAATTTTATACAATTTTTTGAAATGTTACACTAGTGTCAAAGAATAGTAAACATGATAAAAGTTTTGCTTCGATCAACACCAATACAGTTGGACATATTAAAATCTTTGAAGTTTCGTTTTCGTTTCCCATAAGTTGATCATAGTAAATGTACCTAAATATGTTTTAACAACAATCCACTTCCGAAGGAAGAACAGCCACACAAAATACACAAATTTGAAACCAACTAAACTAGCTAATACCAGTAGCAGCCAGTGGCACATGTTGGTGCAATAATTTGCAACATTTTAGCTCAGCGTCTTTCCTGTACGCACCATCACTAAATTAGTGGATTAAATTGTTTTGCACTACAGAACAGAAACCGCTCAGCAGCTTCCTGTAGAACGATAGACACAATTAATCGTACACCCAAAATTTTGTAAGTTAGATTCAATGTAATAGAATATCATATTCGAAATAACCAATCTATTTAACAGAGTTTGATGCTGGCTTGGTAACTCATTTTTTTTTTAAATTAATTTAGAACAAATGCACCGAACCCACCTTTTTTATTTCTTATCGATTTAAAACCACTTGAACCTCAATCTTGGGTGTAAAAGCTTGACAGCTTTGGGTGGAAGGCGCTTGGCTAAATTACGACCTCCAGGTCTGGTGTTTGTGGAGCAGCCGGTTTAGTCTCAATATGCCCCCAGCGCATAGAATTAAAATCACATTAACAAGACGGGCTGTCGGCGGAAGGGCGCTGGCTGCAGTCTGGGACTTCAATCATGATATCAATAATGATCTTTAACGCAGAATGACAGGCCGCCCAATCATAATTACTGTCATTAAAGCTGATCCAAGCAGAGCGAACATGCTGTTTAAGAAGTGATATGGTTTGAGAAATTCACATATCAAAAACAATTCATAATAAGAAACTTTTCTAAAATCCATAAAATATTTAAAAACCTAAGAAATTTGAAAATTTGAAACTTTGACATAATTTTGACATAAACTGCCATTTCTGCCTTAAAGTCATTTTTGTCTCCTAACGAGTTAATGACTTTTTTTGTTATTACAGTCAGCTTCATAATTTGTGCAAATTTTGTAATTTTTGTCATTTTTACAATTTTTGCAATTTTTGTAATTTTTGTAATCTTCATAATTTTTGTGATTTTTGTCATTTTTGTCATTTTTGTCATTTTTGTCATTTTTGTCATTTTTGTCATTTTTGTCATTTTTGTCATTTTTGTCATTTTTGTCATTTTTGTCATTTTTGTCATTTTTGTCATTTTTGTCATTTTTGTCATTTTTGTCATTTTTGTCATTTTTGTC
Organism: Uranotaenia lowii; assembly: GCF_029784155.1. Taxonomy (NCBI): domain Eukaryota; kingdom Metazoa; phylum Arthropoda; class Insecta; order Diptera; family Culicidae; genus Uranotaenia; species Uranotaenia lowii. The sequence continues at coordinate 359,503,218 of NC_073693.1, read as the reverse complement.
ATTTTTGTCATTTTTGTCATTTTTGTCATTTTTGTCATTTTTGTCATTTTTGTCATTTTTGTCATTTTTGTCATTTTTGTCATTTTTGTCATTTTTGTCATTTTTGTCATTTTTGTCATTTTTGTCATTTTTGTCATTTTTGTCATTTTTGTCATTTTTGTCATTTTTGTCATTTTTGTCATTTTTGTCATTTTTGTCATTTTTGTCATTTTTGTCATTTTTGTCATTTTTGTCATTTTTGTCATTTTTGTCATTTTTGTCATTTTTGTCATTTTTGTCATTTTTGTCATTTTTGTCATTTTTGTCATTTTTGTCATTTTTGTCATTTTTGTCATTTTTGTCATTTTTGTCATTTTTGTCATTTTTGTCATTTTTGTCATTTTTGTCATTTTTGTCATTTTTGTCATTTTTGTCATTTTTGTCATTTTTGTCATTTTTGTCATTTTTGTCATTTTTGTCATTTTTGTCATTTTTGTCATTTTTGTCATTTTTGTCATTTTTGTCATTTTTGTCATTTTTGTCATTTTTGTCATTTTTGTCATTTTTGTCATTTTGTCATTTTTGTCATTTTTGTCATTTTTGTCATTTTTGTCATTTTTGTCATTTTTGTCATTTTTGTCATTTTTGTCATTTTTGTCATTTTTGTCATTTTTGTCATTTTTGTCATTTTTGTCATTTTTGTCATTTTTGTCATTTTTGTCATTTTTGTCATTTTTGTCATTTTTGTCATTTTTGTCATTTTTGTCATTTTTGTCATTTTTGTCATTTTTGTCATTTTTGTCATTTTTGTCATTTTTGTCATTTTTGTCATTTTTGTCATTTTTGTCATTTTTGTCATTTTTGTCATTTTTGTCATTTTTGTCATTTTTGTCATTTTTGTCATTTTTGTCATTTTTGTCATTTTTGTCATTTTTGTCATTTTTGTCATTTTTGTCATTTTTGTCATTTTTGTCATTTTTGTCATTTTTGTCATTTTTGTCATTTTTGTTAATGTTTGATAATTTTGACAATTTTGACAATTTTGACAATTTTGACAATTTTGACAATTTTGTCAATTTTGACAATTTTGACAATTTTGACAATTTTGACAATTTTGACAATTTTGACAATTTTGACAATTTTGACAATTTTGACAATTTTGACAATTTCGAAAATTTTGAAAATTTTGACAATTTTGACAATTGTGACAATTTTGACAATTTTGACAATTTTGGCAATTTTGACAATTTTGATAATTTTGATAATTTCGATAATTTTGACAGTTTTAAAAATTTTGACAATTTTGAAAATTTTGACAATTTTGACAATTTTGACAATTTTGACAATTTTGAAAATTTTGACAATTTTGACAATTTTTACAATTTTCACCTTTTTTTCAATTTTGACGATTTTGACAATTTGAATTATTTTGGCAAATTTATTTATTTTGACAATTTCGATGGTTTTTACAATTTCAGCAATTTTGACAATTTTGACAACTTTGATAATTTTGTCAATTTTGACAATTTTGTCACTTTTGTCACTTTTGTCAATTTTGACAATTTTGACAATTTTAACAATTTTAACAATTTTGTCAATTTTGACAATTTTGACAATTTTGTCAATTTTAACAATTTTGACAATTTTGACAATTTTGACAATTTTGACAATTTTGACAATTTTGACAATTTTGACAATTTGGACAATTTGGACAATTTTGACAATTTTAACAACTTTGATAATTTTGTCAATTTTGACAATTTTGTCACTTTTGTCACTTTTGTCACTTTTGTCAATTTTGACAATTTTGACAATTTTGACAATTTTGACAATTTTGACAATTTTGACAATTTTGACAATTTTGTCAATTCTGACAATTTTGACAATTTTGACAATTTTGTCAATTTTGACAATTTTGACAATTTTGACAATTTTGACAATTCTGACAATTTTGACAATTTTGACAATTTGGACAATTTGGACAATTTTGACAGTTTTGACAATTTTGACAATTTTGACAATTTTGACAATTTTGACAATTTTGACAATTTTGACAATTTTGACAATTTTGACAATTTTGACAATTTTGACAATTTTGACAATTTTGACAATTTTGACAATTTTGACAATTTTGACAATTTTGACAATTTTTACAATTTTGACAATTTTGACAATTTTGGCAATTTTGACAATTTTGACAGTTTTGACAATTTCGAAAATTTTGAAAATTTTGACAATTTTGACAATTTTGACAGTTTTGACAATTTTGACAATTTTGACAATTTTGACAATTTTGACAATTTTGACAATTTTGACAATTTTGACAATTTTGACAATTTTGACAATTTTGACAATTTTGACAATTTTGACAATTTTGACAATTTTGACAATTTTGACAATTTTGACAATTTTGACAGTTTTGACAGTTTTTGACAATTTTAAAAATCTTGAGAATTATTACAGTTTTGACAATTTCGGCAATTTCGACAATTTTGTGAATTTGTACATATTTGACCTTGCTGGTAGTTTGAAAAATAGTGTTTGGTTTAGGTTTTCTCAAGGATTTACTCTTAGACCACTGTTGTTCAATAGGTTTGCCATCAAAGTTTTTTCCGCAACTCATTCCAGGTTGCTTCGATCATAATTTGCATCACGCAACGCAATATCAATTAAGAAACTCATAATTTCTGTTTTCTCAGTTTTGTTTCAATTTTGTCATTTTTGTCATTTTTGTCATTTTTGTCATTTTTGTCATTTTTGTCATTTTTGTCATTTTTGTCATTTTTGTCATTTTTGTCATTTTTGTCATTTTTGTCATTTTTGTCATTTTTGTCATTTTTGTCATTTTTGTCATTATTGTCATTTTTGTCATTTTTGTCATTTTTGTCATTTTTGTCATTTTTGTCATTTTTGTCATTATTGTCATTTTTGTCATTTTTGTCATTTTTGTCATTTTTGTCATTTTTGTCATTTTTGTCATTTTTGTCATTTTTGTCATTTTTGTCATTTTTGTCATTTTTGTCATTTTTGTCATTTTTGTCATTTTTGTCATTTTTGTCATTTTTGTCATTTTTGTCATTTTTGTCATTTTTGTCATTTTTGTCATTTTTGTCATTTTTGTCATTTTTGTCATTTTTGTCATTTTTGTCATTTTTGTCATTTTTGTCATTTTTGTCATTTTTGTCATTTTTGTCATTTTTGTCATTTTTGTCATTTTTGTCATTTTTGTCATTTTTGTCATTTTTGTCATTTTTGTCATTTTTGTCATTTTTGTCATTTTTGTCATTTTTGTCATTTTTGTCATTTTTGTCATTTTTGTCATTTTTGTCATTTTTGTCATTTTTGTCATTTTTGTCATTTTTGTCATTTTTGTCATTTTTGTAAATTTGTTAATGTTTGATAATTTTGACAATTTTGACAATTTTGACAATTTTGTCAATTTTGACAATTTTGACAATTTTGACAATTTTGACAATTTTGACAATTTTGACAATTTTGACAATTTTGACAATTGTGACAATTTTGACAATTTTGACAATTTTGGCAATTTTGACAATTTTTATAATATTGATAATTTAGATAATTTTGACAGTTTTAAAAATTTTGACAATTTTGACAATTTTGACAATTTTGACAATTTTGACAATTTTGACAATTTTGAAAATTTTGACAATTTTTACAATTTTAACCTTTTTTTCAATTTTGACGATTTTGACAATTTGAATTATTTTGGCAAATTTATTTATTTTGACAATTTCGATGGTTTTTACAATTTCGGCAATATTGACAATTTTGACAACTTTGATAATTTTGTCAATTTTGACAATTTTGTCATTTTTGTCACAATTTTGACAATTTTGACAATTTTGACAATTTTGACAGTTTTGACAATTTTGACAATTTTGACAATTTTGACAATTTTGACAATTTTGACAATTTTGACAATTTTGACAATTTTGACAATTTTGACAATTTTGACAATTTTGACAATTTTGACAATTTTGACAATTTTGACAATTTTAACAATTTTAATTATTTTGATAATTTGACAGTTTTAACAATTTTGACAATTCTGCCAATTTTGACAATCTTGACAATTTTGACAGTTTTGACAATTTTGACAATTTTGACAGTTTTGACAATTTTAACAATTTTTGATTTTTTTTTTTAATTTTGACAATTTTGACAATTTTGACAATTTGACAGTTTTAACAATTTTGAAAATTTTGACAATTTTGACAATTTGACAATTTTGACAATTTTGACAGTTTTAACAATTTTGACAATTTTGTCAATTTTAACAATTTTAACAATTTTGACAATTTGACAGTTTTAACAATTTTGACAATTCTGATAATTTTACAATTTAGACAAATTTGATAATATCGACAATTTTTATAATTTTGACAATCTTGACAATTTTTGACATTTTGACAATTTTTACAATTTCAACAATTTCGACAATTTTAACAATTTTGAAAATTTGGACAAATTTGACAATTTTGACAATTTTGGGTTTTTTGACAAATTTGACAATATTGACAATTTTGACAATATTGACAATTTTGACAATTTTGACAATTAGGGGTTTTTTGACAAATTTGACAATATTGACAATTTTGACAATTCTGACAATTTTTTTTTTCAATTACAATTTTGACAATTTTGACTATTTTGAAAACTCTGCCAATTTTGACAATTTTGACACTTACGACAGTTTTGTCAATTTTGTCAACTTTGGAAATTTTGACAATAATTTCAATATTGACTTTGGACAATTTTGACAATTTTAATAATTTTGACAATTTTGTCAGTGTTGATAGTTTTGAAATAAGTTTTTAGTTTAAGTTTTTCCTAGGGAATCGCTGTTAGACCGCTGATGTTTTTGATGTTCGCTATGCAAGTTTTTTCCGCAACTCATTCCAGGTTGCTTCGATCATAATTTGCATCACGCAACGCAATATCAATTAAGAAACTCATAATTTCTGTTTTCTCAGTTTTGTTTCAATTTTTCATCTTTTTAAGCCTGAAAGACGACCGTTAAAAGCCGGCCGCAGGAGGAGGGGTCCTGCGCATTCCACAGTCCGAATCGGATGCACTTATGTATGCAGGCATGCATGCATACATGATCCGGAGACTGCAAAAAATAAACGGCGACGCACGGGTTGCCATCAGCAAATGTCGACCCAAGAAGCTCCAGGAATGGACGGCCAAGGGAAGGGGGAAGTTTTCTCGCGCGGATGCCCACCAAGCCGGACAACATAAAAATAAATGAAGTGCAATAATGAATGAATACAATTGACACACATATTTGCGGCTGCCAGAACGGAAGAGAGACAGACAGATGAGTTGGGTTGCAGGCTGGCATAAATTCATATGGCAGAAAGGAAGAGAGAGAAAAGGCGAACAAGAGCACTTTGCAAACGATAATAAAATGAAATGTTTAATCAACAGTCTTTGCGTTGTTCGAGGCGGATAAACTGCAACTGCAAGTGTCGGGTCGAGAAGTTAGAGGCAGAAGGTCAGGCAGAATTGAGGCGCAGCAGGTCGATTGGCGTCGCTTTGCTACACGCGTACGCAGCCAGCTGTCAAGATGCGGGCCACATTATTTGTGTTCACGTACCTACGAAAGTCACTGCAGAGATACAAAATCTTCTCAAGGCTATCCTACATACAGTGATTCGTATCCAAAACCATTTAACGAAAGGAAAAAACAACAGAAAAAAAAATCTGTTGACAAATGTTCAAAAGAGAGGTTACGCGAAAAATAACCAGGTCACATCCGAGCAGGCCTAGACGGACTGTCGTCGAGCCGTCGCCGAAAATTTGTGACAGACGGACGGACGCAGCCAGCATGAGTAATGATTATGATGATGGTCAATCCGGTCGGCCGGCCGAATATGAAGTGTTAATTCTTTTTCCAATGAGCTCCGAGCGATTCAGATGATTCAGAGACAACCCGACCCCGGTTGACCTCCACCATACTTTTAAAGGTTGATAGTGATGTGAAGAGAGGTGTTTGACGGATGGTAGAAACTCCTCCTTCTGTCCCAGGATCAGGCACCAAAAACAATCAAGTAAAATTTCGAAAGCTATCAATCAGCACCAGCTAACTGTAGTACCTACCTAGTGGTAAAAACGAGCTAGAAGCGTTGTCGAAGGAGAAAGGTCCCCGAGTTGCGCTGAGCGTAAGATTAATGATGTCAGGTTGCAGGAATTTTGCGACTGTCGAAAATATCACTACTAAATGGCCGCAAATGATTGTTGCTGCTGCTGCAGGCGGCAGATAGAAATGTTGCTATTCTCGGGGTGCCAATTTCGTCTCCTGGGCGTATCAAAGAATTTTGATTAGCCCATGAACAGAAAGTAAAAAAATCCGTTTTTCCTTCATTAACAAGATTTATACAAACAACGATCGAGTGGCTGTGACGATTGAGTTCCTTCTGATAACGTGCTACAATGAATTTTCTTTGATGTGATTTTGCTATTTGGCTTGGTACACTGGGTGTCACCATTTGAATTTAAAGATGATTTCAGACACTTCAAATCCGAACTGGATGTGTCGAGTACCTTCTGGGTATTTGGTAAATATTCATTAATGTTTCAATCATTAAGTTATTGTTAGAAAAGTTTCACACCACTTTCATTGTTCAGCTCGAACAGATATGAGAACAGATACATATATAAGAATAACAAAGGTTTTAGAGAGAGCTACACCATTAGACTCTACCCCATTAATGAACTTCCTTGGAGCTAACACTGCCAGCACAGGCAATTGACCGTACTTATGAGGGGAAAGATAACGGTAACCTGTTGGGCACCGGGACAAACCTCACAGTATTGCAGTCCTTGCTGCGCTTTATTTCTCTAGCTACTCGTGGGATTCATAAATGATTCAAAATACTAAAACTAATAATGATAAGAGAAAGAAAGAGGAGAGTGCGGAGAAGGGTGCAAGCCCTAATCCGTTCTGTGGCAGGAGTCTACGGCGATCTCCAGCTCGGCAGCTTGCTGTCCAATTGTAGAAACTCCAGAAGGCTCCATAGCGATAGGAGAAAAAGAGCCTTCCAGCTCTCCAGAGAAGGAGGAAGTTCCTGTGCCGAAGGCAATGAAGGAAGCAAAACAGAAATGAAGGCTTTGACTAGCTTGGTTTTGAGCAAGCAAAACATTAGTAAGGAGGTCAAGGACAAGCTTGTAAAGGCTATGGTTCCTTTTTCAGAGGCAAAGAAAGTAGATCTAGAGATGATAAGAGCGCTAAATGGAGAAACCTTCTAAGGCGAATGTCAGTCGTACGAAACGGATCGATGCCTTCGTTCAAACGGTGAGGAATGAGCTCATTACTCCGAGAAGTTCTAAGAGTTTAAATAGGAAGCGAGGGTCGCCAGGTGATCCAAGATCAGGCACCCTAAATAAGAGGGCCCGCGACCCGATGGTTCGACAGGACCCTGGCCAATTGAAAGGCAAGGACGACATACCCAACGAGGGAGCGCCCTCCGAATGGCAGACAATGACGCGTAAACACCGTAAGGAGAGAGCTACGAAAACAAACCCCAAGCCCAAGAAGCAGCGAAGCCGCGTAAGGGAAAAAGGCGAAGCTATCGTAGTTAGGGCGCCAGACGACAAGCTTGCTGGACTTGGTGAAAACCTGAGGAGGTTCCGTCGTACTCGTCTCGGTGGGATGATCCTCGAGTTGAAACAAAGTTCAGCAACAAAGAGTGCATCCTTCAAGGTGCTAGCGGAGGAAGTTCTAGGCGAGAATGCGGAGGTACGTGCGCTATCCCACGAAGTAAACATGCGTATCAAAAACCTCGACGAAATTACGACAGAAGATGAAGTCAGGACAGCGTTAGTCGACCAGTGTAAGATCGGTGAAGATCAGATCTCGATCCGATTGAGACAGCGTCCTACAAAATTCGGAACACACGTTCCTTGCCTACCTTAAAGAGCTAGCAGCGTAATCCAAATCAACCTTAACCATTGTGGCAAAGAGAAGCTAGTCATAGCGTTAGTAACAGACCCCTATCATAGAGCCCTGAATGGCACAAATTGGGTGACCGATAGTGCAAATCTGGCCGCAATATGGGTTACAGGAAAGCAAGCTTCCGATATTCGCTCAGGATAGCTGATCTCTGAACGCTGTTTCCAAAGCTCTCTCAGGTAGTGAGAAGAACCGCCTTCAATTACTATGTGAGCGGAGAACATGTTGCGCGACACTTATTCCTGTATTATCGGAGAGCATACGTTGCTTGTCTTGTTCGCGGCGGAGTGGAATTCTATCTCGTCAACACCCATTGGAAGTTCGCTAACAAGATAATTCCCCGTTCCTTGTATAGCTGCAGAACAAAACGACAGGGGGGAAATTTTAGTTTGTCGCACTCGCTCGCGATAGGTTCGGAGCATTTATCAGCAGTGACAAACTCGGCTCTGAGTTGGATCACATGGATCGCTCGTACGTTTATCACATACGTCGGGCGGTGGCAGAATAATGTATAACATAAACTAAAATCAAAATATCTCGAAAACGCGTGGATATTTTTGAGTCATGTTTTGACAAAAAATATTCTAAGAACTAAAAGGAACTTACTTATGACATTTTCGTTACTATTTGTTCCGCAAAGTGTGAGAAACTGGTGAGGATATTGAAAAACTTGCTTAATTAGTTATCATTATTTCTAAGAAAAAAAGTAATTTTCCATCAAAAGATTTGAGGATTCAAACAACTTTTAAATCTTAATCGATCACAAACATTATCCTACACTTAATGAACATTTTATATTAATTTTTATTAGTTTCGTTATTCACAATTTATTCTCAGTTTGATGCATTGTTGATAATGGTAAGTTATCTGAGAAGGAGTTTATTTGAGTTGCGGGCTTGCGAGGAACTCGAAGCTTTCTTCAGTGTTTTTTTTCAGTTTTTCAGAGTGACATTCAAACATTTTCAATACTTTTGATAAAGTGTACAAAAAATACTGCAGACCCCGTTCGATTTTGGCAACATTCGATTTTGACACATGTGCCACAGGTTTGACACAGGTTTTTAGAAGCGACATTACCATTTAGTTTCCTCTATAACAGAACCAATATAATTTAGACAAACACCGAAAATACGTTTTAACGTTCAGAAATGGTGACATAATACAATAACAAAATCAAAAAAAAATTAAGTACTCAAACATTACAAAAAGATGAAAAATTAAAAAAATAAATCAAAAATAAATACAAACAATTGACTAAAAATGACAAAGTCTACTTAAAAATGATGAAAAATGACAAAAACAGTAAAAATGACAAAAAAACAATGATTATAAACAAAACAAATAGTGCAGAATGTATCGAAAACATAACATAAAATAACGTGATTGATAATAAAAATCATAAATTTGTAAAAATAAAAGAAAAAAACCTCAGGAAAAAACCGTTCAATTTTGGCAACACAAAATGTTTGTGCATGTTGCCAAAAACGAACGGGATCTGCACTTCCAAATTTAGATTCCTGATCAGATTTCCAATACCAGCACAGATTTTTTTGCTGCGATTATAGTCGTTTTACTATCTTTATGGCATTCGCGACTTTACTGCACAGAATTGAAATTTCTTTCAGAGCCCTCAATCGTTAATTTAATAGTACTTTAATTTAAAGGTTTTTTTTTATTCAATCTGAATTATTTATTTTTTTTTATTTTCAATACAACTTGCAAATCTGAATTAAAATATGAAGTCCAAATGATGAACATAATCATATAATAATTATCCACCTTTCCCTGAAGTTTCAACTCATATGCATAAAATATGAGTTGAAGAAAAAATTTATGGAAATTTTTTTGAATGAAATACAAAACCAAATTTGGATAACGATTTCGAAACACCATTTAATTTCTATTTTCTATTGACGATGTGAATAGAATACCAAGAATACTAAACTAGATACGGAATTTGAAATATGAAAACAGAAATACAATTTCCATTTTGATAACAGGGATCCTCTGAAATGAGTTTAATCTGATTTCAAATTCAATATTCAGATATGAATTTCTATCATTTTTAAAATTTGTAGCAGGATTCGGAAGCTTACCCCCATTCTAAGGATTCGGATTAGATTTAGGGGTTTTTTTTTCATCAGCTTTGACTCAGGATTGTCACTCTTGTATAACCTCATTCAATTATCAAAATTCAATAAATAATAATTAAACTTGTTTTGTTTAGAGTAAAGCATCCGCTCACTTTTCCTAGACCCTCATGGGAGAGGGGGGGGGGGGGGTAAAGCCAACCCCCCCTTCCTCCCATTCCACGGCAATGCCCAAAATGACAAATTCCCAAAATCAAACCCCAGAATTAACTATTCATCAGAACATTTTTTCCAGAAGGCATCATTTATCATTTTATTTAAAAAAATACATTGCATAACCAAATATCTGAGGTGAGTTTTAATTTTCAAATTTAACATCAAAGCAAAATTTATTTCTATTCAACCATGAAAAGTGCAGAAAAGTAGTTATTTGGATGGGAAATGTATATTTTTCAGTCAAATAAATTCGACTGGAACGATACCACCAGGAGCAAGCTAATGTTTTCCATTAAGTAAAAACAAGTAATTCAAAAATTATGTAGGTGGATATTAAAAATTCCAGAACAATTTCGAATTCCAAATAAGTCAAAATACGTGTAGGCATACGATTTGTATACGCCGATTCTCCTGTTAGGAAAAATGCTCCATCCTTCTGCTGAACGCTACAACCAAACCAGCTCGGAAACAAACGAAGGATAATACATCGCTCAGAGTTGTCTCTTGAGTCGCTCTACACAGATAGCATTCAGAGGTGATAAGCGACAACTTGTATTTTCAATGTCGCTTATCATCGTTGAGTTGATTCATTATAGATAGGTGATCTGTTGCATTCGTCTGCCCGTAGGATACAATGAAACAAGATTCTTTGCAGGAACTCTCTCTAGACTGATAAAATGTCACGCGGGATTGTAGCAGAGAGAAAATACACCATGTTTGTTTCGGCGGAGAATTCTCTCGCTTGACGATAAGGAGAAATGATCCAATTTCGGATCCTTGCAGGAAAGTTTCCAATACAAGATGTGACCGAATTAGGAAGACTTCGTGATAGCCAAAGTCAATGGGATCTTTTTCTGTAGCTGCTACGCTCCACCGAGGTGGACCTTGGAAAAATTTAGCGCTACGATGGATAAGATAGTCGAGGTGCTCACAGGTCGAAGCCCCATTTTTATTGCGGGGGATTTCAATGCGTGGACCCAAAAATGGGGTAGTTCCCTTACAAACGCCAGAGGACAGAGTCTACTTGAAGCACTTGCAAGGCTGAATGTGGACCTGGTGAACGTAGGTAATACTAGGACCTACCATAGAGAGGGACGTGAATGGATTATAGACATCACATTTGCTAGTCCCAGATGGACAAGTAATTGGAGGGTGAGAGAGAACTACACTATAGCAACCACTATGCGATCCGCTATCGTGCGGGTAAGAGTGCACAGTCAATCAGAGGAGAGGTAATGGCAGGTGAACGACGCTCGAGTAATACACAATTTGACCGGAATGTCTTTGTCGAGGTGTTGAAGAGGGATCAAAACCTGTCTAACTTGTCGGCAGAAAACCTAAAGAAAGTACTCACACGTGCCTGTGACGCAGCAATGACGAGGATAGCTTATCGTAAAACCCCACGTCCACCAGTTTATTGGTGGACTGAGGAAATCGCGAATTTGCGTGCCAGCTACCTTCACGCTAGGCGAAACAAGCAGAGAGCCCGAACTCAAACGGAGAGAGACGAGCGTAGGCCACTTTTCAAAAATGCGAAAAGAAACCTCTGCAAGGCTATTAAAGAGAGTAAAAAGGCATGTTTAACACGTTCGTCGCCACGTTCACTTTGGTAGTTTTATAAGCCGGGCCCAAAGAAATTCTCGGAGCGACGAACGTGTTAAGGAAACTTTTTCTTGATGCCAATGACCGACCATGGGCCGAGTAGGCGTTGATCTGATGGAAGCACACGCGTTTTTTTTCTCCGTCCGGAAAAATAAAATATTTTGTTTGTTTAAGGAGTGAAATTATTGAAAATGTTTTATAAAAAGCTGTTGTAGGATGATCCGAAGCCGTATTGCATTGGATGGGATGTGGTGCGATCTCATGATTTAGCGTTTTTTCCTGTGTTTTTCGGAATCCATTTCGAGAGGATCTAGTTAATATGGTGTTTTTCTGTATTGCCATGTTAAATTTGGGCTCCTGGAATTGAAGAAAGATTACATCTTACACTGGTTGACTAACGTGCCATATTTGTGTGGCAAAGATGTTTTAATCAGAATACTGTAGTGTCGCTTTTTATCAAGGAAAAGAATACATTTGTTCGTTAATAAGGGTTGAGGAAAGTGATTTGGGTTTCTGGGAAATGGTTTTTCGTTTTTCAGCATATGATTGCCAAAACGCACTGTAGCCTGCTGTGATTATTTAAAATGAAGATGAAGAGAAATTGAAACCCCGATGAGTCCATCACGATCAACTGCCAAGGATAAGAAGTGTGGAAGTCACTGCCGACTGACGATGGATTTTGGTGAGATTGTTTTATGTTGAAACTTTTCAATCATATCTGTCAAGTAGGATTTCCTATGTTTACCCTTCCAGATTCCTTCTGTAACAGCTTTATGGATCGTATGAGTTCTCTGCACCTAAAGAGTTTGATTTGCTGTTACAGAACTTCCCTACCATGATTAAGGCTATGAGCATTTAGTATCCGGGCAGATACAAACGTGTGTATTTTAAAAACTATTCATTTGATCGAAAAACTTTTCAAGAAGCAAATGAAGGTGTTAATATGACATTTAATGTAAAAATATAAAAAAAAAATTTTTTTCAATGATTTCAAGAAATACTCTAACTTTTTCATAAAATCTCTTTTTTATCTCCGCACACTTTTTTCAGTCATGATTTTTTTTTACCACAGAAGCAAAACCTTTGCAAAATCATGATATTTTACACAAACTCTATAACGAGAGGCCCGACACGCTTCCGGTTTTAAGTAGGTGGCTTAAGCGCCACTTCCGTTTGGAAGACCACCTACCCTTTCTTATCTTGCCCATCTGATGAGACTCGGTCGCGTGTTCCTTTTGATTCCCGATTTTGGGAAAGAAGCGGAAGGGACTCTAAAGAGGGATCCGTACTTCGACCCTTAAGGGCCGCCCCGAAGTCGAGACAAAACCCGGGAGAAATCCGAGGAAATGGGAGTTAGCTGTTCGTTACGAAAGCAAGCTAGGGGCGCTAAACATCGGACAAGACCAAACCCCTTACCTGGATCAGAAGAGACAGAAATCGATTGGATTCGCGGCCAATCTCCGCTGCAAAGAAACAAAAATAAATCCCGAACAACGAACAGCGCGTGGCTCCCTTTCCAGTTATCCCAATCAGACTATCATAGTTAAAACGTTCGCATTTCGCTTACAATAATTAGTTCGTTTTATTGTATTTTCATGTGTGTCGTGTTGTGTTTACATGATACTGTTTAGGCCTAAACGATTTTTTTCCCTCTTTCTACTTCTACCTAGCAGTGCATGTTGGTGGAGACGCTTGGTTTTTCGCTAAATTACTTAGCGATTTTGCTTGGGAAAATCATTTGATTTTCATTTGGTTTTTCGATTTTTCCACCTCGTGGGTGGTGAAAAGGCTACTTTCGTCGGCTCGCCAGTCCGAAAAACTTGATTTTTCCGCCAGAAAGTGTGAAAAACACTTTATTTATCCGGCTTAAAAGAGACGGTAAAAGCTGCGAAAACATACCACACCCACAATTCAGCCTCTGTGCCAATGGCGGCATCATTGGTACAAGGCATCATTGGTACAAGAAGATAACGCGACCGGTGCTGATTCGATTTGCTCCCACCGGCATTAACCTCCCATGTTAACCGAATTGCGTATGTCTGAAAGAAACAAAATAAAAACGAATTCACGTCCCTCCCTATCGCATCACAAGACGAAGAAGGATAGAAATAAATACCGGGCAACACCAGGCAGCCAGCGAACCGAGCACTGTGCGTGCGAATGTAGCAAAAGCAACAACAAAAACATCCTTCTAATTCAATCCCTTCAATCTACCGGCAAACAACCACGGCCAAGCTGTGCGTATGTATGCAGTAAAAGTAACAAAAAAACATTGCTTCAATTCAATCTACCGGCAAACAACCACGGCTAAGCTGTGCGTGTGTATGTAGCAAAAGCAACAACAAAAACATTCCTTCGATTCAAAGGCAAACAACACCGGCCAAGCTGCCCGGCTTTAGCAGCTGTGTATATGTAGCGTGTGTATGTAATAGCAGGCAGTAAGCAAAGCACAGTTCTCATTCAATGGGTTTCCCGTTCCTTCACTCCCGTTCCCTTTCCCGTTTCCACCTTAAGACAAAGGAATGCATTGAAAGAAGGCCAAACGCCGGGAAGCCGCCGTTGTACGTTTTTTTTGTGATTGATCGGAGACAGAAAGCCTATGACAAATATCCCTCATCCTGCATGAAGCGTGAATAGTACACTGGTTCAAATGCCGGACTGGCAAGACGCTTTGATTGGTAATTTGAGTTCGATTCTCACTAGGGCACTGGGGTTATAATTTTTATTTTCTTGTTTCTGGGATGAATTATCCAATAGGAAGGAAATCCCATAAAATGTTTTTCTTGTTTCGCTTGAATGTAGTGGTCATCATTTTGGTTTGGAGCCGAGTCCTTATGCCAGTTACGGTTTTTCAAACATACCGTTTTCGGCACAGTGCACATTTCAGCGCATTATCGGCACAGAGATATGCTAAATAGGCATTGGATTTTTGCAACCTCTTCTATGGGTGCAGGGTTTACTATGAGTACTCACTCGAACTGCTAGCTGTTGGCGGGACTTTCTGTTCGTCTCGTCACGTGCAGTCGCTCCTTTGCGGCTACCTATCTCCCGGCGGATGTTTGCTGGTCGAGGGCTATGCAGGTAGCTAAGACGGGGCGATTAGAACCTTTTTTGTTCGGCCGGTCACCGCATAGCATTTGCGCAGCTATGCAGTGTGGCCCGCTGGAAGCTTGGTCGAATTCGGTTTCGGTTTGGCTGGGTGAAACGTTCGGCGAATGTTGGTACGTCTGTCAGCTGCCAATTCGCTTGCTGTCGGCCCCTCGTGGTGCAAACGGCTGTGGCGCCGCGTTTCAATGTGGCTGGGTGGTGGTGGCGAAACTGGCGGGAGTTGTTGTTGCCGGACACCGCGGTGGTTCGCGACCGGCCCGGTGTCCTTCCTCTAGGATGGAAGCTGCGGCGAGTGTGCGTACCTGTGGCTGATGGTTAAACACATGTCGGGGTTGCACATTTTGGCGGTACGGGTTGTAAATTTAGTCCATTCGGGTCTCCACCTACCTATTAGTCAAATGCACCACTTTTTGCACTGCACTTCCCTAAGCTGCCCTTTAGTTTTACCTGACACCGACTAATGCGAAAAAGAGGGTTTTTTAGATAAGGGAACCTAGTCTCGGAATCACACACTGAACTTAGTTACCTGTCGAATCTAAGTAAAAGAACACTAATTGATCCTGACTCTACTAATCACCGGACGTAAGTGAGCTTGGAGTCTCAATCGTCCGCTGATCGACCTGATCTAGCTTGACTTCGCAACCGGAACTACCCGATACGAACGAGTCTAATCGCGAAGTCAAACAATTAAATCCCAATTCGCGAATTCTTCGAGTAGTCCTCGTCTTTCCCTTCTGAACCCGAAAATAGAGGCCCAACTTTTGCTCTGCCAAAATAAGTGCACAAAAGCCCCCGAAAGAGGTCATTCACCTGACGCCAAAATAAGAAAGTGGTCGGTGGCCTACAGAAGATAGCATCTAGAGTCACGTGCTTGCCGCCAGAATTGTGTCGGTCACTCAGATGTGTTAATGATTGATGATTGTTCATTTGGGGTGGTGCTTCATATGGTAATGGGTGTTTGTTTCGTTCTTGTCTTTAATTATTTTGATTACGGCGAAATTTCTATTGGCATATGTATTTGAATATTAATATAAATTATTGTTACATTAAGATAAGGCTTATGTTTTTTGTTTTTTCTGGGATTTTAACACTTTCGCGTTAGATAAGGCTTATTTATTTAAGTAATTTAAATGAATGAATTCTTTAATTGGTTTAAGTATATTTAGCAAATTATGAATAAATTGTTTCGATTTGATGTACCCGTTACAACTCACCTGGAAAAACCAATTGGAATCGTGTTGGAAGCTTTTCATGAGTAGGCATCTCGAAGAATTTGATCTCTTAAATCCGGTTTTAACATAAATTTTTTTTTGTCCATCTGAACACATCTGTCATATTGCGTAAAAATCGGATGCACAGATTGCAATCTCTGAAACTGATCCCTATTAGTTATTTAAATGGTGTCAGGCAACACTTTTTGCCTACCGGAAATGGATGTTTTTCATTATTTAAGGAGTCTGCATTCAGTTATCCCCAATAACCATAGACTTTTTACCATATTTAAGATCAAGAGTTCCACTAAGATGCTTTGTTTGAACTTCGTGAGCATCCTAGAGTGGCTCCTTATACTTCTTAATCATTTGGTCCGAAAAAAAATCAGAAAAATCAACAGTTCATGAGCTTTCAAGTCAACAATGAAAAATTTTCGAGGCGCAAAATGGGTAAAAGGAGAAAATTTGTGCAAAAGTATTTTTACCATGTCTTTTTATGTCGTAAATATCTCAAACACACGTTAACTTAAAAATCTATCAAAAATAGGCAAGATAGTCCCTTTCATAACCAAAACAACGCTACTAAAGTTTTGAATATCGGAGCTCTAATAACGTAGATATCACCGAAATAAAGTTCCCGGATACTAAATGATTATAGCCTTACATTGACTTGCCGCGGAGTGCTAAATGTTACCACACTGATTTTCAAAAGTAACACTTAAAATAGGAACTGAATCCAGGTACTTATTTTGGCATCTCATGTTATTTTATGATTATAAGTTGTACCTCTTGTATCAGCCAATGCAAGATGTGTGTAGTCACCCCATGCTATGCTATGCTATGCCAATGGCTTGGCAAAAAACAAAGGCGGTAGCACACTACATGAAATGTGCCCCAACAAACTGAGGGAAACAACGAGAGAGCTTTTACCTCAACATAATATCTATGCCGAACAAAATCCACATAATTCCATACAAACTTCAGGTGCGTTGCGCAACCCCTTTCCTTAGAATAATCTGGCCCAAATTTAGCATGAGACCTTGTGCTAGTACATATTTTAATTTATTTCATTTTGTAATTCAATTAAAAGTCTCTTTTGTGAGATTTTATGTGAACATGGGGTTCGATTTTGATTTTCTAGTGACATTCTTTGAGGTGGAAATTTCAATATGGGCAGTTTTTTATAAGATTAATTTAATAAATTTTATAAATTAATTTTCTATGAATGTCTTATGAATTTTTTGATATAAAAAGTTTATCTATTAAGTTTACCATGTTCAAATATTTTTTGAATATCATTACATTGCCAGAAAGAAATAGAACCTACTAGCGGTGTTTTCATTCTAACATAGATATATGAAGAACTTGATCTTTTGCAAGATTTTTATTAAAATCACAAATAACTGCCTGCTTTATGATTTTTAAATATTCTTTTACAAAATCGATAAGAATTTCATTTGTTTGAAAGTTTGTTTACTCTCGAATCAGATGTTTTTAAGCGCGATTTTATATGTTTTATTAGAAATGTTTAAAAACAACTGAGTTAATGCAAAAAAAATAGTTTCTTATTATGCAAAAAAGTTATAAATTGTTTAACTGGGATATGTCTTTCCGCATTGATAAACAATAAATTCATTTGACATCATTGCTGGAGCCTCGCGAAGTATTGCAGCCAGCCAGTAGCCATGCAATACCTCCCTATAGGCACCCAGCAGGGATGCCAATTGAATTTATTGTTTACCATTGCGAAATGACATACCTCTGTTAAACAGTTTATAACTTTTTAACCTAATAAGATACGAAGTTATAGGCTTCGACAAAGTTGTTCAGCGGAATATTTCCTTTAAAGAATTTATAAATTGGCACAAACACTGTCAGCTGGCTCGGTTCCACAGAAGAAACAAAAATTATGTTGATTTTTCTGTGCAAAATATTCAATTTTCCCATACACACCTTAAAGTTCAAATATACTCAAGCAAACGTTACTTAAAAATTCTAAAAAAAAATCATGGATGAGTTTTGGACCAAAACGAAGCTTTTCAGAAACCAGGGTTTGAGAAATTCAAAAATGATCCCAAATCGACTCAGTCTAATCAGACAGAGTTAGATAATTCCACGCAACCTTTCATAACTTACAATTTACTCAATTTCGCACTGTGGAATGTAAGTAAACCGCTACGAGACTATCTGGCGATCTCGCAGGATTACTTTATGAGTTCAAGAAACTCATAAACCACCTCGAATGTCGAGAAAGTGACACCTTAGCTAGTTTTGTTTACCTGACAATGGGGAACATTATGATTTAGCAAACCGAAACCGAAATACCCCTACTGTAAGTTTATGCATATACACCAAACGCCAATCAGCCTAACCAGTAGCAGGACAGAATACTCGAAACAATAAACAATTCACGTTTTATTTCTGTAATCTTTCCTTCTGACTGACTGTTGCTGGTCGAACGGCCTGTTGCCGGATAGTGCAGAAAATATTCATCTTTCTCTCCCGAAACGGACACAAGTCGTTGGCCGTTGTCCGTTTTTTTTCGATGTTGTTTTTAATTTTTTTCTGTTTTTTACTTTATTCCGTTACATATCCAAATTGAAATTCATGGCGCTTGCTCGCCCAACAGCGCATGTAATAATCGTCGTCGACCGCTACAGGCTATAAACAATCGCGCGTGTGGGTGTCTTCTTACTTCTTCACTCAGTTCTGCACCCAAGCAAGATTCTCCTTCGCAAAGTCGCGAGAGCGCCCGCGAATCGATCGACAAATCTGTCGAACGGAAGTGGAAGGCGTTTCTCCGATATTCCGCACCCGCACCGCACGTCACCGTACTTTGCTTCCTTTCGCGAGGTTTTTTTTAAATTTTGTTTCGCGAAAGTAGTTAGGCCACAGTGCATCAAAACTGCGATTTGTTCTCAATAATAAAAGCAAAACTCAGTTCACCGAGGCCAAAAACTGACCAACGTAAGAGCGACTTTTTCTCAATGTGCCAACCGCCAGCCAGCCAGCGATCTTTATCAGGTGTGGATATCTTGATGAATTGATCCGCCCCGGCTTCGCTTTTTTCTTCGCAAGCACTCACTCGGGGACGAAGAGACAATTATTCTACTTTAGCTATCGATACTCATATATTACGACGGTCGCCACAGACAGAGGTTGGGGACACCCATTCGCGTTCTGTCTCTGTCTCCTCCATACTGATATGCACACAACCACACATCTGCTAATTAGGTCTGGTTTGTTGAATATTAATTGGTACAAAACTGTGTTTTCGTCTGCTACCTTTACGCTGAACTTCGCTGCTACCGGGTGTGCTGTGCGGAAATTCAACTGATTGAGCAGGCTTTCGGATGCAACAGGTTTCGGAAATCGAATATAAGGATTCCTCCAAGTAAGGAGAATGAGAAGGAGAAATGGTTATCATTCAAGCTTTTCGAAATGGTGATAACCATTTCCGATTAATTATCCTGGAGGGTGCCGTTTTTTTTGACGAATAGAATACGAAAAAGTTCAACTCTGAGAAGTTCATCAATTTGGTTTTTTATTTTACTTCCACAGATTCGAAATGTTTTAAAGATTTGCCCGAGCTCGATTGGTTTGAGTGATCAAGTTGTTTCCTTAGTATTTTCTCGTCCGAAGTACCCTAGGGTTCAGCTTTAGGACCACTCCTACCCACTGTTGTGATCTTGCGAGGGATCTAAATGTGTCGACTGACTCACTTCAATTCTTTCTGTATCTACCACTTCATAGTTGACGCGTGCTGAACAAAAATTTGGTATGAGATTATTTTCACCATCTTCACCATAATCTTGACATATTCTTACTAAAAAGTCACTTTTCGCCGACAAGGCCGATATATTAAGTAACTAACATGAACTACGGTTATTTAATCGCTTTATAAGAATAAACTAGACATTTGGATACAATCAAATATATCTAGTCGACACAGTTTGGTTTGCTTCAACTCCCAAGAAAATAAAGATTCGATCACTTGTATCTGGATGCAGTTTCGTAATTCTAAAATTCGCTATTTTTGCGATCTCGCCATCTAAGCTCTTTCATTCTGTTTCTCTTTAAATCTTAATATCCTTAAGAACAATAAAACTTTTTTTGTTACTCCTACCATAATATGGAGAGACACTGGTTGCTCAAACGCTACTTTAATATTACATCAACACTTGTGACTGAATCCCTTTTGGGTATGGAAAGCAAATAGTGACTAGTTTTTTTCACAGACTTTGCAAGAAATGTTGTATGGCCTTTTGATTTAAAATTTGATATTGTGGTTTTAGCATGTATCAGGTAATAGAGAAACAAATTATTAATTTCACATTACATTGATTTTTTATTTATTTGTTATAAATCAGCATTTTTATTATAATGTAAGTTTTAAAATTCGTAGTATTGAAATAAATTTCGATTGATTTCTGAATGTGCTTTTTCCAGCAACTGAAAAACTGCTTCAGTATCTCCAATCCTTAAAAATCGGCAAACTCTCACCATGTAGAAAACCACCGGCCAATATCAATCCTGTGCTGCTTTCCAAAGTGTCTCTGATTTATGAAAGGCTTTATTCAGCAGCTAAACCGATATTCATCAAATACCAGCACGTGTTTGTAAAGAAAAGTTCGATGCTGACAAAACCTGATAGGGCTTGTGATATAGCTCAGTTGGCAAGTCGGTTGCTTCCTGAGCCGATGTCCGTGAGTTCGAGCCCAAGAGTAAACATCGATCACAGTTGTACCGGATAAGTTTTTCAATGACTTGTCCGCCAACTACATCGTTGATATAAGTCGCGAATGACATATAGATGTTAAAACGACTATAATCGAAACAAAAAAAAAAAAAAAAAAGACAAAACCTGATGTGCTAAGTAAATGAATTGCACATCGCAACGAATGCAAGTGCATTCAATATATCGACTTTGCCAATGCTTTCGACAAAGTACTCTGCAGCATAGTAAGAACAAAGCTTAAACACTACGGTTTTCCTTTATGGATAATACAATGGCTGCATTCCTACCTGTTAAAACGCCAAAGCTACATCAATATCCGTAGAACACACTCTACAGTATTCGACATACCATGTGGTATTTTACAAGGTCGTTGAATTGATAGTGGACTGTATTGCGCTTCAGGAGGACATGATCAAATTACTGTTATGGTGTGATACGCATGAAATGGAAGTGAATGTTAGAAAGTGTAAAGCTTAAGATTTTTCAGGACTAGAGCATCAATTGTATTCGACTATTCGCTCACGGATTCCACATGAGAAAGAGTTTCAACGATAAAAGATCTCGGAGTTACTTTCGATCAAAAGCTCTCGTTTGCATAGCATATCTCGATAACCACAGCAAAAGCGTGTGCCATATTCGAATTTCTTCGTCGAAATGCACTGAGCTTTGAAGACCCCTATGCCCTTTAAACAGTATTCTGATCGTTAGTACGAAGTGTCCTGGGATACGCTGCACCTGTTTGGGAACCTTACCAATCCGTTCACATCGAAAGGATAGAGAGGGTCCCGAAAAAATTTCTCCACTATGCATTGCGAAGATAGACTTGGAGAGATTCTGTACGCTTGCCACCTTATTCTGAGAGATGTGGTCTTCTGTCACTGACGTCTTTGAGCCAAAGGAGTATGTTACAGAACGTTCTCGTTCTTATCACTCCATTCGTTTACTTTCTGTATGATTAGTATGATTTTGATAGGATTTGTATTTTGAAAGGATGTCTACACGAATATGTTTATTCGGCAATAGGAAAGTAGTCTAGACAGTTTGGAAATTCAAGAAATAGTTTGCATAGGATCCTGCGTCGACTGTCCGACGCATAGCAAAGGAGTAGAATAATAAGTGCAAAGAAACTTTATTACTATGTCAAAGATATGCAGGCCGCACCAACAAATGGGTGCAATAAAGCCGGTAAACCCTGGAAAGTCCTGTCTGTGCGTTGCGCATGACAGGACCAAAGCGAAAGAGAGAATCGCTATCGGTAGACATCCTAGGTAAGAAAATTCTAAAATCTGTACATGAATATATAGAAGAAAAATTATTAATAAACGAAGTCTAGTTTCATCTTTTAACCAACTCGTGTCACGTTTTGTCTAATCCGAAATCCTGCCGTGAGGAATCGGCCGAAGTAGTTAAACGCGAAAACAGAGTACGTACTTGTAGGAGATAGAGCTAAATAAAATATGACAACACATTCATTTAATAATAAAATATGCATTTTGTTCAGTGTTGCTAAATTGCATGAACGCACACATATTTGACATATCTAATCGATTCGTACAGAAGAGAGAGCGAGAAAAGCACGAATATCCGAGAGGTTCTCTGCGGGATATAGCGATGAAATGTGCGACATATCGGGATTCAGAAATCTATTCTCATCGCGTAAAGACGCTTTTCAAGTTGAGTAGTCGAAGTTTTATTTAAGATTTAATAAAATCGATTCGTGAAAGAAAATTCACTACAGTACTTGCAATGATACATTTTATGTTACACAGGTAGATTTTGAATTTTAGGATCAGCCTGACTTCACTATTAAAGACTTCAAATAAATAAATCAGATCAAAGAATTGATTGTGCAGTTTATGAAATTTTGCGAAATATTTGTTATTATGTGTAACATTGAATATTTTCTTGTAATTTTGTTCAATGTTGTGAAATTTTGTATACATTTTTGTAATATTGTGTAACTTTATGTAATTTTGAGTAGTTTTGTGTAGTTTTGAGAAGTTTTCAATGATTTTGTGTAACTTTGTAAAAAAATTGATATTTCGTCTATTATTCTGTATTTTTGTATGATTATATTATTTTGTGTAGCTTTTGTAATTTTGAAAAGTTAGCATTAATTTGAAGTTATCTTGAGTAGTTTTATGAATTTTTTTAGAAAACCGTGTATTTATAAGTCATTTTGCGCAATTATGTATAATTCTTCAATTTTGTCTAATTCTCTCCTCAAGTCTCCTTCAACTTTCAAAATATCACATTTTTTTAGTCTCACAAAAACGCTTTTAGTTCATCACTCGGGATGAATAAACTTACTTGGTTAAAAATCCCTGAAAAAAAAGGAAAAATTCAAGTTCATCTAGGGGTTTAATGTATCGATCTTTCTTTTGCATCATATGAACTTGTAATTACACGTTGTCAAAAAATACTAAAGATGGCGATCTGCAAATTTTTTCCAAAAAGATATGATGAAAAATAGAAAAAGGGGTCAAGTATCCCTGTTGTGTAATTTTGAGCAATTTTTAACATTTTTTTTTAAATTTAGGGCAACTTTTTTTTGTAAATTTGTAACAAATTTTGAAATTTTGTGAAAATTCGTGATATTAAGTTAAATTTTTGTTTTATAATGTGTAAGTTAGTGTATTTCTGTTATTTTTATAGCTTAATGTTATTCTGTAATTTTGTGTAATTATGTGTAATTATGTGTAATTTTAAACAATTTTGTGTAATTTCGTATGATTGTGTGCAAATTTGAATTATCTTATTTAATTTTGTGTAGTTTTTTGCAACTTTATGTAGTTTTATTTTATTTTTTTGTGTTATTCTGTGTTGTTGAGAGCCATTTTTTGTAGTTTTGCGAAATTTAATGAAACTTTGTGTTGTTTTACGTATGTAGTTTGTGAAATTTCTACAATGTTGTGTAATTTGCGTTTGTTTTCTATATTTTGTGTCATTATGTGTAAATTCTTTTGATTTGATGTTACTGTGTCATTTCGTGTCATTCTGTTTAATTTCATGCACACGAAGTTTCACAGTAACACAAAACTGTGTAAATTCGTGAATATTGTGTGATTTTCTGAAGTTTTGTGACCTTCAAAAAAAGCATTTTTTAATGCAATAAATGATCTTATTATATGAAGACATCATCAAAATACTATAAATCATGTTATTATGTCGAATTTTGTATAGGAAGTTTTCCTCTTTTGAATTGATTTCAAGATTTGACTATATAGGACGAATAGGAAATTGAAAGAATATGACAGGGAAGTTCCTATCATTTATATCTTTATGCTTATTTTTGAAACTAGTCAAGTGTGAATTTTGAATTTCGAATCTAGAGAGGTAAAAGTGAGTGTAAGTTTAGTCCAAGAAAGCAGAAATGCGTAATTTTACATGTATTCAACAAAGTTGTAGTTTGAATTCAAAGAAAATTAATAAAATTGAGAAAAAAAACATATGTATAATTTGAGATTAATGTAACAATACCTAGTAAAAAAAGTTTCACAAACCGACATCATGAAAGCTACTAAAAAAGATCCCAAAGTTCACTTCATTTACATTTTCGTAATTGAAGTTTGAAGTTTATAAGGCGGAAAGAGAATACTAAAGAGGGATACAAAATTTAGAATCAAATTTAAAGTTTTCCCTTGTGTTTTTGGTTTTTTTTGCGAAATTTAAAAAAAAATTATTTAAATTGTCAAATAGGCCCCAATAACCTTAGCTATCATGGTCCTAATTTTAAGTTGGAATCGTAAACAAAAATAATGCCGGTTTTAAACGAAACTACGCTTACGAGAGCCTTATAAGACATCGTCAACCGATTTATGATTAGAAATTTTGTTTTGAAGTTTGATGTGCCGGATATTTCGTATTTAGTTCAAATAGAAACCTGGTTTTCGCATATTTACAATTTAAAATTTAAACTTAAGACCCCAACAATGCATTGAATCTGAAATATTTTTAGAGATTTTGAAAAACCTATCTGAACAAGATTGTATATCCTATCAAGTCTTAAATGTTTTCTGAGACCAATGTTTGGAGACCAACAAATGGATTATATAGGCATAAAGCATCAAGATCAGTATGACCACAAAAAGATGAGTAAACTAAGTGCCTATTTTCCTCTTTCCTTTCACCTGAAAGACGTACGATGTCATTCCTGAAGATATCTTTTTTGAAGAATTACAATTTTGTTCTTCTACTACATTCACAGTCAATCAAGTTTGAATCAATTTAAATTTTTTTAGGAGAAATAAGTCGCAGTAAAAAGAAATAAATAAATTGTAAATCTATGATCTTGTTTTCTTTTTTGAGCAGAAGTCAATTAGAAGCTTCTAGTTTTTTAAGGTTTTTGCAGTTAACACGAAATTTAACGTCGAACTTCAGTTATTCATTCAGTCATTAAGATTTCTTACAATCGCCTTCCCAGCAAACATAAAATCGTATTAGAAATTATTGCTTAAATCGGTAACAACGTTAATGCGAATCGTTAATGCGAAAAATCGTTACTTTAAGTCGGTATAGATCGGATATGATAACAAGTCCGCCATGTTTGCAAATTTTTTTTCCCGCGCGGGATTCAAGTGAGAAAACAACCTTGTTTTCTCTCTGCGATAAGCAGTGCAACCAGATTGCTGAAAATTGAGATGGTTAGTTTGTAAAAATTGTCCAATGATAGATTGCAATGAGCAAATATTTTCGCTGGCAACGGTTGCATTGAGAGCAAAACTTGCGCTCTCTTGCATACTTTCAAGATGTACGAATAAGGTGTTGAATATTGTCCAATTTGTATATTTCTGATCGCTTAAGCCAGAGGTTAAAAATATATTTGTATTTGGAAGGTAAATACTGTTTTTTTGAGTTCTATCCGGTGATTTTATAATGTATATGAAACGTATAACAAAGTTTGTTGCGAAATAAACCTACAAAAATGATTGCTAGATTGTAACTGAACTTTGCAATTTAACCGTCGTGGAATGTTTGGTTTCGAAACAGTTATTGTTATGTGATCGTATGGGGTGAATCTGAATGATCATTAGTATTTCTGACGGTCGCCTAGTAACTGAAGAATTAATCTTAAATTTTTCAAGCTAATAACAATTTAAAAAATTATAATTTTCACCTCATACGATCACATGAAAAAATAACTGTTTCGAAACCGAACATTCCACGCCGTGTCCTCATCAACTTGCCTTGGTTGTGATTGGATGTACGAAGTAATGTGGAAAAATGATGCACCATAAAAATCCAATCAAGCACGCCAAACCACAACCAAACCATATCGAAGAGGAGCAGCATCAGCATAAATATTCATTGACTGGGGGGGGCTTCGGAAGATTGTATCAATCTATTCCACCAGCACCTAGTCTCACGATGTCTTCAATTACGTTTTCTGAGCTGGAAAGGAGAAAAAACAGGAGCACAAGTGAATAAGGTGCCGACCTTTTGGCAAACTACATTGTTACCCGGTATAATATTGTGTGGAGACATTGCTGTCATAAAAAAATTGTGAGTGGGATGTTTCAACTAAACTAGGGCTAAAGAAGAACGTGGAATAAGATTGAACATCAATCTTACGAGATTTTTGAAACCAAATAAATTCAGTTATATTCACAAAAAATTGAAGAAAATTTCAATCTTGAACTATTTCTGTAGAATGGAATTAAATTAGGAAGCAAAACATAAAACGGGTTGAGCTGAACCGTGCAAAGGTGTTTGTGGGGGCGCATCTATTAGAGCCAGAGCTCGGACATCATCTTTGATAGGAGCAAAACGGCGGCAAACGCCATCGTTTTAGAACGAGAGCTCGTGCCCTGGAGGCCTCTCATCTCATGTATGCATTGCCGGCCATCATCTACCCCGTTGATTGTCGGCACACTGGCCACAGGTTAACCAGATTCAATCTTTTAATTAAATAGCAATTTGTTTCAATGGGCTCTGGCGCTGTGGGCCGAGATAGGAATGTGTTCTTTTTGGAGCGCATCATTTTCGAACCCCTTCGTGTTCGAGCTGCTACCTATTACAATATTTTAAGCGACGGCATTCCGGAGTGGATTTGTCGAGAAATTTGATGATTAGTTTTTGGCCCCGGGCAGCTTTAGAAGATTCGATCCTCGATTTTAAGACATTTTGGAATACATTGACCTTCTAAATGACTCTTCTTGTGGAAGAAGGTGATAGCGTGTTTTGAGCTTTGATAAAATTGAAAACCAATTTGGAATAAAATTTTGAATTTGTGAAGAAAATGTAATTCATACTCAAACAAAGTATCAAGAACGAGTGTAAGATTTTATTTATAGCCATAGCTTCGAATTCTAACAGTTGTTTGATACTTTTTGGTATGTTCATCAAACATTTTCGTTCTCAGCCGCTGATCTTCAGGGACATTCTTCCGTTTGTACTCGAAACATTAAAAGAATGAAAAAAAACAATCAAACCTGTGAGATCAATATTTGATTCAAGTCGAAGCTATAAATGTTGTGTGTACTGCCCGCCAATTGATCCGCCAAAATGTCTGAAGGTTGATTCCTGATATTTTCTCGCACTCGCACTAGTCGCAGTTTGCAGCCGTCGTAATTTACATTTTTGCTGTTGATTCTGTTTTTTTTTTCGTCAAATTTCAATAGCTCACCGGTTGATCCCGTCGTTGTTTAATCCAAATATTTACCTACTCGCCAATACGTGAATGTCCGTACGGGGCAATGTGTGTAGGTAAACAACAATGAACTCGCATAATGTACCCTAACCGAGACTAATGTTTCAAAAAGTCTTAGACGATCAAAATTTTACTCGTTTAACGAATATTTTATCGATTCAAGATTTTGACTTTTTAACAGTTTTCAATACCAAAAATTCAGATGAATGTTTTAATTTTAAGGATATGTAAACAAGATTGATTCATAACAAAAACGGTGAGTTGGGGGAAAGGAAGTTGTAATTTTCCAGGAAATAACTTAAACGGAAAAGATAAGCTGTTGCAATGACTAAGTAAGGTAAACTAATGAACCTTTTCAAATCCTGGAGCAAATGATTTATTGACCTTAATCAGTCATTCTGTAAATATTTAGTGCGATGAAAAAAAACTTTTCTATGAAAAAACAGTTCAGAACAGATGTCATTTTTGTCATTTGTGTCATTTTTGTCATTTTTGTCATTTTTGTCATTTTTGTCATTTTTGTCATTTTTGTCATTTTTGTCATTTTTGTCATTTTTGTCATTTTTGTCATTTTTGTCATTTTTGTCATTTTTGTCATTTTTGTCATTTTTGTCATTTTTGTCATTTTTGTCATTTTTGTCATTTTTGTCATTTTTGTCATTTTTGTCATTTTTGTCATTTTTGTCATTTTTGTCATTTTTGTCATTTTTGTCATTTTTGTCATTTTTGTCATTTTTGTCATTTTTGTCATTTTTGTCATTTTTGTCATTTTTGTCATTTTTGTCATTTTTGTCATTTTTGTCATTTTTGTCATTTTTGTCATTTTTGTCATTTTTGTCATTTTTGTCATTTTTGTCATTTTTGTCATTTTTGTCATTTTTGTCATTTTTGTCATTTTTGTCATTTTTGTCATTTTTGTCATTTTTGTCATTTTTGTCATTTTTGTCATTTTTGTCATTTTTGTCATTTTTGTCATTTTTGTCATTTTTGTCATTTTTGTCATTTTTGTCATTTTTGTCATTTTTGTCATTTTTGTCATTTTTGTCATTTTTGTCATTTTTGTCATTTTTGTCATTTTTGTCATTTTTGTCATTTTTGTCATTTTTGTCATTTTTGTCATTTTTGTCATTTTTGTCATTTTTGTCATTTTTGTCATTTTTGTCATTTTTGTCATTTTTGTCATTTTTGTCATTTTTGTCATTTTTGTCATTTTTGTCATTTTTGTCATTTTTGTCATTTTTGTCATTTTTGTCATTTTTGTCATTTTTGTCATTTTTGTCATTTTTGTCATTTTTGTCATTTTTGTCATTTTTGTCATTTTTGTCATTTTTGTCATTTTTGTCATTTTTGTCATTTTTGTCATTTTTGTCATTTTTGTCATTTTTGTCATTTTTGTCATTTTTGTCATTTTTGTCATTTTTGTCATTTTTGTCAGTTTTGTCTTTTTTGTCATTTTTGTCATTTTTGTCATTTTTGTCATTTTTGTCATTTTTGTCATTTTTGTCATTTTTGTCATTTTTGTCATTTTTGTCATTTTTGTCATTTTTGTCATTTTTGTCATTTTTGTCATTTTTGTCATTTTTGTCATTTTTGTCATTTTTGTCATTTTTGTCATTTTTGTCATTTTTGTCATTTTTGTCATTTTTGTCATTTTTGTCATTTTTGTCATTTTTGTCATTTTTGTCATTTTTTTTTTGTATTTTTCAACTGCACATGTTTGTATTTTTCAAAGAAGAGATTCCTTAGTTTACGAAAATGAGCAGGAAATAATATATTATTTAAATTCTTCCAGTTAGTCTCTTCATTTATTGACCAATGTAAAAATGCAGAGTGCTTCAAGCTGTAAATACAATTTTTGTATCCCACTCACATTTATGCATTTTTTTCAAATGCATTGTAGTTCATCAGGAATGTCCTTTATTTAAACAACGTTAAAAAATTGTAAAATAAAATGCCATTACGTGTCAAATTCGTTAAAAGTTTCATCGTTCTCCAGAAGCCACAAATTTGTTTTCACATTTTTTTAGAAACAGCTTGTATAAACATTGTGATCTTTTATATACAAGAAAAAATTAACAATATTTCTTCAAAAGATATATTGTTTTTTATTATTGCAGCTTGATTGGGTTTTTTTTTTCATTTTTTACTGTATTGAGATGACTTAAAGCAATTTTTTGGAAATATCTAAAACGCATTTTTAGAATTACAGAAACGAACGGCAGCTTTCTCTTAATTTCGGTTTCCTGGTCTCTTTTCGATCCAAATTTCGATGGATCTTCAAGAAAATGAATTTCTGCAAATACCTTAAATATTTTAATCGCCGAAAACTTCACATCCGTCGAAATTTGGCTTTCTGGCACATCATTTGTGCAAAATTGATTCTTCCAATGATCGGTTCACTCCACCTTTGTCAGCTTCAGTCCAACTTTTTCAACATTTTTCACGTGTATTGTTTAAAGCAGGGTTTAACAAACAATTCAACATAATTTTTACAATTCTAGCTAGTATACTTACTAAATAACCCGTGTCAATTTTCTTTTGTGAACAGTCCTTATAAGCTAAAGTTGAATGATTTTTTTTCAGGCTAGACAAATCCGGGCAATTTTATATTGTAACTTGCAAAATCCGGGCACTGGATTTCAAAATTGAAGACCAAAAGTCCTGGCAATATCCGGGCAAATTTCGTCAAAACCCAGAAATTCATCAAGAAAAAAAAATTGATATTGAAAATAAAATTCTTAATCACAACTTTTCGACAGATTTTATATTTTTTTTTTGGCTTCCAGAAAAAGATTCATGAAAATTTTATAAAATTTGCTCAATAAATTGTGGAATTCAAATTGACTACCAAGCATCCCACCAGAGTCATGGTATACGGAACGCTTGCTCCCAAAATGGATTGAAGAGGCCTCCTGTTTTCAGAAAGGCTGGAGTAAAAGTTAAAACTTAAGTCTACATGACATTTTTAAGAATCAGGTGCTTTCGGAGAATTTGAAATTTTGGCCTCCGAGCAGTCCGGATTTGAACCCCTTCGACTATTTGATATGAGCGAAGAGTCAATGTCAGGGGCGTGTCAAAAAAGTGTTGCACTTTACTCGCTAGGCCCCTTACTTATATTTTCAATCAGTCCTTACAAAAACATCTGCCACCTGGAAAAAATCTTTTATGATCCCAATCTTCAAAAAGTGTAATAAGCAAGAGGTACGCAATTATCGTGGTATTACGTCGCTGACTGCCTACTCGAAGGTCCTAGAAAGAATTTTCAACGATGTTATGTTTTCAGCCTGCAGGAACTGGATTTTGGACAATCAACGCGTGTTTTTTCCACGGCGTTCGACTCAGTTAATTACCAAATTTTAGTTTTCCTGGTATTATCTGAGAAATCATGTACATGTATCAGTAGCTTTTTAAAAAATCGTTGTCCTGCTTTTAAAATCGAATCCTCTGAATTTTCAGATTTCATTCCGACTTCAGCCAGAGGTACCACAAGGAAGTAATTTGGGCTCTTTATTGTTCAACCTGTTTTGCAATGATATTAACATGCGGCTTTTTTTTGTATGCGGAGTACTAATGTACGCGGACGATTTGAATGGACGATCGTTTACAGTTTGGCAGATTTTCAGATGCTACAGAAATTTCTTGATACAGTAGTGAACTGGTGTGCAGCCAACTTCATGGCCTTAAGCGTTTCTTAGTGCTGTATCATAACATTTGGACGCCCGAAACTTCCTTTTTTTATGGCTTTAATATCCAGGGCGAACTTCTACATCGTGTTAATCAAATAAAGACACAAATAAGTGACACTAAGGTGCTATACTTGAAAAAGGTCTGCGCTATGCTTGGCCTCCATACGATGTCGGATCGCAATATCACTGCTGTCCAATCACTGTTTGGGGCGAAAATTCTCAAAAACGAAATCGATTGTTCTTGGATAAAGCATGGATCGTTTTAAATCTGGACACATGACGCTGTAGTGGCAGCTTGCCAAATCTGGCGAAAACTTTACTGGTCCTTTATGAGATCTAATGTACGGAAAAAAAAACGTTTTCCAGGCACTTCTCCTTGTACATTTCGGAGTCCATGGTCTTGTTTTTCACAAAAACAGGGGTTTTTCGTCCGCAGCTGCAAATACCTTGCCAGATAAAACACTTTCTTGCAAACTTATCGGCAAAAACGAATTTGAACTTGGCGGGGACATCTTCCCGACCAGTTCGGTGCACCACTGCAGTGGCTTTATAAAATTTTTGGCCAGGATTTGGATTTCGCGCCAGGATTTTGCGAGTTTTGAACCCGACCACGTCGGGTTTTTGACGTGGGTGTCCAAAATTTATTTTCGTCTCGCGGCTTCCATCACGTATAACTTTTTTGGAACAAAACAAATCGCAATGAAATTTTTAGCACTGATAGAGGAAACATTTTCGAACAAAGTACTGTCAAAACATACCAAATCCAACAGCTAGGAGCGCAATGGTATAATAAACAGTGCGTCCAGATTCATCGTGATCCATCCTTTACTCTAGTACATTATACTTCAAAATTATCGACGTTTTTCGGTGAGTTTTAAAAATAATCAAAACAAATTATCAGTTGTCCAGTACATTAAGGACCAAAGGAAAAATGGCTTTAAGGCTATGAATATTTATCCTCAAAACCAACGGTATTTTTACGGATAAAACCAAAAATAGTAAAAACTTTTGCTGTGATGGCGGCTATGTTTTCCGTAAAAGCCAGTTTCTGATCAAATACTACGCCCAAATTTTTGATTGTCTATAGTTCTACAGAAAGTTATACATTTGCACTTGCTCGTGTTATTAATCTACACCAATCCAGAAGTGACGAAATGTCAGCTTGCAGGGCTGCCAAATCTACAAGCGATCCAACAATACAGCAAATTTTGAGATCGTTTGCGTGAAATAACTTTGAAGAGATCAGAATCCAAGCTAGGCTATTTACAAACAGTATAAAGATAAGCGGGCCTAGATAACTGCCCTGGGGGACCCCGGATGTAACGTCAATCGGCTGAGAAGCTGCGATTTGTTCCATTCATTGAAGCCTTAATTTTTAGCCTTAATGATTTAGCTAATGAATATTTCCCTGAAATTACCGCTAATCCATTGCTCTTCAGGTGACACTATTCTTTACTTCTTTTGAAATTAGAAAAAATTAAAAAATACGTTGTAAACTCTACACTTTAAACTATTTTATGAAAACTTTCAACCAAAAAAACCATTGAGTGGCTGTCTACAGTAGATTGAGTCGATTGGGGGTCATTTTTGAATTTCTTAAACCCCAAGCTCCATTTTGGTCCAAAACTCACCAGTGATTTAATGCGAAACTCTAAGTAGCGTTGAGATGAGTAAATTTGAACTATTAGCACAGAGAACAGACGTACAAGCTCGAACAAAAAATCGTCAAAAAAGTGTGTAAAATTTCAAATGTTATCACCAAAAAAATACGTTAGAAATCGACTACAAACAGTGCCATTTATTGCGCCGTTCAAAAGTCACAAATCAACTTTAAAGTGTCCAGTTTTCGAAAAGGCGTAATCATATATAAACACACAAAAAAATCAAAAAGGGTGTTGGGATTTTTACACAAGTTTCGTGGGCTAGCTTGTACGCAGAGACCGACAAAAAACACAAACACAACACAGTACATAACGTGCAACACAAATTCTGGAGTGCTGACACATAAATTTTTGTGTGCGACACTTTGGTTTGGCACAGCACTTCAATTGTGTTGTGTTGCATCAAATCAACACGACACAGTTCCCAGTTGTGTTGTGTCGAGGATAACACAGCACGCAACACAGTGTTGTTACGAGCAAGGCTATTTTTTCACCCGTCGCACTTGACTGGACAGCATTTCTCCGTATTTTCAATGGCGAAGCTCTTCACTCACATTGTGTTGAGCAAAAGCAAAAGAAAAAAAATTATCCAGTTCGGCTGCTAGCAAGTAGGCGACGAATTGAAAAAAAGCTAGCTGGCTGGAGCAACAATGATAATCGTATCGGAACCGGCACACGAACACACTGTGTCGTCAACTGTGTCGCATACTGTGCTGTGTTGCGGCCGACACGCAACAAAAGTAGATCAACACAGACACAGCACAGCTTCGTTTCGGAAGTGCTGTGTCATCAAATTGTGTTGCACTTACTGTGTTCGTGCTGTTTTCGGTCCCTGTGTACGTCTGTTCTCTGTACTATTAGGTTTGTATGGAAAAATTAAAAGTACTGCAATTTTATATTCTCTAGAGGAAATTTTCCGCTAAACAACTTTACCGAAGACTTAACTTCGTATCCTATTAGGCAAAAATGTTATAAGCTGATTAACAGGGGTATGTCTATTGGCATTGAAAAACAATAAATTTAAGTGACATCACTGCTGATGCCTAGCGAAGTATTGCAAAAAAAAGTTATTCATGCAATACCTTGCTTGGCACCAGTAGTGATTCCAATTCAATTTATTGTTTTTTGAAAGCCAAAAAACATGCCCCCATTAAAAACCTAATAACTTTTTTTGTCTAATAAGATACGAAGTTGATTTTTCAGATTTTTTTTTAAATTTCTCCATACAAACCCAAAAGATCGAATTTACTCATGTAAACGTTACTTAAAAATTCTGCAAAAAATCAAGGATGAGTTTTGAACTAAAATAAAGCTATTTGACCCTAAGGGTTTAAGAAATTCAAAAATTCACCCCAAATCGACTCAGTCTACTGTAGACAGCCACTCATTGGATGTTTTTGCTTGAAAGTTTGCATAAAAAAAAGCTTAAAGTGTAGAGTTTACAAGGTATTTTTAAATTTTTCCTAATTTCAAAAGGAGTAAAGAATAGTGTCACTTGAAGAGAAATGCGCTAGCTTCATGTAAATATTTAACTTTTTCAATAGGATGTTTGAAAACAACTTGTAGTCGTGCTGCAACTGTGAGATTTTAGGATTAAATGGTACTAGGCAGTTCTGAGAATCAATTGAAGAAGATTAGGGGTCCGTATGATTGTTTTTTAAATAGCTAGAACCTACTAGCAAGAGAGTAGTTTTAGGCGTAATCTCTATACTTCGCCGAGGAAGAAAGCACCTCAATGCATTTTTCGTGACTTAGTAAATTCCGTTTAGCGTACTTTTGTGCCCTTTCTGTTTCTTAAAGCCCTTACAACGTACATATAAATCACTTTTACAACTTTCAACTTGTACTTATTTATATACAACGCACATAAAAATCACTTTTGCCACTTTCAAATTTATTAATGACTTATATAGTTCACCTAAGGGCATTTGGTAGTTGTTTTATTTCTTTGTAAGACAGTATGCAACTTTCAAAGCCTCCATTCAAATAAATATGTGACTTTTGGCTGCTTGGGATGTTCTTTAAATCTGGATTCTATTAAGTTGTTAAGAATCAGAATTTTAAATCTGATTTCTAAGTTGTATTGAAAATTGGACTGGATTCAATGGATTCTTTTTAAATTGAAGTCAAGCCTCATTCTTTTTTTTTTTTTTTTGTTTCGATTATAGTCGTTTTACCATCTTTATGGCATTCGCGACTTTATCAACGTTGCAGTTAGCAGATCGTTATTGAAAAACTTATCCGGTACAACTGTGTTCGATGTTTACTCTCGGGCTCGAACTCACGGACATCGGCTCAGGAGACAACAGACTTGCCAACTGAGCTATATCACAAGCCCGTCAAGCCTCATGGAAATATCAACTTCCGACGATTGTTCTTTTAACGGAATCGATACATCATCACTTCACAACACGATTCCACATTCGTCGATTTACAACGCTAATTAATCCTAGTCAAATTGAAACTTCGTTGTTGGGTTAATAAGGGATGTCGCTCAAAGATTAAAAAAAATAACATCACGCCTGTAGCCATAACTCAAAACCAAGGGAAGCATTCTTATGACGGTCACCGCCGAAGAATCCCACACAATTTCGGGGAGTCCTCTGCCTCGCCGGTTTGTTTCTGCATTATTGTGAGTTGGTGTGTGGTACCCATGACCAATTGTTGATTCACACCAACTCACGTGCTTTTGCTGTACGGTTATTGTTGTTAGTTGACGTGTTATTGGTCCACCCACTCGCTCGAGCCCACCCCCACTTGAGGAAACCGCATCGAATCCACACTATTAAATGACTTTTTCGTGAAACTACTCAAGAGTGCAGATTTTTGATATGGGCTTTTTGAAGTTAAAGTAAGAAAAACACAGAGAGAAATAACCACCTGTTAGTTTGGCGTTCCGTTGTCTGGATCTGGTGGTTGTTGATGAGCTCCGCAACCGGTGTAATCCTGTGAGAGTTTTAGAAACTTTCTGAAGACACACTTGAGATAACTAGAACTGGAGGCTTCCGTGGCACCGGTTTGACACCGTAAATGGTCGTTGGTTACTGGATGAAGTTGTGGCAGGCTCGCCAGCTGATTTTCTATGCAGAAGATCTGTTACAGCCGTCGTCGCCTGCAACTCTCTAGCTAGACACGGTTTTCCGATTTCCGATTCCGACTGCGGTTGCGCGTTCCAGCTTCGTCTTCGTCGTGTGTTTTCCGACAATCATATACTAGTAGAGTAGGTAGTTTAATATTGCCTCTTGCACAAATCTCACGGAGAAGATCACGGAATATTGGTTGTTGATGTTGCTGATGTTGGTAATTTCTTGCGAGCGCACTTTTCCCGATTGCTTCTTCCACACTTGTGCGCTGCAACACGTTTTATTACTACTCAGGATTTTCTCTTGTTTTGTCTCCTTTTTTTATCACTGAACTGGCGCCACCGATTCGACGATTAACTTTTTTTTTTAAATTTTCTTTACTTCGCTTCGCTTTCCTATAACCTTTTATTTATAATACTCGGTATGAATTTTCAAACTCAGGGACGTGCTACACACAGCTTCTCACAAAATGAATCACTAATGCGAAACATAAACAAACAATAAACGCGGCTGGGTCGCGTTTTGCAGCACCAACTACGCGTACGTAGTGCACCGAACAAAACCGCGCGGCGCGGATTCGTTTTTTTTTCTCCTTCAAACGTGGAAATTCTATTGTTTTACTTGTATATACTTTTTCGTTGACAGTCGCAAATTAACTTGACAGATTGCTTCTCGTTTGGGGTTGACGCACTAGTGTCGGTAAATTTTCACTCGCTTTGGTTCGCATGCACCGCCTACCTTTTTTTGTTTTCCACCCTCCCTCACCCGTTCGGAAACGAGAGTATCCGCGTTGTCGTTTTATTTCGGTTGTTGTAAAGGCCTCCTTCGACCTGGCTGCGGGACCGGTCGGATCGGACAGGTGGGCGTGCTTATTGTTGTGTTTCTGTTTTGATCACACCGTCTGCGATTTAAGTCTAATTACCGAACAGTACCGATAGTCACTCAAATGTTTGCTCCGTTCATTAGCTGCGACACACTGAACAACGTTGTCCATCAATATTTTTCGCGATTGGTGGTCACTTGACATATTTGATACTCAAGAAGAACCCAAAGAAAATTTACACCTCCGAAATCATAGCTGCTATGTGGGTGTGGAGCTTCGAAACTGAAATCAAATTTCATCCGAATTTCCGTAACAGTCTTTAAAACGGAAATGTCAACACACCGGTGTCACTTGTTGTCGGTCATAAAACAGCTGAAAGGGCCAACCAGCAAGGGAAAAAAATCGTAGTGAAAAGGGCGAAAACGACGGCTCGCGAGTGGCGCATGCAATCCGATCCGGGTGCGATATTCAACTGACAACGGCCATCCGTCGGTCTGCGCTAGCCGGCAAACAACGAGCGCGCCATTGGCGTCGCGACGCTGTTGCCGAAATCTGAAAATACGAACCGAAGAGAGCGTCGCGGCCGAGTCGACTCGCGGATCCAACGAACAACGAATGTGTCGCGAAAATTCGCTCGCCCCAAGTGGGGAGCGATGGCGTTTGGTCCCGTAAAATTCTATCTTAGAGATCCTATATGAAAATACAAAAATTTAAAATTCTTCCAAGTCGCCATAACCAACTTGAAACATTGCAGGCGCTCGATCATAACAATCGGCGATGAATGGCTTCAGCTCCTGTAGCCGGTGACTCCGCAGGAAGTTCTGGTCACACTTCTTCCAACGAGCAATGTCAGCTCGCAAGAAAAGCCCTTAAAAATAAACCAGTCAGTATTTTTTTTCTGGGACTTTTATCATGTTGGATGATTCATCCCTACTCAGTCAGTAATCTACGTTTCTCTTCACTCAGTCCATTAGCATTCGCCGAATTTTAGATTCTCGGAAATGTTCGTATCAGCCAATAGTGATCGGAAGTTTTTTTTCCGATGTTTGCTCTCTATGAAAAGAGTCTTAAGATCGGTCGTTTACCTTCAATTATCTAATCAGACTCACCCGACAAATTCCTTGCCCTATTCCGTCCAGTTGCCGATCTCCTGCCGAAATCAAGCTGTCAACGATTTTTCCTTCAGCAAAAACCTCCCCAGAATACTCAAACCGAACTTCGTTGCCCAGAAAAATCACCCTCTTCCCGTTCTCGGTGCATTTTCAAACTGAGAGTAAATTCTCTTCCAGTTCGGCTATGAAAAGAACGTTGTAGAGTATTATAGGCTTTATTGATTTTCCAACTACGCTCTTCAACACAACTTTGCCAGTTTTATTCGCACGTAGACTCTCGCCAGATTTAGCCGTTTCAATGATGACGGGCTCGGCAAGGTCTCTGACGTCCTGGAGAAGTACTTCATCCTGGACCATGTGCTGGGTGGCGCCAGAATCGACGACAAATCTGACCATGCGCTCTTTTCGTCCGCTAGTAACCCCAGCAGTTGAACGTCGAGCTTCGACAGCTACCATAATTTTTTCCCCGTCGGCCTTTACGTTGGGCTGGGCAACAATTTTTGTAGTGCCTCGGTTCGCCACACCCGAAGCAAATTATTTCTACGCCTTTCGAGCCTTCATCGCGGAGTTTGGTCCTGAATTCCTTGTTGGAAAGTCCCTTCGACTTTGGAATGCTAGCTCTGCGTTCAGGAACATTCTTTTCAGCTCCAGTATCGGTTTTGCGCAAAGGTCCGCAATCGGTAGAACGGTCAAAGCCCCTTTAACGTGGTTGTAATCGTTAGGAACCGCGGAGATCAGCGCGTGGACCTTTTCATCCGCCGGGATGTTCGCACCCATGCGCTCAAGCTCCCGAACGATCAGATCGTATTCCTCGAACATTCCCGGGCTCGTTCCTTGGCTGCTGGTTCCTCCGGATTCCTGGTGGACCTCGCTTCCTTCTTCGGGACCTGGGTTTGGGACATCTTGGCTGACCACCTCGGACCTCGACTGATTCCTGGATGACCTCGGCTGACCCCTTTGGACCTAGGCTGATATCTTGGGACCTTTTGATGACCTCGTGGGACCTCTGGCTGACCTTTTTGGACCTCTGGCTGGCTGGAATGCTCCTGGACTCGCTAACCACAAGTTTTCGAAGAATTTGTCTAGAGTACCCCTCTACCTCTATCTCTTATTCCTCACCAGACGTGTCTGGGCCCATAACCTGTTGAATTCAATGGTTTAGCAACAGTGGTTTTGGTTTGGAAATGAGATACCATTTATTCATTTCTGTTCGTCAAGTCCTTATAAGCTAACTCAGACCTATAGCGATAACAATCTTGTCGCTTAACCCAGATGATTCTCAACTCTGAATCATTCCTTAAATACTATCAAATTCTGGGCTAACCACTCAGAATAAACTGCCAACACTGCAGGGTAACTCATAATCACTAGCTGTGTTGGCTGAGTTTAGCGTGCATGATGACAACATTTATATTGTTGTCATCATCATTGACCATCATTAACTGTCAACCGCTATTGTTCTCAATATGCGAATTGACTAAAGAGAACGAAACCAAAACAATCGGTTTTGGTTTTGCTCAAACGTGGTCCGGAAAACCGTAAGTATCAAAATTTTAAAATAAAAAAAAAATTAATAAACGGTTCATTTCTTATAGCTAATACTATATTTCAATTAAAAGTCCTAATCAATTGCAATTGAAATTATGATACTTTCAGTCTGAAAGTATCAGATTCAGGGTGGATTTTGAACTTAAATTATTATGCTGGATTTCTACTTGAAACTTTAATTATTATTGTGTGGATGAGTTGCAGTATTGGCGATATAATTGGTGTGAATTTGGAGCTCCAGCCGTGTTGGTCAAAAATTAGAAAAATATCTTGAGCGAATGCCTTGTTCCCGAGAAAATAGTTGAGTTATGGCTGGATATTATTATCACTGGTTTTATTTTATCTGGGAAAATTAATACATAGGCAAGTTTTTGGAGCCTATGTTTTAACAACTGTTTTTGGAGGTATATTCCTGAACTCAATTTTTATCAGATTTTGTTCATCAGAAGTAGTATTTTTGGTATTTTTAGAAAATTGAGTAGATATGAATGTACAAAAGATACGTAGGGGAGATGGGGGCATAATGGCCACCTTAAGAAAATTGCTTATTTAACCATAGAGAACAGCTGTAATATGTGAATTACCTACATCATTGTTTCGTGTTCAGACACTCAAATAGTCTATTGCCTAATTGGATGAAACTTGAAAAAGTAGATAAAAACTTTTAAAAATGCATTTTAAAATTTTTTGCCGAAAGCTGAAAACCAGTCACTGTAGAGGCATAATGAGAAACCCTCCGAGGCAGTATGAGCACCATTAATGAAGGCATAATGAGCGTTTTCTGCCGGGGATTCTAGCAGCAAATTCGACTCAATGAAGTCAACTGATTAATAGAGCTACAGCTTGACTTGTATCGTCTGACGATTTGGCTTATTGGTAAGATGTCGGAGAGGTAATCAGTAGCCTCGAGTTCGATTCCTGGTCGTGGTAATTTTTTTTTTCATTTATCATTCATGATTATTTATTGCACTAAACGGTGAGGCGTAGATTCATCAAACAAAGCAATAAATAAATAATCTAGGTCTGTTTGTAGAATTCAAAGAATGAACACATGCTCATACATTATGTTTCTGGTGTTTTGTTTGACGGATGATGCTTTGATGCTATTAGCCGTATAATGTAACAATAAAAAAAATCAATCATGAATGGTATGTGCAAAAAAAATCCCCTCGAACAGGAATCGAACTCGAGTCTACTGATTACCTCTCCGACACCTTACCAATAGGCCAAATCGACAGACGAAACAAGTCAAACTGTAGCTCTATTATTCAGTTGACTTCATCGAGTTGAACTCGCTGCTAGATTCCCCGGCAGAAAATGCTCATTATGCCTTCATTGAAAATGCTCTTTTCGCCTCTAGTGAACAAATTAAAGTAAAAAAGCTTTTTCAAATTGATTAAAACGAAAAATCTAAAATTTTATGATGTTGAAAATTGAGAAACAATGTGTAGATCATGTTGCAGTGGGTAGATTTCAGATCAAGATGATTTAAAGGTCATAAAAGCTTATTTGGTGGTGCTCAAAAATTATAATATTTTCGTCACTTGAGAACCTAGCTGGTTATTATTTAATATTTCTGTAAAGATGAAAAGGATATTCCTTTTTTGGTGAAAAATTAATACTATGGATAGTACCAAACAAGTCCTCATGAAAATTTGTTTAAGAAAATACGTACTTATGTAGAAAAAAGGAGTGCTCATTATGCCCTGGGTGCTCGTTATGCCCTCATCGCCCCTATATGGTCAGCATATTCGAATTCAACACTGTAAGTGACTTAATAAAAGTTATTTGGTGAAACTCGGTCTAGGGTATTGCAAGTAACAGCTCTTTTAGTTTGGTGGACCGATTTTTTTTTCCAATTTTAAGAATTTAAGAATTTAATAAATTCTTTTATTTGACAATTACCCCAACGGAGTTTAAAATTTTGAAAATTCGAAAGATCACTAACTAGGAAAAATTCGAAGTTTTTATCGAAATTCCAGCGATTGTGAGTATTTTGTTACGGTTTTTTGCCGCTGTGAAGTAAGTAAGCCCGTGCTGAAGAAAAATCTGGAATGTGACGATAATGCTTCTTAATATATTTATCCAGTTCGTTTTCACCATCTTTCGTTCATATTACATTCTATCTGTCAATAAAATTTCATAATCTTAAGATGTCCTTTCTTCAAAGGACATCAATTTTCAGCGATAAGGCCGACAAATTTAGTAACATTTCTAACAAATCTTATATCTCTAAAATTGTAATATGAACATTTTACTACGATATTGATGAGCGTTACTTTATCTACATAGTTCTAATCAATATTATCTCTGACAATAAATATAACATCATTTCCAATAGTAACTTTTTCGAGGATCAATCATTATGTCAACTTGTTATATCTTTCCCAAGAAAACGGTTCCATTCAGTTTTTATCAACGCCGACACCTCTCCGAGCGAATGGGGAGAGCATTTGCATTTTCCGAAGCGTTTACTATTTTTCAATGCCCCACAGTTTCGCTCCCCGTTTTTCGCGAACCGGGCTGGCACACCAAACCACATTGAAGCGGCGTTTATTTACGTTGCTAAAAATAGAAATGGCATCATCGCGCCCGCTTCCCATTGGCTGCCGATGTCGTCATCCCTCGGTTCCGATTGGTTGGAGGCTCGTGTGCTCGCGGCGGCCAGCTTTCGGGGTGCCGAGCCGGTTGGTTTGGTGATTGTTTCGAGGGAGAAGGTGGACGATTGTCTCCCCTCGTCATCATCGCTGTCGGTCACTGCGGGATCGCGAGAAGCACGTGAGTGAAAAGCAATAAGCATTCAAGCAAGCTGCCAAGCCGGTTCGGTGTTGCGCTTTTTTTTCTGTTGATTGTTTGCTTCTTTTGGCGTGCTCTCTCGCGACCGACTGAGCCTGTGCTGTGCTGTGGTGGTTCCGGAATCGATTCGCGCATTGCATTAGTGAGTGAGTAAGCTCGAGCGAGGTAGATTCGACCACTTTGGCGGTGAGGAACGGAATGATGCGTTTTGTTGGTTTGCCCGTTTGTTTGGTTCGGATTTTGGTTAGGTGGGCCTCCCTCCTTCTCAGTCGGTGGGTTGAATGGGTGGCGCACAGCTCGGAGCGAATGAAGGGGAGCTCCCACAACGGCTCAATGATTTGATGGTGGAGGACGAATAACAATCACAGGCAGCAGAAGAGCATTGCTCAGAAGTGGTTGGTAGGAGGGCAACTTGCTTTTAGCTCGAACGAATCGAGTGAAGTGGGAGAATCTACTAGAAGGCAGAGAACAGCAACAGCAGCAATAAAAATATTCGCGCGTTCGGGCCAGATCATTAGAGGCCGATAATATGAAGAACGAACGATCGGCTCAAGTCAATAGGGTACCCTAATGGGGTGGTTTTAAGTTTAAATTTTAAAATATTTCTATTGATAGATTTAGATTTAGAAAATAATGCACAGGCCTGATCCAGTTGTCAAAAATTTGAGAACTAACTCGTTCTTATTACTTAAAATCTGAGGAATAAGAATTGTTTGTACTATCGTACAATTACATACTCACAATTGTATCGGTTAAATGATTAATTTATAATTGTAAATTTTGAATAGTAAATAAAAAACAATAGTATTGAAGTCCAAATCTTAACACTTTCAAACCCTAACTCGCTTATAACACTAGATTACCGGTCATTCAAACTATTGGGGAGAACGAGATTACTTGATCCCTGGGGTTACTTGATCTCTCAGCTACATCTCATGACTGAAATCTCTAACAAAATTATAATGCTCTACAAAAATTTGCCAAATGGATCAAATTAGCAATGCTTTAACCATATAACATTGGGAAAAAATCAGAGTTATTGAACTTTTAATGAAAAATTTATCAAAATGTGACTAAAGGCCTTATTACATATT
Organism: Uranotaenia lowii; assembly: GCF_029784155.1. Classification (NCBI taxonomy): domain Eukaryota; kingdom Metazoa; phylum Arthropoda; class Insecta; order Diptera; family Culicidae; genus Uranotaenia; species Uranotaenia lowii. The sequence goes on along the minus strand of NC_073693.1, from coordinate 359,459,844 downwards.
TTCCAAATATATCGAACATAAACAAAATTTATCAAAAATATTTGTTGAAATATGTAACTCATTGAGGAACGATATGATTTCTTTTTTTTTTTTTTCTTTATTTAGTGAACATAAACCGTATAAGTTCGAAAACTGTGGTCGGTCTCTAAGTTGTGTATTCAGTAGTTAGTGTGTGTGCAAGAATGCTTAGGTCCTAGGTATATCTTAAAACTAAGCTTAGTGACTACTACTACTACTCATTTAAAGGATATGAGGGAAAGGATATAAAGGATAGGAAATGAGGAAATGGGAATATGGGATAGGGATAGGATGGGAAGAGATTTCAGATAATTCCCACACCAGGTTGTGCGTAGCAAGGAAACCATTTCCTGTTTCCAAATCTCCCAAGAGTCCATATTATGGCAAGATTTACCACGCTTGCATTCGCGTTGCTTCGGTGGATGACGAATTTCTTGGGAGGGCTAGGCGTTATAAGTTTGCATTGGTTTTTGGCGAAGCCTAGTAACGCTCCACCCCCCGACTAGTCATACCAGCTATGTACAGTATGGTTTCGTCAAGGTGGGCGGGTGCTACTAGGCTGAGTTTCATTAAAAAGATATCTTTTAAGAGGGGACTTGAAAAGCGTTAGACTTCTAATATTTTTTATGTTAGAAGGTAATGTATTGAAAAGATTTAAGCCTTTGTTCAGAAAACTATTAGAAACCATTGTTGTTCTTCTTCTATTTATGTAAAAATTCGAGTTTACATTGCCTCTAATGTTGTATGAATGGATTTCCGAAATAAAAGTGGGGGTAAAGTTTGTTTTTATTAAGTTGTTTAAGATCCTATAGATCAATACACAATTTTCAAACTTATTCAAAGTATGTAGAGAAAGCACATTTGCAGAGTAAAGTTGATCAGTGGGAAACAGAATTGGCAGACTTTTAACAATTTTCAAAGCTCTTTTTTGTAGTGTTAAAAGAGGTTTTAGATGTACAGAAGCAGCACATCCCCATATACTGTTCATGTAAGCAAAGTGCGGGTGTATGTAAGCGTAATAAACTTTCCAAGCAATTTTTTCGGAAACAAAACGTCGTACTTTTTTCAATGCAAAAATATATGAGGTGACTTTGGAGCTTACTCGGAGTATATGTTCATTCCATCGCAAATTTTCATCAATTAGGAGTCCAAGGTATTTAACTTTAGAGACCTGCTCAATTTCTATACCGTTCACAAAAATCGGAACTTTTTCTGATTGTCTTTGCAAGTTAAAAATGATAAAATTTGTTTTTTGGAGGTTCAATGCCATATGATTTTGATTGAAAAATGTTATAAGAATATTTGTGTCATGCGTAATATGTTCTTTAAGCATGTCGAGGTTTTCCACTATGTATAATAGAGTTGCATCATCTGCAAAAAGCTGCAATTTACCTTTCAGAGAAAGAGCAAAAATATCATTTATATACATAATGAACAACAAAGGCCCCAAGATGGAACCTTGAGGTATACCACATTTGATAGGTAAAGTTTGACTATCGCTGGAGTTAATTCTCACAATTTGTTGTCTGTTAGATAGATAAGAATCCATAAGCTGCCTGGCATTTTCGGAGAAACCGAAAGATTTCAATTTTTTAATTAAGATCTTGTGATGAACACAATCAAAAGCTTTGCGAATATCTATAAAAACACATGCAACAGTTTTTCTCTCATCCAAGCTTTCTGCAATTGTACTTATAAGATTAGCACAAGCACTTAGTGTGTTTGATTTGGGGACGAAACCAAATTGATTGGCATGTATTAATTCATGTTGCGTACAGTGCTGTTCTATTTGGTCAAATAACAATCTTTCAAAGGGTTTAGAGAGAGCAGTCAGAACGGAAATCGGCCTATAATTAGTTTTATTTGTTTTATCGCCACTTTTAAAGACAGGAATAACTTTTGCACATTTAAGAACATCTGTAAACGAGTTCGAATTTAGGCTTTCATTAACAAGATCCGTGTATTTATGAATATACTTGTTTTTGTATTTTTTCAAGAACTTAGTTGATATACCATCAATTCCAGTTGCACTTTTATTATTAAGACTGTCAATTTTGTCGGACAAATAGTCTTCTGAAGCGGCAGTGAAAGAGAACTCAAAATCAGGAACTTCGAAAACAGTTTCGGGCTCCAACCAATTAGTGATAAGTAATCCACTTACGTTGATAAAAAAAATTGTTAAAAAGAGGAATCATAAGATGAATGCTTGTTGAAAACAATTTCATTGATATTATTCCACAAATTTTTAGGATTATGCAAGCTGTTAGTAATCAAATTGTCGAAATACTGCTTTTTCATCAGTTTCGATTTATTTCTAATCTCATTTCTAACTTTTTTTGTATTCCGAGTCATACTTAGCATCCTGTCTTGACGCGTGGTACAATTTTCTTTTTTTAGTTATAAGATTTAGTATTTCCGAGGTAATGTAAGGTTTTCTTATTTGTATGTTTTTCGAATTCGTAAAACTGTTGTGTTTTGCAGAACGACTTCTTTATAGTGGGCTACAAATTGATCAAAGTTTGTAACATGATTGACACTAAGACTACTGTCATGAATCTGATCATATTGTAAAACTGTTTTTGGAACTTGTTTAGAAGATGTTTTCGAGTTAGTTTTCACTGATAATACGATAGTTCTGTGATCAGATAAATCTGAATTCTTAAATTCAGGGCAAATGTTAACTCTTATTTTTTTTAGAAAAAGTCTCCTCAAATGTTACTCATGGGTTCAAATGATGCTTTTAGTTCAAACTGACATGTTTTCAACGAAAAGAATTAAGGCCCTTGGAGCCAAAGGGGTATAAGTGCATTGAAGCTGATTTTGAATAACAGTTGTTGTGTTTGGCAATTTTACATATATTTTTCGAAAATTTGAATTTTGGTTTGAAACGTAAAAGTATGTAAATAAATTTTAAAAAACCTGAAAAAATCATCAAACATAGTTTGAAATATGAAGAACCGTTTGGCATCATTAACTCAAAATTGACCATTTTGTCATTTATATTTTATACCCCATTTGGTTCTGAGAGCCTCAATTGTAATCACAATTTAGCACGATATAACTAATATTTATCCAAAAACTATTGTTTATACAATGATTGGCTGATTAAGGAGGCTTAAAAGAGTGATTTTGTCTAAAAAGTGAAAATTTCGCCTTAAAGTATGCTATGACTACAGAATTGTAAAAAAAAACTTAGAATTCTTCGAAATAAATAGTAATATGGCCAAAAATCGTCAATCGCTCTTATAATTTTTAACTTGCTTGATTTTTGATAAAGTTGAAGCGTCGATCTAGTTTTTGGAGCATAGAAATTTCAAACTACATGCATTCAGAATCTGTCATAGTCGGCGAGTTTTTAAAATTTTCAAAAAAGATATGTCGAAAATAAGAAAATTGGATCAAATATTACCATTTTCCCCTACCTATCAGATAGTACACTTTCAACAGGGCTTGCCCGGATTTTCAAGGTAAAAAATAGAAAAACCCGGTCCAGCTTGGTTTTCGAGAAATCTATCTTCTATCTTTCACAATAATCCAAACCTCAAATTAGGTTAACAAAATTTTTGGTATTGTGTCTGATAAAAAAAAATATTTGGAGCGGACTCAGTAGGCTGTGCTTGTGTGTGACAGACACGTTTTTCGAAGCTGAAAAGTTGAATATCAAGTTTTGAAGAAGTATCAATTTACTTATTTGAATTGTCTTTTGGATTTTTCGGAAAGCATTAGCGTCTGGATATGTTTGTCGTTTAAATGTCAAGCTGAAGCCAGTGAATTTCAAATGATGGCCACCGGTCCAGAATAACTAGATGCAGCAAGAACATCCTTCAGAAGGAAAAAGAAGTAGAATATAGTTTTTTTTAAAGTGTGAGAAGAGGGGGGGGGGGGGGGGAGAAGGATAAGGAGATTTTTACTGAAACAGTTACAACTATCTCAAAAACATCGTTTTACTACCCGCATATTGCGTCAGTCAATTAAAAACATATATTTGTGCATGAATCTGACTCCCAAGACAACTCTCTTGCACGCAAAATATTCTGCATGTTGCTGCTACGTGAAACGCTACATAATTTTTATGCAATTTATTTTCACGTAAATTGTACAAAGAAAATAAGTAAACACTCTCCTAATAAGAATTTATGCATTAGTAACATCTCCTGCAATTTACGTGAATGTTTAATTTGTTCGATACGATGGGATTTTTCATCAAAAATAGGTAACGACATATTTCTGTGACGATCGGCTAATCTGTACTAAATGCTGTTTTAGCATTATTGACATTACTTTTCGTCGGATTTGATGGAAATTTGCACATAGGGGTTTTGAGTGATGGGAATTTGATTCGAAGTATTGAATTTTGGGTAAGGGGTCGGGAAATGTGGTTGTCCATATTAACTTTTTAATATTTTTGTGATATTGACGTTATAACTAATAATTTATTATACATCGGATTGAGATGAAAATATGCGCTCGGATATTTTTGAGAACGGATAATTCATTGCTGTTATCAAATTTTGTGTAAAGGGCCAGCCAAAGGGGTAGTCCATATAACCTGTTAGCTTTTTTTTTGCAATATAGACGTGTAATCGATTTCAGGTATCAAATTCAGTGTAAGAAGCTGACAGAAGGGTTCATCCATATTAACTTTTCAATATTTTTGTGATATTGACGTTATTATACATCGTATTGAGATGAAAATTAGCACACAGAAATTATTATGGACGAACAATTCATTCGAATTATCCAGTTTTGGATCAGGGTTCGCCAAAGGAGTCGTCCATATTAACTACTCACTGATTTTTTTATGATATTGACATTAATATGCAATAAATTGGTGCGTGTTCCAAGGGAGTTTTGAGGGAAGGGCAATCGATTTCGGACATCAAAGTTTGTAAAAGAGGCCTCCGAAATGGGGTATAATTTTTTGGCAATAATTTTGTTTTTATGCAACGGTCGAGTCAAAATTTATACACGGAAGTTGGGGCGTGTTGAAAATTATTGCAATTATTGTTTAACAATGCATTCGGAAATGCATCTGGAAAATGCCTGACATTCATTCAAATTGTTCAACACATATTCTAAATTGGAAGCGAAATGTATGGGGTCAGATAGTTTGTGTATGAATTTCACTGTAACAATCGCATTCACATATGCACTTAATTCAAAAACCAAGTGATATAGTGCAAAATTTAAAATTTAAAATAATAATCTTTTCTTCAATTTAACGCTAAGCGGTGAACATTATTCGATTCAGCAATGAATTTTATACCTGTTTCATTCATTTTTGAGCATTTTCTGATGGATTGTCGTTTGTTGCAATAGACTGAGTCGATTTGAGGTCATTTTTGAATTTCTCAAACCCTGGGGTTTTAAAAGCTCCGTCTTGGTCCAAAACTTATCCATGATCTTTTGCAGAATTTTCAAGTAACGTATACATGAGTAAATTTGAAGTTTAAGGTTTGTATGGGAAAATTGAATATTTTGTACTGAAAAATCAACTTCATTTTTGTTTCTTCTGTGGAACTGAGCCAGCTGACAGTTATTGTGCCAATTTATAAAATTCCTAAAGGAAATTTTCCGCTGAACAACTTTGTCGAAGATTGCAACTTCGTATCTTATTAGGCAAAAAAGTTATTAGCAGTTTAACAGAGGTATGTCTTTTCGCATTGATTAATAATAAATTCAATTGACATCACTGCTGCAGTCTCGCGAAGTATTGCATGAAAAGTAGCCATGTAATACCTCGCAAGGCACCCTACAGGGATGTCAATTGAATTTATTGATTATCATTGCGAAAAGACATACCTCTGTTAAACAGCTGATAACTTGTTTGCCTTATAAGATACGAAGTTACGATCTTCGACAAAGTTGTTCAGCGGAAAATTTTCTTTAGGAATTTTATAAATTGGCACAATGACTGCCAGCTGGCTCGGTTCCACAGAAGATACAAAAATGAAGTTGATTTTCCAGTACAAAATATTCAATTTTCCCATACAAACCTAAAACTTCAAATTCACTCATGTATACGTTACTTAAAAATTCTGCAAAAAATCATGGATGAGTTTTGGACCAAGACGGAGCATTTAAGACCCCAGGGTTTGAGAAATTCAAAAATGACCTCAAATCGACTCAGTCTATTGTTGCAATGATTTTTTTTTCATAATATCGCTCGATTTTAAGGGAAATAAGGGTGATTACGGCTATTCTCGGCTTTAAACGGTGTGCACCACTGGGTCAACTCATTAACTTTGAACGTTATCTAGTCAATTTGGATTTGGTTTTTAAAATCTGAACAAAACATTTTTCTAAACAGTCAGAATTTGGAAAATTGATGTATTAAAAAAAAATTAAAAAAATGGCTTAAAAATGTAGAAAACCTTTCCATTTTTTTCACTTTTTATCTTTTATAACAAAGATTTTATGAAGCAAAGGAAAAAAGTGGCTCATGATACCCTCTCTCCTCTACATTTTATATGAAAGTATTAGAACAACCAATCACTTGCTAACCGGGCAGGTAACTAAACGTGTGCGTAATACCTGTCGTAGATTGATAACATTGAAAATGTTATAAGTTTGATAACGGTTACGTAAGTGATTGGCTTATTAACCCAAATAACACGTATCCATATTACATTTAATCCATAACATTTCACACGAAGTGCGGTTAGTTGCATTGCAGATTGGCCGAACTAATAATATCAAGAATTTAATTAAGCGCATACGTTGGCGAAACTGCGGTGAATCCGTGCACCCAAGGTGGATCATCTACATAGCATAGCATAGCATGGGGTGACTACACACATCTTGCATTGACTGATACAAGAGGTACAACTGATAATCATAACCAAGATGCCAAAGTAATTCTGTTCTTATTTCAAGTGTTACTTTTGAAAATCAATGTGGTACCATATTGCACACCGCAAGAAGTCAAGTAATCATGGTAGGGAACAAACTTTTTAGATGCAGAGAACTCATACGACCCAGAAATCTGTTTCAGAAGGGATCTGAAAGGGTACAATTTAGTAAATCCTACTTGGCAAATAGGATTGAAAAGTTTTTTTTAACATAGAACAATCTCGCCAAAATCCATCGTCAGCCGGGAGTGACTTCACACATTTCTTATCCCCGGCAGACGTAGTGTTGTTCGTCATAGGACTCATCGGGTTTTCATCTTCAACATTTCATAACTATAAGGCACAAATTAAACTTTTTAATTTATGGTTCAAGATTCTTGAAAATTCGCCAGCCGAAAAAACAAAAACCTACACATGGTGGATTATCTACATACATACATAAATTTATATGTATTTTACTAGCAAGATAGATTCCTACAATCGGAATTATACCTTAACACCAAAAAAAAATAATACGGGAAATCGGGTTAAAATAGACATTAGGAGTCATTTTATCAGAAAGCATCAGCGAACACTTCTGAATAGGTACTCAAGAAAACCACGAAACTAGCATACACGAAACACAACTTGCTTAGATATTTTTTTGAAGAGTAACAAAAATGAGCAGACCGATACAATAATGTTTTTTATAAGAATTTGAAAGAAAAACAAATTGTCGAAACGCTCGAAACCGATATAAAGACATTCAGATAAACTTTACGTTAAATTCATGAGGCAACTAGGTATGTAGATTTAAAGTAGTTACTACCAGGGCGTACTCGAAATACTGTGATTACTACAAGACTAACGTAGAATCGATGTGATGCAACAAAATCTTCGTTTACGTGAAAAATCCCGTAGAAATAATTCCTATTTTTTGCGTGTGTAAATGAAATATGTTTAGCCAAATGAAAAATCTGACTAGGAGTAAAATAAGCTAAAACATACCACATTTGGGGGATGACTTTGTCTTTAATCAGACCTAGAACTGTAACCAAATGGTAAAAAGATACGAATGTTAAATTCTAATTTAAGGTTAAAATACGCTGCATGAAGTTAAAATTTTCCTTCTTAACAAAATCAAACATGGATCCTTCGGACGGTTTGAAGTTAGCCACGTCCCCCGCGATCGACGACAAACTCTAAGTTTTACGAAGATCGGAGAACCCCGCCGTAATCGCTAAAGAATGGCGAATTGTCCCGCAAAAGGAATGCGCCATGAATCAAGTTTTGCTTGGATCCTTTCGATAGGACAGGTCTTCCAATGGAGGTGGAAAGATCCCGAAAATAAGGAGTGTCCTCTTCTCCGATATGGAATGAAAAAAACGGCGAACGCGAATGGATCTCGCGCCATAGGCGCTAGAATGTCTCAAACGCCTGGCTCTGTCCAAAAAAAAAGGTGGAAATCTTTTTGTATCATCTTTTTTTTTTTCTTAGCCAAGTCAATTTTGCCGTCAACCATCAGCAATTTGTCTCTGACTGGTTGCGTAGAATGTATGCGAGACGTGTGCGGTCCTCTTACCTCGATCATTTTTTGGTATGGAAGCAGCAAAGCGGTCGGTGGCAGGAATGTGGGATCTTCCATGCTTTGCATTTCAGAGTAATTTGTTATGCATACTAAATTGAGTCGCCCCGAAGGGAGAGCGTGAATTTAGTTGCTGTTTTTTTCCTTCTACTTTGCTGTTGCTGCTAAAATCAGCGATGGGAAATTTCGAATGAATTCGCTGGTAAATACATAAGAGAAGCGAGTAAATAATACAAATGTGTTTGAATATTTTGACACATGAAGACATGACGGTTTCCACGGGGTGTCAAAAATAATTACGCTCGTTTTGCATGTGACGAAATTTGGGGAAAGCAAAACGGAAAAGGAGATATAATCAAGAAAAAAAATTGGAAAACAAAACGGAATAGAAGATTAAATTAAGAAATTTTCGCAGTGACTTAAACCTACATATATTTTGAACCTTCTGGTTGGTCTTCATTCTATAATAACAGTCGTCAACAGCAAAATCTTTTTTGAAACTGCATACATTAACGCTTAATGCAACACATGTCATATTTTTATTTAAGGAGTCTTTTAGCGATATTTTGGCACAATACATACAAGATTGAGTTGATTTGTAATCATTTTTCAATTTACCAAATTCTGGGGTCTAAAAAGCTTCGTTTTGTTTCAAAACTCAAGCATGATTTTTGTAGAATTTGGATATGATTTTTACATGAGTAAATTTAAACTTTTATGTGAAAATTAAATATTTTGAACCGAAAAATCAACATTATTTCGTAAAATTTGTAAAATTTGAAATACTTAGAAGAAATTGTTAGCGAAAGCTTCAAAATTTTGCTCGTGTATTTCGAAAATCTTCAAAAATAAAATTTGTAGCAGACTCCCTGATCGATTTTTTTCCCTGAGTAGTGTGTTCTATAGGGAAGAGTCTCCTTTATTATGTGTCAAGTTTCCAGAGATGCCGGTTTTTTTTTTTCTTGAAATTGTTCAAAAAAAAGACAGCGTGGTCCCGTCTTTTTTCATGCAAGTACACGGAAAATCTAAAAAAAGGTAAAATTAACCGAGAAGCAGCCATCTACCTTTCTCGGAAAAAATTTCCCTTTTTTTAAATACCTAGAAAAAAGGAGAATTGTACTTACTTTTTTCTATAATTTATTTGCTCAAACAATTCTTGAATTGTACAAAAAAAAATCAAAGAAACATTTCTTATTTCTTATTGTTTCACAACTTTTAAGCTCTTTAACATTAAAAGTATTGTGAACACATCCGAAAATCTGTAAGATTGTAAACTAGATTGTATTCGGAATCCTTAAGTACTAAATTAAAAAGAGAGCTTACTTTCATCGATGGTTAAAATCTTTGCAATTTTGACAATTTGGACAATTTGGACAATTTTGACAATTTTGACAATTTTGACAATTTTGAAAATTTTTGACAATTTTTGACAATTTTGACAATTTTGACAATTTTGACAATTTTGACAATTATGACAATTTTGACAATTTTGACAATTTTGACAATTTTGACAATTTTGGCAATTTTGACAATTTTGACAATTTTGACAATTTTGACAATTTTGACAATTTTGACAATTTTGACAATTTTGACAATTTTGACAATTTTGACAATTTTGACAATTTTGACAATTTTGACAATTTTGACAATTTTGACAATTATGACAATTTTGACAATTATGACAATTTTGACAATTTTTGACAATTTTGACAATTTTGACAATTTTGACAATTTTGACAATTTTGACAATTTGGACAATTTGGACAATTTTGACAATTTTGACAATTTTGAAAATTTTGACATTTTTGACAATTTTGACAATTTTGACAATTTTGACAATTTGACAATTTTGACAATTTTGACAATTTTGACAATTTTGACAATTTTGGCAATTTTGACAATTTTTGACAATTTTGACAATTTTGACCATTTTGACAATTTTGACAATTTTGACAATTTTGACAATTTTGACAATTATGACAATTTTGACAATTATGACAATTTTGACAATTTTGACAATTTTGACAATTTTGTCATTTTTGACAATTTTTGACAATTTTGACAATTTTGACAATTTTGGACAATTTTGACAATTTTGACAATTTTGACAATTTTGACAATTTTGACAATTTTGACAATTTTGACAATTTTGACAATTTTGACAACTTTGACAATTTTGACAATTTTGACAATTTTGACAATTTTGACAAGTTTGACAATTTTGACAATTTTGACAATTTTGACAATTTTGACAATTTTGACAATTTTGACAATTTTGACAATTTTGACAATTTTGACAATTTTGACAATTTTGACAATTTTGACAATTTTGACAATTTTGACAATTTTGACAATTTTGACAATTTTGACAATTTTGACAATTTTGACAATTTTGACAATTTTGACATTTTGACAATTTTGACAATTTTGACAATTTTGACAATTTTGACAATTTTGACAATTTTGACAATTTTGACAATTTTGACAATTTTGATAATTTTGACAATTTTGACAATTTTGACAATTTTGACAATTTTGACAATTTTGACAATTTTGACAATTTTGACAATTTTGACAATTTTGACAATTTTGACAATTTTGACAATTTTGACAATTTTGACAATTTTGACAATTTTGACAATTTTGACAATTTTGACAATTTTGACAATTCTGATAATTCTGACAATTTTGACAATTTTGACAATTTTGACAATTTTGACAATTCTGATAATTCTGACAATTTTGACAATTTTGACAGCTTTGATGTTTTGACTTATTTAATTATTTGGATTTTTTTTATAATACACCCGCTTTCGATTTTGGCAACATGCCCGAACATTTTGTGTTGCCAAAATCGAACGGTAGTTTTTCTTAGTTTTTTTTTCTTTAATTTTAACTAAATATTTTTTTTTGACTATCGTTTATTTTTGTCCTGATTTGCTGTTTTTGTCATTTTTTATCAGTTTTTGATTGTTTCTTTTCATTTTAAGTCTTTTTTTTGTATTTGTTTTTTAATTTTTTTTAATTTTTCATCTTTTTGTCATTTTTGGGTACTTTATGATTTTTTTTTTAACTTTTGTTTTTCTTGTTGTATTTTATCACTATTTCAGAACATTAAAACGCATTTATGGTGTTTGTTTCAATTATATTGGTCATGTTATAGGGAAAACTTAAAGGTAATGTTGCTTCAAAAAACCTTTCGATTTTGGCACATGTGTTGATTATTTTGATTATTTTGATTATTTTGATTATTTTGTCAATTTTGATTATTTTGATTATTTTGATTATTTTGATTATTTTGATTATTTTGATTATTTTGACAATTTTTAACAGTTTTGACAATTTTGACAGTTATGACAATCTTTACAGTTTTGACATTTTGGGCAATTTCGACGATTTGACAAATTTTTTAATATTGACGGTTTTGAAATTTGAACAAATTTGAAAGTTTGACATCTTTTAGGATTCATACAGTAGTTTACTGGAACTTAACTTCTGGAACTGAGAAAACATTTAAAAAAGTGTTAAGAATTTATCAAACCTGCATGTTTCGGAGAAACATCAAAAGATGGTAATTGAACTTAATGGAAAAAACAGCAAAAACTGAGGTTTTTTTTTCTTCGAATTTTAAGCGTTTCTAGAGGAAAGAGCGTATTATTGATTGCTAGATTGCAAAAAATCTATCCAAAACTAATGTTAAATTTATATATCAATAGGAAGCCAATAACTTGACCAACAAAATCGACTCAAAAAAATACACGAACTCCACCGAACTCTTAAGGTTATAACTTACTGAAAAATGCATTATTTCGGATATTTTGTTAGTATAACTTTGTTCTTAGTTTAACTATGTATTTCACATGTTGCACAAAAATTGTGTGTTTCAACAATTTGAACAACTTTCTTAAATATACCAATTTATGTTTGTAAATTACTTGTATTATTTTCAAAATGCTCGTAACTTTTATGATTTTCATGCGATCTTGATGGTACCTTTAATAACGTTTAAAACTATATTTCTAAAAAATAATTAGATCTACAACTTTTGTGAAGACATCAAGTCTCTTAACTGATAATTTAAAGAAAATATTTTTTTTTATTTCCCTTCCAGGTGGAAAAATCACTTTTTTCTTTCAAGAATTCGATAGATCATCAAAATATGAAAATGTTGGATCTGTAGCAAAAATTTTGGAAATCTGTAGCAAAATTCTTTAATCTGGGATTAGTTCTCGAGGTTTTGGCATCAGTAAAGATGATTAATCTTGAACAAGCTAACTCAATCACCAAAATTCGATACAGAATTTACAAATTTGAGTATAGAGTTGAACTGCTCGCTTTCTTTTCCTGGACCCTCATGGAGGGAGGTTTTAAACCCCCAAACCTCTCACCCTACCTTCCTACAACCCATGCTTTGAGAAGCATAAGTGAGTTTGATCACGCAAATGTCGTTACTGGTAGTTCCGAAGATGTATTCCTAAATAATTAAAAAAAATCCGATTTGTTTTCAAAATCAGAATTTATTGAAGTTTTACCCATAACATTTTCGAATAAACATCCAAGAATCTCCGTTCAAGGATTGATAGGAGTTAAAAAAAAAGTTTGTCACCCGATATTATCGACGCACCTTCCATTCGAATTGCACTGAAGCTGACTCCGCAGCAGCAGTTTGCCACACTCAGAGTCTATGCCTCTCTCGAAAGCAACAGAGCCCAAAGATCAATGTCAACTCGTTGTCGTTCGTACGCTCGAAGCTGTTGAAGTTGTCAACTGGTGGTTGTTGGAGGATTAAGAATATATTACTATTGAAGGGAAAAAAAAGATACTAAGAAGACCTACCGCAGCTCTCCGAACCAACTGCGCAAACATTAAAATGCTCGATGCGCAAGACCTAGACAATTGTGGTGCCACACTAGGATCGAATGCGCTAAATGGCCAAGCCATCGGTTGATCCCTGTAGGCACAGGCAATGCGTACTAATGGCAGCGATTACCTCCTACCTCCATGACTTCTTGTTCCCTTTTTGTTTAGCTTAGCTACAGCCCAACGACACATCGGCAGATGTGTGAAATTCGAAAATAATTGGGACTTAATCCCTCGACATAACGTACGAAGCTATTTCGCTAGCTAGCAAAGTAAGCCTGTGATCAATATTGGAAACCTTGAACAAATCTGTGAGGGGTAAAAACTGTAAGTAAGTACCCGGTTAATGAGCAGTCATCGATATAGGATGATCATAATAAGCACATAAGCCACCGCGCTTTAGCTCCA
>NC_073693.1:359335726-359445643 GCF_029784155.1 Uranotaenia lowii | reverse complement strand
TGTCATTTTTGTCATTTTTGTCATTTTTGTCATTTTTGTCATTTTTTTTCATTTTTGTCATTTTTGTCATTTTTGTCATTCATTGATTTTCTAAGTATTCCACGTACAAATTGTGTTAAAAATGGGTGCAATCGTTGAAGAAAATTGTTTTCTACAAATGCCTTTGATTTTTTATTACTCAAATTACTATAGTTGCTTAAAAAACTTGATTCTTAAAAACCTTATTCAAAGCCACAGAACAAAACTGTGTTGCAAATACGCGCCGCTGTGTATTCAATACGCGCCTAGCAGCCGAACACACCCGAAAGCAGCCGAAGACCGAAAATACACCAATACTTACAGACACTTTGACTGAGAAGAAAATCAAAATGGACTAATCAAAATTTAAAAAAAAAATTAAAAGTTGATTTTTTTGGCTGAACTAACGTTTAAAATATGGTTTTAGCCTTTTTTTTAATGTTCAATGAAAATTGGCCTTTTCGAAAAACTCATGCTATTTTCAGCCTACTACGATTGGCGCGTTATAGCGAGCGCATGGGCCGTGATAGAACATACCCATAAAAAGCATACCTTAGAGCAAGTTCACTGGTTGAGATGGAGTTGGAAATTTCGAAGGTTTACAACACATTTCCCGTACACCGGTGTTGGGAAAATCTGATATTCGAACAGTTTCGCGCTGCAAAATTTGTATCGTATAACACTTTTGGCTGAGGGTGATATAAAAACACGATGTTTTGCAACACCGAACCGAGTGATAGAGTCGGCGTTGCAATACAGTATTCGTGCATGAAACGCTTAGGTGCTGTCATCTATCTTATGCTCAAAACCTCAGTTGAGGGGAAAATAAAGGAAATTGAGCGATTTCAGGATTAAAACATAAAGTGATATTTTATTTTTTTTTTAAATCTTTTATCACTTAAATTGATACGAATTGCAATGAAGTTAATTAACTCTTTAAAACTTACAGCCAATTTTTTTCATGCCCTTGCCAATCGAATAGATTTTGAGGCGCAGAGATGCCAGATAGCTGTGTGAATGAATAAATTCTGTTTGTTTTGTTTGAGCGATTTTCGGGAGTAGGAAATTGTTTCGCTTTTTTCTTTGAAAAGATATTCCGTCGGAATGTCCGGTAACAAATTCGGAACGCCGTCTTTAATGGATCCATCATCTTTAGAAAACGGAACCCTCGCTGTTGATTCGACAAGTGTCAATCAGATCAAACGTAGGCGATACGACGCGTCGTATCGGAAGTAAAATTTGGCTTGTGTCTGAAATACCTATACTTTTTATTTGTCACATACTTAATTATCACTTTGAAAATGGAAGTTTTAGGAACAGTTCAAAAACTTTATCAACTCGTGTAATCAAATGCACTCCAATACAAAACTCATAATTCTGCAGAATACAGTTTAACTTTGGAATGCATTATAACTTAAACCAGGCATGTCAAACTGGGGGTTCTTTGGTCAATGCGGCCCGCGTAGCCCCATCTTTCATTAAATATCAAAAAATTCCCTACTACACAGAAGTACACTGGCTTGAAAGATTTTTAATGCGGCCCGCACACTTAAACGAGTTTGACATGCCTGACTTAAACAATATGCACTTATTTATACATATAAATAATAAAATTTTCATATTGACACTACTATCACTGACCACTACTATTTTAAGTTGATGATCAAGTAAAATGAATTTGATTTCAATTTTCAAACGGTGAATTCAAAATACAAAAAGGCAGTGAAATTACTGAAAAGCAAATTCTCTTGGCATCGCTGGTTGCTTTCGATTTTATACCTTCGTATTCTATCACACCCGGTGGACGGCCAACAATTTTGGTCTATATTTCACGATACAAAAATTCCCATCTGTGATACAGACGTCAAAATTCCTTCACTTTTTCCCAACACCATTGGACTTGCTCTTAGCGAGTTCAGTATGCTTTTTTTAGCATTAAATCATAGTTTAGATTCTCCTCTATCGATGTGTCAGAAAGAATTGTCTAATTCGTTTTTCTCTGCTTGGTGACACCTTATTGAAAGTGTTTTAAAATTTAGATCGAAATGAAGAAAAACCTAAATTGTGAAATTAACACGACACAGGGTAGTGAACCTTCATAGGGGAAAAGTTCATATAACGCCCCATGTGGCTAATACGCGCCACTCTTGTTTTGAAGAATTTGAAACATTTTAAGCCTGCAAAATATTACCAATTTGTTTTAAATGCTGTGATTGATCATGGCAAGTATGAATTTTTCCTTAAAATGCCCCTGTGTCGTGATAATTTCACAATTTAGGTTTTTCTTTATTTCGATCTAAATTTTTAAAACACTTTCAATAAGGTGTCACCAAGCAGAGAATAACGAATAAGACTATATTTTCTGACACATCGATAGAGGAGAATCTAAACTATGATTTAATGCTAAAAAATCATACTGAACTCGCTAAGGTATGCTTTTTATGGGTATGTTCTATCACGGCCCATGTGCACGTTATAACGCGCCAATCGTAGTAGGCTGAAAATAGCATTAATTTTTTAAAAAGGACAATTTTCATTGGAAATGAGCAAAAAGTCTAAAACCATATTTTGAGCGTTTATCCACCCTAAAAAATCCACTTTTAGGTTTTTTTTAATTTTGATTAGTCCATTTTGATTTTCTTTTCAGTCAAAGTGTCTGTAAGTATTGGTGTGTTTTCGGTCTTCGGCTGCATTCGGGTGTTTTCGGCTGCTAGGCGCGTTTTGAATACACAGCGGCGCGTATTTGCAACACAGTTTTGTTCTGTGGCTTTGAATAAGGTTTTAAAAAATCAAGTTTTTGAAGCAACTATAGCAATTTAAGTAATAAAAAATCATAGGCATTTGTAGAAAACAATTTTCTTCAACGATTGCACCCATTTTTAACACAATTTGTACGTGGAATACATATAAAATCAGCGATTCGCTTAGGTGGCGCATAATAGGACATGTTCCCCTATAAGAGAAGCGACATCTGATCCCTCTCAAAATAAAAGATGTGGCAACATCGCCGAAATCTTGTACAAAAAAAATCCTCAGCACTGTTTTCAGGCTCAATGTTCAAGCTCTAAAGTGAACGCTCCTTCAATCCCACAAAACAACATTGAGCTCGATGCCCAAAGGATCGCGATAAACGGTATGAATGACTTGAATTTCGTTAATAATCAGTTAGTTTTTTAACTAGGAACACGATTCACCAAAGCATTGAAAAAAAATGCACCTAATCATAAATTCATATGACCAGCTTTAAAATTATCTGATTAAACTATAACAACAATCACAATAGCTTCCTTGGTTGAGTTTTCAATAAGAAAGGTAAAAGCTCTGCTTGGATCGATTGGAATCGATTTTGACACGGAAAATAATAAAATGGTTAAATTTACCGAGTTAGCAAAGGTGATCGCTCGTGAAAGCCAAAAAGGTAACTTCTACCTCTTCGAGGTGAAACTCACCTCACAGTGAGGTAAAATTTACCTGAATCGAGGTTGGAAAAAAGGTAAAATTCACCGAGAAAAAAGGTGAATCCAAAAAAGGTAAATCTTACCTCGTAGCGAGGTGAAGTTCACCTGAATTGAGCTCGATAAAAAAGTATAATTCACCTAGAAAAAAAGGTAAATCCAAATAAGGTAAAACTTACCTCGTAGCGAGGTGTAATTGATCTGGATTGAGCTAAACAAAACGGTACAATTCTTCTAAAAAAAAAGTAACTATTCGCCGAACCCGTTCATTGAGGTTAAGCTGTTTTGTCATTCTAGGAACAAGTTTTGCTTTTGCGGAATAGAATGGTAAGTGTTCTTAAATATCATTTAGTTGTGCTGGTTCTCGTCATAATACTATTGATTTGGTTTCAGATCGGCCCATAGAGCTTTGAGGTGTATTCCACGTCATCCTCCAGCCGGAAAAGCCGAACCTGATCGGATTAGTCGAACGGAGGAGGCCATGAATGTACGCAACGCAAGTGGATTCAGCGGCCATAGCGGCTCAGAAGAACGCGAAGCCGAATTACCAGTCCCTATTTATCTCCATTAAATATCATTTTTGAAAGAATTTTGTATTTTTTAATTCTTATTGAAGAAAACAATTAAACCAACCAGCATTTACCTTTTAAATCAGTAAATGGGAAAACGGTATTATTTACTATTTTGCTAGATAAATGCGAAAAAGGTAAAATTTACCTTTTTCCTAGGTAAATGGAAAAAAAGGTAAAATTAACCTTTTTGCTCGGTGAATGAAAAAAAGGTAAAATTTACCTCGAAAGAGGGGTGGGAAAAATTCACCTCGCAAAAAGGTAAATTTTACCTTTTTTTTTATTTTTCGTTGACAGTTCTTTTGCTCGATTGGAATTTTGAGTTTCAGATGTCACTTCTCTTATATACAGGTTCACTAACACAGAGGCATTTTAAGGAAAAATTCAAACTTGCCATGACCAATCACAGCATGATTCAGATTCATCAGAACAAGGGTGGCGCGTATTAGCCACATGGGGCGTTATATGAACTTTTCCCCTACACCTAATTCTCTCGTTTGAATTATCACAGTAACCTTTGAGAAAAATGGGCAAATTGAAAACGTTTTTTGGCAGTAAAAAGTGTTTAATTTTCCCTGAAAGAACAAAAATTGTGGAAGAAATATCCGGGAAAGTAGTTTTTTGTCCATTATATTAAAAAAAATCGACGAGAGTAGGTACTTTGTCAACTCGAACGAGGATTAACACTATGTAGTGTCTACAGAGATTAATACCACCAAGTTAGGAACTTGACGAGGATTAGATCCGGCGTTTATATAAAACAGGTCAGTGTTTTTTTCAAATTTACATAAAATCTCAAAATGGGATGTATAAAACCCTTTTTCCAAAAAACATAATGAAATTTTGTTTCTTAAAATTATAATTGTGAACACCATAGAACGCTCACGTCGTTTCAATACATTTCGCGTATCATTCTGATGTTGATTTGAAGAAGTTAGCTGTTTTCAATACAACTTCTCGATGTTCAAAAATCGATGGAAAACTACTTTTCATTGCAATCATAAAACAATCAAACCGCTGCAACCTGCATTGGCTTAGTCCGAGCCGGGTTATCGGTGTGGATTTTTTTATCGACCTCTTCCTGCCGATTTATGTTGTTGAGGAAAAGACAAATCAAGCTAAGACGATTTTATGATGGTGAACTAACTGACTACCTTTATTTTTTATTATCGGCCGGTATCGTTCGTAGCCAACAAGTCTCTCCCCGAGAAGCATTCCAAGGTCTTCTGACCGATTCCGACCTCATTTGTTTGTTGTGTGTTGTTTGCATTCGATTCCAGGCCAGTGTAAGGAATGCTTTTTTTTTTGCTTCCTCACTTCCTTTGACGTGATTTGATTAGCCTCCAAATCCCACCGAAGGAACTAGGTTGAGGTAATGCAACATCAGCAGCAACCGATTGGGGGTCGCCGACAACAATTGGTCACCCGAGAATGTTCCGTGATTTGTCCGGTTTGAATTCCCTTACGTTCGAGTGAAGAATCACGATTTACCTAGTGACGTTTTTTTTCTTTTAATTGAACCCTCGGTTCTTTCTTATGTT
The DNA here is from genome assembly GCF_029784155.1 of Uranotaenia lowii. NCBI lineage: Eukaryota > Metazoa > Arthropoda > Insecta > Diptera > Culicidae > Uranotaenia > Uranotaenia lowii. The sequence goes on along the minus strand of NC_073693.1, from coordinate 359,440,060 downwards.
AACGAGGTAATAGTCACGAAGACCGTTTCGCTGCGATTGACTGTGGAATTCCGGTGATTATAAAATCCTTTGTTTTGGAAGTTTGATAAAAATCTTCAATGTCGATATGTAAAACTTTCCAGTACGAAGACGATTGAGAAAGATTCCAAAACAAGAAGCGAAAAATTAACTAGGCAGTTGAATAATTACAAGGTAATTGATGTATGTATTGCCATATGAGAGTTTAAAATAGGTCAAACTAGAAAAACTAAAGCAAAAAATGTTTTGCTGTTGAAATTAATCTTAAAAGAAACGGTTCATCAAAGAAAATTGTAGCTATAAGTAGCAAATATCCAAAATGAGAAAAAAAAGAGATTTTGACAATTTCGAGCAATTTTAACGACTTTGACAATTTTTACAATTTCGATAATTTTGACAATTTTGACAATTTTGACAATTTTGACAATTTTGACAATTTTGACAATTTTGACAATTTTGACAATTTTGACAATTTTGACTATTTTGACAATTTTGACAACTTTGACAATTTTGACAATTTTGACAATTTTGACAATTTTGACAATTTTGACAATTTTGACAATTTTGACAATTTTGACAATTTTGACAATTTAAACGATTTTGACAAATTTGACAATTTTGACAATTTTGACAATTTTGACAATTTTGACAATTTTGACAATTTTGACAATTTTGACAATTTTGACAATTTTGACAATTTTGACAATTTTGACAATTTTGACAATTTTGACCATTTTGACCATTTTGACAATTTTGGCAATTTTGACAATTTTGACAATTTTGACAATTTTGACAGTTTTGACAATTTTGACTATTTAAACGATTTTGACAAATTTGACAATTTTGACAATTTTGACAATTTTGACAATTTTGACAATTTTGACAATTTTTACAATTTTTACAATTTTTACAATTTTGACAATTTTGACAATTTTTACAATTTTTACAATTTTGACAATTTTGACAATTTTGACAATTTTGACTATTTTGGCAATTTTGACAATTTTGACAATTTTGACATTTTTGACAATTTTGACATTTTTGACAATTTTGACAATTTTGACAATTTTAACAATTTTGACAATTTTGACAATTTTGACAATTTTAACAATTTTGACAATTTTGACAATTTTTACAATTTTGACAGTTTTGACAATTTTGACAATTTTGACAATTTTGACAATTTTGACAATTTTGACAATTTAAACGATTTTGACAATTTTGACCATTTTGACAATTTTGACAATTTTGACAATTTTGACAATTTTGACAATTTTGACAATTTTGACAATTTTGACAATTTTGACAATTTTGACAATTTTGACAATTTTGACAATTTTGACAATTTTGACAATTTTGACAATTTTGACAATTTTGACAATTTTGACAATTTTGACAATTTTGACAATTTTGACAATTTTGACAATTTTGACAATTTTGACAATTTTGACCATTTTGACAATTTCGACAATTTTGACAATTTTGACAATTTTGACAATTTTGACAATTTTGACAGTTTTGACAATTTTGACAATTTAAACGATTTTGACAAATTTGACAATTTTGACAATTTTAACAATTTTGACAATTTTTACAATTTTTACAATTTTTACAATTTTTACAATTTTTACAATTTTGACAATTTTGACAATTTCGAGCAATTTTAACAACTTTGACAATTTTGACTATTTTGACTTTTTTGGCAATTTTGACAATTTTGACAATTTTGACATTTTTGACAATTTTGACAATTTTGACAATTTTGACAATTTTAACAATTTTGACAATTTTGACAATTTCTACAATTTTGACAATTTTGACAATTTTGACAATTTTGACAATTTTGACAATTTTGACAATTTTGACAATTTTTAAAATTTTGACAATTTTGACAATTTTGACAATTTTGACAATTTTGACAATTTTGACAATTTTGACAATTTTGACAATTTTGACAATTTTGACAATTTTGACAATTTAAACGATTTTGACAAATTTGACAATTTTGACAATTTTGACAATTTTGACAATTTTGACAATTTTGACCATTTTGACAATTTTGACAATTTTGACAATTTTGACAATTTAAACAATTTTGACAATTTTGACAATTTTGACAATTTTGACAATTTTGACAATTTTGACAATTTTGACAATTTTGACAATTTTGACAATTTTGACAATTTTGACAATTTTGACAATTTTGACAATTTTGACAATTTTGACAATTTTGACAATTTTGACCATTTTGACAATTTCGACAATTTTGACAATTTTGACAATTTTGACAATTTTGACAATTTTGACAGTTTTGACAATTTTGACAATTTAAACGATTTTGACAAATTTGACAATTTTGACAATTTTGACAATTTTGACAATTTTGACAATTTTTACAATTTTTACAATTTTTACAATTTTTACAATTTTTACAATTCTGACAATTTTGACAATTTCGAGCAATTTTAACGACTTTGACAATTTTGACTTTTTTGACTATTTTGGCAATTTTGACAATTTTGACAATTTTGACATTTTTGACAATTTTGACAATTTTGACAATTTTAACAATTTTGACAATTTTGACAATTTTGACAATTTTGACAATTTTGACAATTTTGACAATTTTGACAATTTTTACAAGTTTGACAGTTTTGACAATTTTGACAATTTTGACAATTTTGACAATTTAAACGATTTTGACAATTTTGACAATTTTGACAATTTTGACAATTTTGACAATTTTGACAATTTTGACAATTTTGACAATTTTGACAATTTTGACAATTTTGACAATTTTGACAATTTTGACAATTTTGACAATTTTGACAATTTTTGACAATTTTGACAATTTTGACAATTTTGACAATTTTGACAATTTTGACAATTTTGACAATTTTGACAATTTTGACAATTTTGACAATTTTGACAATTTTGACAATTTTGACAATTTTGACAATTTTGACAATTTTGACAATTTTGACAATTTTGACAATTTTGACAACTTTGATAATTTTGACAATTTTGACAATTTTGACAATTTTGACAATTTTGACAATTTTGACAATTTTGACAATTTTGACAATTTTGACAATTTTGACAATTTTGACAATTTTGACAATTTTGACAATTTTGACAATTTTGACAATTTTGACAATTTTGACAATTTTGACAATTTTGACAATTTTGACAATTTTGACAATTTTGACAATTTTGACAATTTTGACAATTTTGACAATTTTGACAATTTTGACAATTTTGACAATTTTGACAATTTTGACAATTTTGACAATTTTGACAATTTTGACAATTTTGACAATTTTGACAATTTTGACAATTTTGACAATTTTGACAATTTTGACAATTTTGACAATTTTGACAATTTTGACAATTTTGACAATTTTGACAATTTTGACAATTTTGACAATTTTGACAATTTTGACAATTTTGACAATTTTGACAATTTTGACAATTTTGACAATTTTGACAATTTTGACAATTTTGACAATTTTGACAATTTTGACAATTTTGACAATTTTGACAATTTTGACAATTTTGACAATTTTGACAATTTTGACAATTTTGACAATTTTGACAATTTTGACAAATTTGACAATTTTGATAATTTTGACAATTTTGACAATTTAGACAATTTTGACAATTTTGACAATTTTGACAATTTTGGCAATTTTGACAATTTTTACAATTTTTACAATTTTGACAATTTTGACAATTTTGACAATTTTTACAATTTTGACAATTTTGTCAATTTTAACAATTTTGACAATTTTGACAATTTTGACAATTTAAACGATTTTGACAAATTTGACAATTTTGACAATTTTGACAATTTTGACAGTTTTGACAATTTTGACAATTTTGACCATTTTGACCATTTTGACAATTTTGACAATTTTGACAATTTTGACAATTTTGACAATTTTGACAATTTTGACAATTTTGACAATTTTGACCATTTTGACAATTTTGACAATTTTAACAATTTTGTTAATTTTGACAATTTTGATAATTTTGACAATTTTGACAATTTTGACAATTTTGACGATTTTGACAGTTTTGACAGTTTTGACAATTTTGACAATTTTGACAATTTTGACAACTTTGACAATTTTGACAATTTTGACAATTTTGACAATTTTGACAATTTTGACAATTTTGACAATTTAAACGATTTTGACAAATTTGACAATTTTGACAATTTTGACAATTTTGACAATTTTGACAATTTTGACAATTTTGACCATTTTGACAATTTTGACAATTTTGACAGTTTTGACAATTTTGACAATTTAAACAATTTTGACAATTTTGACAATTTTGACAATTTTGACAATTTTGACAATTTTGACAATTTTGACCATTTTGACAATTTCGACAATTTTGACAATTTTGACAATTTTGACAATTTTGACAGTTTTGACAATTTTGACAATTTAAACGATTTTGACAAATTTGACAATTTTGACAATTTTGACAATTTTGACAATTTTGACAATTTTGACAATTTTGACAATTTTTACAATTTATACAATTTTTACAATTTTTACAATTTTGACAATTTTGACAATTTCGAGCAATTTTAACGACTTTGACAATTTTGACTTTTTTGACAATTTTGGCAATTTTGACAATTTTGATAATTTTGACATTTTTGACAATTTTGACAATTTTGACAATTTTAACAATTTTGACAATTTTGACAATTTTGACAATTTTGACAATTTTGACAATTTTGACAATTTTGACAATTTTGACAATTTTGACAATTTTGACAATTTTGACAATTTTGACAATTTTGACAATTTTTACAAGTTTGACAGTTTTGACAATTTTGACAATTTTGACAATTTTGACAATTTTGACAATTTTGACAATTTTGACAATTTTGACAATTTTGACAATTTTGACAATTTAAACGATTTTGACAATTTTGACAATTTTGACAATTTTGACAATTTTGACAATTTTGACAATTTTGACAATTTTGACAATTTTGACAATTTTGACAATTTTGACAATTTTGACAATTTTGACAATTTTGACAATTTTGACAATTTTGACAATTTTGACAATTTTGACAATTTTGACAATTTTGACAATTTTGACAATTTTGACAATTTTGACAATTTAAAGGATTTTGACAATTTTGACAATTTTGACAATTTTGACAATTTTGACAATTTTGACAATTTTGACAATTTTGACAATTTTGACAATTTTGACAATTTTGACAATTTTGACAATTTTGACAATTTTGACCATTTTGACAATTTTGACAATTTTGACAATTTTGACAATTTAAACAATTTTGACAATTTTGACAATTTTGACAATTTTGACAATTTTGACAATTTTGACAATTTTGACAATTTTGACAATTTTGACAATTTTGACAATTTTGACAATTTTGACAATTTTGACAATTTTGACAATTTTGACAATTTTGACAATTTTGACAATTTTGACAATTTTGACAATTTTGACCATTTTGACAATTTCGACAATTTTGACAATTTTGACAATTTTGACAATTTTGACAATTTTGACAGTTTTGACAATTTTGACAATTTAAACGATTTTGACAAATTTGACAATTTTGACAATTTTGACAATTTTGACAATTTTGACAATTTTGACAATTTTGACAATTTTGACAATTTTGACAATTTTGACAATTTTGACAATTTTGACAATTTTGACAATTTTGACAATTTTGACAATTTTGACAATTTTGACAATTTTGACAATTTTGACAATTTTGACAATTTTGACAATTTTGACAATTTTGACAATTTTGACAATTTTGACAATTTTGACAATTTTGACAATTTTGATAATTTTGACATTTTTGACAATTTTGACAATTTTGACAATTTTAACAATTTTGACAATTTTGACAATTTTGACAATTTTGACAATTTTGACAATTTTGACAATTTTGACAATTTTGACAATTTTGACAATTTTGACAATTTTGACAATTTTGACAATTTTGACAATTTTGACAATTTTTACAAGTTTGACAGTTTTGACAATTTTGACAATTTTGACAATTTTGACAATTTTGACAATTTTGACAATTTTGACAAATTAAACGATTTTGACAATTTTGACAATTTTGACAATTTTGACAATTTTGACAATTTTGACAATTTTGACAATTTTGACAATTTTGACAATTTTGACAATTTTGACAATTTTGACAATTTTGACAATTTTGACAATTTTGACAATTTTGACAATTTTGACAATTTTGACAATTTTGACAATTTTGACAATTTTGACAATTTTGACAATTTTGACAATTTTGACAATTTTGACAATTTAAACGATTTTGACAATTTTGACAATTTTGACAATTTTGACAACTTTGACAATTTTGACAATTTTGACAATTTTGACAATTTTGACAATTTTGACAATTTTGACAATTTTGACAATTTTGACAATTTTGACAATTTTGACAATTTTGACAATTTTGACAATTTTGACAATTTTGACAATTTTGACAATTTTGACAATTTTGACAATTTTGACAATTTTGACAATTTTGACAATTTTGACAATTTTGACAATTTTGACAATTTTGACAATTTTGACAATTTTGACAATTTTGACAATTTTGACAATTTTGACAATTTTGACAATTTTGACAATTTTGACAATTTTGACAATTTTGACAATTTTGACAATTTTGACAATTTTGACAATTTTGACAATTTTGACAATTTTGACAATTTTGACAATTTTGACAATTTTGACAATTTTGACAATTTTGACAATTTGACAATTTTGACAATTTTGACAATTTTGACAATTTTGACAATTTTGACTATTTTGGCAATTTTGACAATTTTTACAATTTTTACAATTTTGACAATTTTGACAATTTTGACAATTTTTACAATTTTGACAATTTTGTCAATTTTAACAATTTTGACAATTTTGACAATTTTGACAATTTTGACAATTTAAACGATTTTGACAAATTTGACAATTTTGACAATTTTGACAATTTTGACAGTTTTGACAATTTTGACCATTTTGACCATTTTGACAATTTTGACAATTTTTACAATTTTGACAATTTTGACAATTTTGACAATTTTGACAATTTTGACAATTTTTACAATTTTGACAATTTTGTCAATTTTAACAATTTTGACAATTTTGACAATTTTGACAATTTAAACGATTTTGACAAATTTGACAATTTTGACAATTTTGACAATTTTGACAGTTTTGACAATTTTGACAATTTTGACCATTTTGACCATTTTGACAATTTTGACAATTTTGACAATTTTGACAATTTTGACAATTTTGATAATTTTGACAATTTTGACAATTTTGACAATTTTGACAATTTTGACAATTTTGACAATTTTGACAATTTTGACAATTTTGACAATTTTGACAATTTTGACAATTTTGACAATTTTGACAATTTTGACAATTTTGACAATTTTGACAATTTTGACAATTTTGACAATTTTGACAATTTTGACAATTTTGACAATTTTGACAATTTTGACAATTTTGACAATTTTGACAATTTTGACAATTTTGACAATTTTGACAATTTTGACAATTTTGACAATTTTGACAATTTTGACAATTTTGACAATTTTGACAATTTTGACAATTTAAACAATTTTGACAATTTTGACAATTTTGACAATTTTGACAATTTTGACAATTTTGACAATTTTGACAATTTTGACCATTTTGACAATTTCGACAATTTTGACAATTTTGACAATTTTGACAATTTTGACAGTTTTGACAATTTTGACAATTTAAACGATTTTGACAAATTTGACAATTTTGACAATTTTGACAATTTTGACAATTTTGACAATTTTGACAATTTTTACAATTTATACAATTTTGACAATTTTTACAATTTATACAATTTTGACAATTTCGAGCAATTTTAACGACTTTGACAATTTTGACTTTTTTGACTATTTTGGCAATTTTGACAATTTTGATAATTTTGACATTTTTGACAATTTTGACAATTTTGACAATTTTAACAATTTTGACAATTTTGACAATTTTGACAATTTTGACAATTTTGACAATTTTGACAATTTTGACAATTTTGACAATTTTGACAATTTTGACAATTTTGACAATTTTTACAAGTTTGACAGTTTTGACAATTTTGACAATTTTGACAATTTTGACAATTTTGACAATTTTGACAATTTTGACAATTTTGACAATTTTGACAATTTAAACGATTTTGACAATTTTGACAATTTTGACAATTTTGACAATTTTGACAATTTTGACAATTTTGACAATTTGAATTTTGACAATTTTGACAATTTTGACAATTTTGACAATTTTGACAATTTTGACAATTTTGACAATTTTGACAATTTTGACAATTTTGACAATTTTGACAATTTTGACAATTTTGACAATTTTGACAATTTTGACAATTTTGACAATTTTGACAATTTTGACAATTTTGACAATTTTGACAATTTTGACAATTTTGACAATTTTGACAATTTTGACAATTTAAACGATTTTGACAATTTTGACAATTTTGACAATTTTGACAATTTTGACAATTTTGACAATTTGACAATTTTGACAATTTTGACAATTTTGACAATTTTGACAATTTTGACAATTTTGACAATTTTGACAATTTTGACAATTTTGACAATTTTGACAATTTTGACAATTTTGACAATTTTGACAATTTTGACAATTTTGACAATTTTGACAATTTTGACAATTTTGACAATTTTGACAATTTTGATAATTTTGACAATTTTGACAATTTTGACAATTTGACAATTTTGACAATTTTGACAATTTTGACAATTTTGACAATTTTGACAATTTTGACAATTTTGACAATTTTGACAATTTTGACAATTTTGACAATTTTGACAATTTTGACAATTTTGACAATTTTGACAATTTTGACAATTTTGACAATTTTGACAATTTTGACAATTTTGACAATTTTGACAATTTTGACAATTTTGACAATTTTGACAATTTTGACAATTTTGACAATTTTGACAATTTTGACAATTTTGACAATTTTGACCATTTTGACAATTTTGACAATTTTGACAATTTTGACAATTTTGATAATTTTGACAATTTTGACAATTTTGACAATTTTGACAATTTTGACTATTTTGGCAATTTTGACAATTTTTACAATTTTTACAATTTTGACAATTTTGACAATTTTGACAATTTTTACAATTTTGACAATTTTGTCAATTTTAACAATTTTGACAATTTTGACAATTTTGACAATTTAAACGATTTTGACAAATTTGACAATTTTGACAATTTTGACAATTTTGACAGTTTTGACAATTTTGACCATTTTGACCATTTTGACAATTTTGACAATTTTGACAATTTTGACAATTTTGACAATTTTGACAATTTTGACAATTTTGACCATTTTGACAATTTCGACAATTTTGACCATTTTGACAATTTTGACAATTTTGTTAATTTTGACAATTTTGATAATTTTGACAATTTTGACAATTTTGACAATTTTGACGATTTTGACAGTTTTGACAGTTTTGACAATTTTGACAATTTTGACAATTTTGAAAATTATTGATTGGTTGTGATGGAAATGCAGGTATTTAAAATTCTGTCAAGAATGTTTATGTCAACATCTTAGTCACGTCCAGAAGTCTCATGTTCCCTCGAATTCTGATGTTATTGGCTCAAGCATGGGCCAGGCATAAACATACTATACACTTCATGGCAAATAATTTCGAGGACGCCAGCGAGCAATTTGTTAGGTCCAAATCGGATCAACCACTTGCATCTCATTAGTGTCCGGACTTCGCATCGTCGTCACGATTCTGGCAGGCTATTTGGACGTAATGCTAGTCTCAAAGCAAACAAATCATATTTTGTCTTTTCAAACAATCAATCTGTCATAAAATCGCAAAAAGCTGTTAGAGAGCCACAGACAAATGGATGTTAAAGTTATGGAAAGACCGATTTTTTAGTTTTTCACAAAATTGTTGAGAGAAACCTTTTTAGAAAAATTTTAGTCTCACAAAAAGTCTATTTAAAATTGTCAGGTCCACATCGCAGTGAAAAGTTACGAATCGCCTCATCTTGCAAGCCCATGTTTTCTGCGGGGGACCAAAGCGAAGAGTGACCCTGCCTGCCTTCCTGCCTGTGGGAGGGGCAAATCAAGAACCCGTGCGTTCCTGCCTTAATGACTGCAGGCAGTTATTAATGATTAATGTGGCTAAAAATAGATGCTTATACCATATCCAGTAAGCGAATTCATTCTGTTCAAGGCATGGTGAGGGAGTTGCACTGCCTGATCCCAGTTTGTCAGCATCAGGGGTTTCCTTCCGACTCTATTGAAGTCTCTGGTGGCTCCCTGGAAAGGTAGGTGCGATACCGAAATTCTGACATGGCACGAGCCTCGGCAAATTGAAGTCCCTCCCTCGGTTGACTCAACCAGCTACCTGAAGGCTTGAATAAATTTTGTAAGTGCCAAGCAGTGGTTCTTAATGTAAATGAGAGTAACAGAAAAATTGATTCATGAAATCTGTATTTAAATTCAGATTTCTCTATTTATGAAAAATATTAACAAAAAACGTTTTTCTGAAATCTGAAATTTAATTTGAATCCACAGTCTAAATGATAGACAAAATCTGTCTTACAAAAATGCTATTGGCAATTCGGCTCGAAAGGCAAGCACGTGTGTAGGCACAAATAAATTGTTTGAATCTAAATGCAGAATTATGATAATTGGTACTTGACAGTGAACAATCATGTTTAGCAATAGTTTATTTACGTTCGTTCATAAATATTCAAAAGCCAAGATCGATCGAATGGTGTTTGGTTATACCAAAAAAATAGCAGAAAATCTTTCAAATAGGTCGAAGAGCGGGAAGAGAGTGACAAGCTTTATGGTGTCAATGACAGCATTTATCATTAATAACAAACCTTTCAATACAATCGTCCAAAATGAATTTGCCGTCGTTGAGTTTAGCTTGGCATGTAAAGTTTGCTGGATGATTTATTTGAATCGCTCGAGCGACCCGACAATAACCCGGAGAGAAGCCCAATTGGAGATGATGATGGCAGGCAGGCAGCAGGCATTCGAGTGACCTTCTATGAACCCTGAACTTGTAGGCAAGACTTACATCAATCTAAGCTGCTCCTTTAATGCCTCCGATTGTGAGATAAACCTTTTGAGTAAACAATGAATGGCTCAATCTGACCTCATAGACACAGCAGTTTGTAATCTGATTGCAGTTAAGCGATCGCGATCGAGTAAACACACGATCGAAGCTCCACAGCAGCCACAGTTGCAGTGGAATTCTCCACCCACTAAAATTAATTTTCCAAGATTAAGCGGAATTCAGGGAAGGATCCAATTCGTCATACCCATAAGTCCATAAATTGAAGGTGCCTTTCCCTAAATATGCAACTCAAGCGAAGGTGTGAGAAAATTGATGATGATTCAGGTTCAGTGTTGTCCAAATTAAAACAAATGAAAAAAAAAACAAAATTCAATAAAAATACACAAGAATTTCAAAAAGAATTAAGGTACACCGGGTAAGTGTGGACGGGTTTTCGTATAGTTCAACTTTAAAAAATCATTAAAAATCAGCAGTGGAGCAATTTTGATAAATTGACGTTCAATGTGATGCAGAACATGTTGTTTACAAAAGCTGAAGGATGAGCTCGATAGAAGCAAAGCGAAAAAAGTTATCACGTAAATCGTTATGGACGGCTGGTGTCTTCACTTACCCCGCTTTATGGGGTAAGTGTGGACGGTAGATTTTCCCTTTGATTTCTCAGGAAATTTTCAAAAAAATTGTGTTTTCTTGGTTGAATACGTTACTTTATTGCTCGAACCGTCCAAAATTTTGAAAAAAGTTCATGATACTATAATTATAGTGTGTAATTTATGTTACAACACACGAGATCCGATTTCATCAAAAACACAGAACAAATAAGTTCTTTACTCAAATTTTCATGATCCGAATGCTAAATAAAGCTAAATAATACAACTCATAAAGGATGAAGGGCAGAAAATTGAAAAAATGTGTAAACATCAAGTCTTTTTAAAGCCGTCCACACTTACCCCAGGTAGGGGTTGGAGACAAAATTTTAGTTTTTTGTAAATAAACTCTTTTTTTCTTAATTTTAACCGCCGTTTCTTTTCCTAACTGGTTGTTTGGAATGTAAGGATTGTTTCAATGTAGAGTTTTTCATCGAGAGCCAGCTAGTTTAGGAGAAATTAGCAATTGAAAAAGATGCACATCAACTCGACATCGTAGTTGAAAATAGAAAATTACACTTACCCCGCGTCCACACTTACCCCGGTGTACCTTACAAAAAAAATTAAAGAAAACAGACAATTATGACAAAAAAAATTATAGAAATGACAAAAATGACAAAAACGACAAAAACGACAAAACGACAAAACGACAAAAAGGACAAAAATGACAAAAATGACAAAAATGACAAAAATGACAAAAATGACAAAAATGACAAAAATGACAAAAATGACAAAATGACAAAAATGACAAAAATGACAAAAATGACAAAATGACAAAAATGACAAAAATGACAAAAATGACAAAAATGACAAAAATGACAAAAATGACAAAAATGACAAAAATGACAAAAATGACAAAAATGACAAAAATGACAAAATGACAAAAATGACAAAAATGACAAAAATGACAAAAATGACAAAAATGACAAAAATGACAAAAATGACAAAAATGACAAAAATGACAAAAATGACAAAAAATGACAAAAATGACAAAAATGACAAAAATGACAAAAATGACAAAAGTGCAAAAGTGACAAAAATGACAAAAATGACAAAAATGACAAAAATGACAAAAATGACAAAAATGACGAAAATGACAAAAATGACAAAAATGACAAAAATGACAAAAATTACAAAAATTACAAAAATTACAAAAATGACAAAAATGACAAAAATGACAAAAATGACAAAAATGACAAAAATGACAAAAATGACAAAAATGACAAAAATGACAAAAATGACAAAAATGACAAAAATGACAAAAATGACAAAAATGACAAAAATCAAAATAATAACAAAAATGACAAAAATGACAAAAATGACAAAAATGACAAAAATGACAAAAATGACAAAAATGACAAAAATGACAAAAATGACAAAAATGACAAAAATGACAAAAATGACAAAAATGACAAAAATGACAAAAATGACAAAAATGACAAAAATGACAAAAATGACAAAAATGACAAAAATGACAAAAATGACAAAAATGACAAAAATGACAAAAATGACAAAAATGACAAAAATGACAAAAATGACAAAAATGACAAAAATGACAAAAATGACAAAAATGACAAAAATGACAAAAATGACAAAAATGACAAAAATGACAAAAATGACAAAAATGACAAAAATGACAAAAATGACAAAAATGACAAAATGACAAAAATGACAAAAATGACAAAAATGACAAAAATGACAAACAAATGACAAAAATGACAAAAATGACAAAATGACAAAAATGACAAAAATGACAAAAATGACAAAAATGACAAAAATGACAAAATGACAAAAATGACAAAAATGACAAAAATGACAAAAATGACAAAAATGACAAAATGACAAAAAATGACAAAAATGACAAAAATGACAAAAATGACAAAAATGACAAAAATGACAAAAATGGACAAAAATGACAAAAATGACAAAAATGACAAAAATGACAAAAATGACAAAAATGACAAAAATGACCAAAAATGACAAAAATGACAAAAATGACAAAAATGACAAAAATGACAAAAATGACAAAAATGACAAAAATGACAAAAATGACAAAAATGACAAAAATGACAAAAATGACAAAAATGACAAAAATGACAAAAATGACAAAAAATGACAAAAATGACAAAAATGACAAAAATGACAAAAATGACAAAAATGACAAAAATGACAAAATGACAAAAATGACAAAAAATGACAAAAATGACAAAAATGACAGAAATGACAAAAATGACAAAATGACAAAATGACAAAAATGACAAAAATGACAAAAATGACAAAAATGACAAAAATGACAAAAATGACAAAAATGACAAAAATGACAAAAATGACAAAAATGACAAAAATGACAAAAATGACAAAAATGACAAAAATGACAAAAATGACAAAAATGACAAAAATGACAAAAATGACAAAAATGACAAAAATGACAAAAATGACAAAAATGACAAAAATGACAAAAATGACAAAAATGACAAAAATGACAAAAATGACAAAAATGACAAAAATGACAAAAATGACAAAAATGACAAAAATGACAAAAATGACAAAACTGACAAAAATGACAAAAATGACAAAAATGACAAAAATGACAAAAATGACAAAAATGACAAAAATGACAAAAATGACAAAAATGACAAAAATGACAAAAATGACAAAAATGACAAAAATGACAAAAATGACAAAAATGACAATAATGACAAAAAATGACAAAAAATGACAAAAAATGACAAAAAATGACAAAAAATGACAAAAATTACAACAATAACAAAAAAAAGCAAAAGTTACAAGAATCACAAACATAACAAGAATAACAAAAATTACAAAAATTAAAAAAATTACAAAAATTACAAAAATGACAGATATAACAATAATTTCAAAAAAAAAAAAATAAAAATTACAAAAATTACACAAATAACAAAAATTACAAAAATTACAAAAATGACAAAAATGACAAAAATTACAAATATTACAAAAATGACAAAAATTACAAAAATTACAAAAATTACCAATATGACAAAAATGACACAAATGACAAAAATGACAAAAATGACAAAAATTACCATCTTTGATGGCTTTATCTAATACAAGGGATAAATAACACGAGAGTGTCCCAGAATCCCAGAAAAACAAAGACAAAAACTTTATCTAGGACATGGAATGAAAAAAACTAACATGTGCTTTGGTCAGTTACTGCTTAGATAGATTTTCAGTTCCAAACGATTGCTTCGATTTGTCGAATATGACAGTTTTGAATCATTGTATTAGAAGACTATAGAGAACAGAATATTGGAAAAATGGATTTGCTCCTAAATTGTGCTTGCACATAATGAAACTCCCTATATCTATACCAAACCGGTCCAAAAGCTTTTTGTCTATTGATGGTCCTCGACTTTATCCAAAAATCTTCTTCATTCACTTTAAATACACAATCAGCATTCTGGCGGATCCATGATGCGAAATTGTTTATGAAAAATAACACTTTTGTACTCTCCGCTTGCTTCAAATAAGGCTTTTTTAGTTACCATTTTGGCCATAAAAAACATCCTGGTCTACGTATGTAGCTTTAATATTTTTGCCATAAGATGTTGAATAAACATTTTCGTCGGTGTTACCGTCGAACTCAATTGAACAGTAGTTTTTAACTGAGGACTCCTAATTGATAACTCAAATATACAAGTAGATATGTGGTATTACTCGCTCATTAGTGATTAAAACAATAATATTCAAGTAGTATGATCGACATGCAATTCAAGCTTACTCGATCGTATATTGGAAACGATTACTGGAAAAACAAACGAAATCTTTCACGACGACGACGACAGCATGGCACTGAATTTTCTCAACGCGGTTTGCATTTGATATGAGGATAACATTCGGCCAGCGGGCAGCAGTCATCAGTCGCATTGAGCAAATTAACGCCAAGATAAATTAATAAACAAACAGCTCGTCGTACATATAAGGCATCGATTTCGAGAGGCGGTACAACACCCTTTCCTGCCCTCTATCTTTCTGTCTTCTGAACAGGCCGACCACGTTTCTGCTTAACTTTGGAGGCGTCTGCATGTTGCTTGAGCTTTATGTGTTGCATTTAGAATGCGCACAAGGAAGATCGTGAATGCAAAAAAAAACCCGAATCACTAACGAACAAATAATTACAACCCTCAGGCAGGGGTTGAAAAACTTACCTTCTTGCCTTCTTCCCAGGTGGTGAGTAACTATTAATCTGCAGTTTATTGATATTGCCTTTTTCCTTAAAAAGAATCTAAATCTAACCAAACCTGTGGATTAATTGATGTTAGCAAAATAATTTAAAATGCAGCTGTAGAGAACATCTCCTCAGTTGTAGTACGGATATACGCGCCAGAAAAAGGCGTTGCCATTAATGCACCCACCACAACCCGATGCGATTTAATCGATCTTATCGTAAAATCTCATTCTCAATCACCGCGTGCACCTACATACGTATGTTGTAGGACTGAAACGCATTAGCATCGGTTTGTGGGAGGTGGCGCTGAAGGCAAATTGTTCCGAATATCCAAATATGCCTATTCGATCGATCTTAATCCAAGGCAACCCTCAATTCTGTACATGATCTAAGATCACGCTGATTAAGGAATGAATTTGACACTCCTCCGAACTAGTTTTATTTCATAGAATCATAAACATTACTTACACCCATAGAAAAGGTTGCAAAAATCCAATGTCAATTAAGTAATTCTCTGTGCCGAAAATGCGCTGAAAAGTGTATAGATTATATGATTGGAAAAGCGTTACTGGCATAAAGACTCGAGCTCCCCTGATATGGCGATCACAGGCGTACAGAGCCCTCTAACTTATTTAGCATGAGACCAAAGCCCAAACTCCACCGTGGCTGGATACCCGATATCCTCAAGGTTACTCACACCCCAGCCCAGCTCCCAAAACTCTCCGTAGTGAACAACATTCGAAGATGCCCGCCTTGGTTAGGCTTGCCAGACGTCCTACTTTGATAGGACATGTCCTACTTTTTCGACCCTCTTCCTACCGACCTTCTTTGGACCCAAAATGTCCTACTTTTTTACGGTTAGGACCATTATCTTGTTTATCGAATTTTACTTTGCGTTTTTTTGCGATTCATTTTTCACGAAATCCTTATTGGCGCGCGCTTGATTTTGTGGATGTAAATTATCAACCATTGCTAAGCCAATCAAAAACAAGATGGCTTAGCTTATTTCCAGCCATTGAGAGACTTCTTGAAATGTTTCCAGCTGTGACAGAATATTATTATTCCGTAGAGCAACCACTGAAGCCAATCATTTCTTTTTGTTACGAATCCTTGCGCAGAAGTGTATTTTTTGTAAACGCATTCATTGATGGATGCTTTTCATAATAGTATGGCCTCGGTTGAGAGCGAACATAATTAACTTTATTCACTCTTAGGAAATTCTTGTACGTCTTTTGAAAAATCTTCTTCACTATCGGTTTCTGTCAATGAAAGTTAAGGCCCTTCTGGAAGAAATAAATAACCCATCGAAAACGGCTAAAGTGATAGAGGAATTCTGCCAAGTCTACAAGTCTTCTTTGGATTATATTCGCTAATGATTTGGCCCAATGAGTGATTTTAAGCCCTTCGATTGGCTGTCTTTGCTGGAACCACATAGTTTCAAATTCGAGCAGCTTGAAACCTGTGTGAAAATTTTAGGGAACAAAGGTATTGAAATCAACGATGTCAAACTGTATGACCAATTTCGTTCTTTCGTTCATTGCGAAGCTACAAGATGATTTCAGGAACAATCTAACTCATGAAGAATGGAAATTATTTTTCCAATCAAATCAATTACTCGATCATCACTCCGAGTTGCTGACGATTGCTGCATATTTCTTCGTCATTTCGGCCCACTACGCCAAAATATAGGATTTTCCATCATCAATACCCAGTGGACCAAGGAACGCGAAAAACTCCTCATTGACGCAGTAAGAGCGAATATCATACTGCAATACAACAACAGGGAAATTTCATGTTCAGAGTTCCATTCCATCTATTTGTTGAAAAGATAGGGGTTGCTAGAAAAAAATCGGCACTTCAGAGAAGTATGCTCCATAACAAGAACAACTTCTTTTTTTATATAAAAACTAGCTGATCCGGTGTGCTTTGCTACACCTTTCAAAAGTAATTGATATTTTCCCAAATTATTCAAACTTTTAATATTTTGGTGGCTTCATTTCAAATCAAATTATAACATAATTCAAAAGCGACCGCTATGAAATGAGAGCTGCAGCTGGAGTTTCGAACTGAAATACAAAGATGACTTAAACTAATTTTCTAAATCCTGATTTATAAATTTGTGTTGAAGATCTGATTGTTTTAATCTGTTTCTTTAAGCTCCGCTCTGAAAAAGGAGGGTCTCAATTTAATCGTACGCAAACATTCTAACTTATTGGTTGTTTTTGCTTGATATATTCTGGATTTATGCTAAAAAACTGATAAGAGAGCCCAAATGTCCTGCCCATCACCTCCTGCTGAACGGAGGTCGTGGTCTTTAATAATCATATTCATTTTCTTCGTACCCAAAAATCCTCTTATATCAAATATAGTTCCATGCATTGGTTGATAAGTTTTCAAGCTTTACTACAAAAATTTATATGGAGCCCCCTCCTTTCTTCCTCTCTCTACACTGTTAAGCGTTAGGGTCTATAACAATCGTAAATACATATCTCGTAACCAAATACCTTTCCATGCCATATTTGTTTCTATTTGTTGGCTTCGTTAGCATAAATTGCTAACAAAATTGTATTGACCCACCTTCCTTCTCCTATGTACCCACTCAATGGAAGGAGGATTGTGTAAATAATCATAAAATCATACCAAATTTGTCCATTGTTCATTTTGTTAAATGTTAGTCTCCTCTTCCCTTTCTATATTCTAAGTTCTATCCTCTTAATGTCAGAAAGGAATGGTTTCACATAGAAATATTTGTCGTATTGAAATACCATCCCATGCCAAATTTGGTTATATTTGTGTAGTAAGTTGTGAGTTATGCATAAACTAGAAAGGAAGAACCATCCCCCCTTCCATTCTCCTCATTGAATGGAGGGGTGAGAACATAATATTTCTAGAAGTATTATTCGTACTCAAATACGATTTGATGCCAAATTTGGTTACATTTGCTCAATTAATTTATGCAAAAAATGCGAGTTATGCAAAAAATTTGTATGGAAGCTCCCCTTTCCCCCTTTATATCTTTCCACAGAAAAAAGGTTGTGCTTCAATTTATCATAGAGGTATTTCTCGTTCCCAAATACCCTTTATGTCAGATTTGGTTCCATTGGTTAATTAGTTTTCCAGTTATTCAAAAATTTATAGAAGAGGTCCCCTCCCCCTTGTATCTCTTTCTACTGGAAAGAGGGAGGGTTCTCAAATAATCATAGAAATATTTTTCGTATCCAAATACCCTCCCATGCCAAATTAGGTTCCATTTGCTTTGTTAGTTTTTGAGCTAGACAAAAAAAGTCCTTCCCCTTTCTATTGGAAAGAGGGAGGGGGCACGAATAATCAGAGAAACATTTTTTTGTACCCAAATACCCTAATTTGGTTCCATTTGCTTAATTAGTTTTTGAGTTATGTAAAAAATTATAAAAGAAGCCCCCTCCCCCTTTATATCTCCCTTCTGGAAAGAGGGATGGGTCTCAAATAATCATAAAAATATTGTTTCTATCCAAATACCATCCCATGTCAAGTTTGGTACCATTTGCTTGGTCGGTTTTCCAGTTATACAATCATTAGTTTTTTGCTTGGGAGACCCCCTCCTCCCTTCATGTTAGGGGGAGGGGTCTCAAATCATAATGGGATCCTTTCCCGGCCTCCAATAATTCCCCCTGCCAAGTTTCACGAAAATCGGTTTAGTAGTTTCATTTGCTCGAATAGTTTTCAAGTTATGTAAAAAAAGGGGGGGGCCCCTCCCCTCCTTCATGAATCTCCACTGGAAGAAGGGAGGGGTCTGAAATAATCATAGAACCATTTCTCGTATTCCACTACCCTCCCATTCCAAATTTGTTTACATTTGCTTTATTAGTTCTCCAGTTATGTAAAAAATTGTAAAGTAGGCCCCTTCCCCTTTTCCTATTTCCCCACTGGAAGAAGGTAGGGGTTCCAATCCATCATAGAAACGTTTCTCGTACCAAAATACACTCCCATGCCAAATTTGGTTCCATTTGCATGATCAGTTCTCGAGTTATGAAGACTTATCACTTTTATTTAAATGTCCCCCTCCCCCTTCCAGAAAGAGGGAGGGATCCTAAACTATTATAGGAACCTCCCCGACCTCCAATACCCCCACCTGCCAAGTTTCACGCAAATCGGTTCAGTAGTTTTCTAGTCTATAGGGAACAGACAGACAGACAGACAGACAGACAGACAGACAGAAATTCATTTTTATATATATATGTAGATAAATACTAACGAAAAAATCTATATATATAAAAAGCAATTTCTGTATGTTTGTTTGTTTGTTTGTTTGTTTGTTTGTTTGTTTGTTTGTTTGTCCTCTATAGACTCAGCCGTCTTAAGAGCTAGAGAGCTGAAATTTGGCATGGATACTCATTAGGACCAGGAAGGATGAAAAATGTTTTCAGATTTTTGGATGACCCGTTCTGAAGGGGGTCGTCCATACAAGACAAATATTGTTTTCGCGATATTGACGTTATTTTTCGTCGGATTGTGTTGAAAATTTGCACATGAGTGTGTTGAAAGACGAGCAATCGATTTCAGGTGTCAAATTTTTTGTAAGGGGACAGCCAAAGGGGTCGTCCATATTAACTGTTTGCTGTTTTTGCGATATTGACGTTATTATACATCGTATTCAGATGAAAATTGGTAAACGATAATTTTGAGTGACGTGCAAT
Source organism: Uranotaenia lowii (assembly GCF_029784155.1). NCBI lineage: Eukaryota > Metazoa > Arthropoda > Insecta > Diptera > Culicidae > Uranotaenia > Uranotaenia lowii. The sequence goes on along the minus strand of NC_073693.1, from coordinate 359,419,317 downwards.
GGATTTGAGGTATCAAATTCAGTGTAAGGGGCCGGCAAAAGGGGTCGTCCATATTAAATTTTCAGTATCTTAATTATATTGACGTTTTTATACATCGGATTGGGATGAAAATTTGCACATAGGAGTTATTAGGGACAATCAACCGATTTCACTTATCCAAACCAAAATCAGGGGTCGGCCAAAGGGGTCGTCCATGTTAAATATTCACTTTTGATGCGATATTGTCGTTATTATCCATCGGATTCGTACGAAAATTGGTACACGAGAGTTTTGAGAGATGAGCAATGGATTTCAGGTATTCAATTCAGTTTGAGGGGACGGAAAAGGGGGTCGTCCATATAAACCTTTCAATATTTTTGAAATATCGTCGTTATTATACATCGGATTGGGGTGAAAATTTGCACACGGTAGTTTTCAGGGACGGGCAATCGATTTCAGATGTCAAATATTTTGCCAGGTGTCGACGGAAGGGGTCGTCCATATAAATAGCGTTGTTATGCAATGATTTAGTCGAAATTTATACACGTGGTTTTTAATTCCTGATTTCTAATTTAGTAGCAGACGACCGACGAAGTGATAGTCCAATATTTTTGCAATTATTACTTAACAATGAATCTGGAAAATGCTTGGCAATTGACTTTCATACAAACTGTTCATAACATATTCCAAGTTGAAAGCGAAACGGAGTTCGTATGGGATCAGCTAGTATTACATAAAAGAATTACATAAAAATGTGATAAAAACGTTTTTGATCTTAATTTGTTGTGAAATCTTATTAAAAATTTGTGTAAAACCTTTTTTTTAAATGAATATCACAAAATAAGGCGTCCTACTATTCGTCCTACTTAAGATTGAAAAACGTGATACTTTTTCATAGTTTTTTGAGCAAAATGCCCTACTTCCCGAAATTTTATTCTGGAGCCTAGCCTTGGTAAAATATCACACGACTGAAGCAACCTGGGGTCACGGAAGACTACACGCAATCGCTCGTATCAGCGCTTCCAGGGGAGGTCGAGCTTGACGAAGCTCGAGCGCAATCGACGGAATGATTGGTTCGACGAGGACTGCAAATACCTTGAGAATCTGAATAATGTCTCATGCCTCATTTGGCTCGGTTTGTTTGATAAGAATTTTCGAGTTTTGTCAATAAAATATTAAAATAGGCTGATATGTTCTCGATTTAGGCCAAAAAAAATGGTAAGGGAGCCCTCCTGTCCTTCTCATCCTCCACTGCTGTAATGAAGCCGAGGTCCCTTATTATCATACCCATTCAAAACCCTTCATGTACAATTTAATCAGATTGGATAGTAAGTTTTAAGCTTTAAACAAAATTTTTATGTGTACCCCTTTCTTTTCTACCTTCTCCCCACTGCAAGGCATAAGGATTTATAACAATCGTAGAAACATATTCCGTACTAAAATATCTTTCCATGTCACACTTGATTTCATTTGCCGGCTCTGTCAGCATAAATTGAGAACTTATGCAAACAAAACTGCATTGAGTAATCCTCCCCCTTCTTATATTTCTGCTCACTGGAAGAAGGGTGGTGTTTCAAATAATCATAGAATCATATCAAAATAATTAACCATGTCTAATTTTGTCCATTCGTTAGATGAATTTTCGGGTCGTTCAAGAAAATTGTATGGAATTGTATCCCCCTTCCTATATTGTCAATCCTATGCTCCTACTGCAAATAATTAAGGAAATATTTCTCGTATTGAAATACCATCCCAAGCCAAATTTAGTTCCATTTGCTTGATTAGCTGGTTAGTCGAGTTATGCAAAAATACGTTAGAGAGTCCAATTTACCCTTTCTATCTCTCCATCGGATGGAGGGGTGAGTGCTTAATATTCATAGAAGTATTTCTTGTACTCAAATAATTATTGATGCCAAATTTGTCTTTATTTACCTGATTAATTCTTAAGTTATAAAAATTTTGAATGGAAGTCCCCTTTCCCTATTTGTATCTCCCCGCTAAAAGAAAGGAGGGGCCTCAATTTCTCATACAATCATTTCTTGTATTCGAATACCCTCCCACGTCATTAGCTCGATAAGTTCTCGAGTTATGAATAAAATTGTATGGAAGCTTCCTCCCCTCTTTCCATTCTCCCTGCTGGAGGAAGGGAGGTATCTCAAAAAACCAAATGAAAAATTTCTCGAATTGAAATATCCTTACATGCCAAATTTGGTTCCATTTACTTGTTTCGTTTTCGAGTTATGAAAAAAAATTGTAAGAGAGCCCCCCTTCCCCCTTCTTATCTTCCCACTGGAGGAAAAAAGGAGAGGTACCAAACTATCATAGAACAATTTCTCTTACCGGAATACAAACCCATGCTAAATTTGGTTCCATTTGCGTTATAAGTTCTCGAGTTATGAAGACTTATTTCTTTTATTTGTGAAACCCTCTTCCCCCTTCAAGGGACAGGAAGGGGTCTCAAACTATTATAGGAACCTTCTTCGACCTCAGAAGCCTCTATCTGCCAAGTTTCACGTAAATCAGTTCAGTAGTTTTCGAGTGTATGGGGAACAGACATCATTTAATTTTAAGACATCATCATTTAAATATATTCAAATAGTCACTACAGACACGTTTCTAGTTTAGAACATGTAGTGACCTCTTTCGGGATGCTTTGTTACACCTTATTTGGCAAAAAAAAGACTGACCTCTAGAATTCGGTTTCATAAGGGGAAGACGAAGCTTACTCGGGAATTCATGAATTGGGATTTATTTGTTTGATTTCTCGATTGGACTTGGTCGTATCGGGTAGTTCAGGATACAAAGTCAAGCTAGGTCAGGTCCGTCAAAGGACAATAGAAGCTCCCAATTCATTTACGTCCAGTGATCGAAAAAAACAACACTAATTTATTAAACTCTAGCCGTTTTCGTTGCGTATGTGGAAAGTTATTCAGTCAGTTACATTATCTCGACAGAATACCATAATTTATCGAATGGGCGAGTCGAATAAAAGAATCATTTCATCACCCTGAGACGGGAAAATTCAATTGAGATGATGATCAGTCCAGCAGAAACCAAGCGTCTCCACCAAATGCACTGCCATAGAGAATTTGTAGAGGGAAAAAACAGAACACTGTGGTGATGGGAAAATCTTAGCTCTGAAACTGAGAACGTGATACATGAGATCTGAGACCTGAGACTTGAGACCTGAGACCTGAGACCTGAGACATGAGACCTGAGATGCGAGACCTGAAATATGAGACTCGAGATCTGAGATATGAGACCTGAGACTTGATACCTGAGACATGAGACTTGAGACATGAGACATGAGACATGAGACATGAGACCTGAGACATGAGACCTGAGACATGGAACATGAGACCTGAGACATGAGACATGAGACGATCTGAATTCCACACTGTCAAATAAGCCTCACTATATTCTACTATTCTATTAATCTAATTGATTTTGTTTTTTATCTTAAAAATAAACTATCATGGTACGCAAATTTTTAAATAATCATGATTCTTACGCGTTTTTTTTGTAACGTGCTTTTTGCGTGAATTTTTTAATTAAAATGGACTTTTACGTAGATTTTCGAATTTCGGGGTTTTTTACGCGAAATTTCGAATTAACGAGGTTTTTTTATACGCGGATTTTCGAATTAACGCGGTTTTTTTTATGCGGGACGAAATACCGCGTAAAAAAACCTCCCTCAGTGTACTATGGCCTAACAGTACTACGTAAAATTCACACATTAAACAGAACAAAATACAATAAAAACATGATTGCAATATAAGTTAATGACTACATTTGTGGATTAATCGAGCTATTTTTTTTTACCTTTGTCCTGATCCCGTTTTCATTCCGAGTCTGAAGTAGGGAATTGCATTTTGAATTCTTGGGTTTAAGTCTGAACTAGCTTAGCTTGGTTGACTACTCACATCCACCCGAATCATTGAACCCGAAATGCTCTGTTACAATGTTTTATAAAATGGTCATTATTATAATGGGTTTCTTTTAACATTCTTGCTAAGTGCTAAGGATTAGCAGCTCACTCTCAATGCAAAAACTGACACTCTCTGCTCTCTTTAACCATCAAAAACGGCGTTGGCCACGCCCTAGTAGTCTGTAGATAGGTAGGAAAAATTGTGAAAATATGATCAGGAAACACTTTTGACCAGTGCGATCTAGTAAATTTAACTCCTGGATTTTTGTCTGAACTGTTAATTAGTATAGCTTTATTATTCTTTTAAATTTCTTCTTAACCCTTTAATGCATAGTGTTGTTTTAAAACAACACTAATCAAAATCCAAATATCTCGAAAACGCGTGGAAATTTTCGAGTCATGTATTCACAAAAAATACTCTAGAGATTAAAAGAAATCAGTCAATGGTATTTTTATTGCGATATTCTAACGTATGTGTGAGATATCGAACAAAGTATGCGAAAAAAATGCAAAAATCAAATTTATTTATTTTTTTTGAAAAAAGTAGTTTTTGGAAAATCGTTGTTATTTCTTCAGATTTGCAAATTCTAACAAATTTTTTAATCTCAATCGATCAGAAACACCTTCCTGCACCTAATTATCAAGGTTTGGAAGAAATTGGCAAAATCGTATTGTAATTAATTAAGAATTTCAAAAAATAATTTTCAACTTTGATTGGCTATAACTTTTATAATACTCAAAATAACGACTTCAAACCTGTTGTGTTGTGTTATTCGAATTAAAATGTTATTATTTCAATGAATCAATAGCTGATATTCTCATTTAAAAAAAGTCATGCATTAAAGGGTTAAAGCGGGCCATAGACTACACAACATTTGTACAAATGCGATAAAATTCGATGAAATTTCGCCGAATCGATCTTTTCCGAAAAATCTGCCTTTCAGCAAATGCCCATAAGCTTCTCCTAATTTATGCGAAATGAAAACATTTATGAGACCCATAAAGTATCCATTGAACACGCTTTTACGCTAATCGATCGTTCAATCGAACGGCGGCAATCATCGGCACCAAAGCTTTTTCTAATCGCAAATCTACCGACTTTTGTTTGGAAAAAAAACAATCACCAATCTTAACACATGCCCGTGTATTACTAAAAATGTCGAATACACCGCGGGTTCATAAAATCCCGGTTACTGCGAGGTGACATTTATCGCTGTTTTAATCTACTGCCTCTGCACTGATAGTTCAGAAAGTCTCAGTAGGCCGTTTCTTTACTGCCCAGTTCCAAGTATTGCAACAACACGTGAGGTATTAATCCCATTTTAAAATTCATAAATTAATTTGAAAACCATTCGATGATTCAGCCAAATTGAATATTCAAATAGGGGTCAAAGGAAGTGGGGTGTTGAGAATATCAGATGGAGCAGGATCTCCTGATGACTGAATTCGCGCCCGCAACGCAAGCCAGCATCCGATGAGCTGTCCATTAAGATACAATCGCTGTATAGTGTAGAATTTTATGATCTTTTTTTCAGGGTTTTCATAATGCATTCTATGGTTAAGAGGCAAATGGGCATCACCGAATGTGGGGTCTGGAGCAAGGTGGAAGAACAACTTCGATCGCTGGGTAAGTTTTTCTGAGCAATAGATTACCTAAGATGTTGATTACAGATTAGTCCCACCCCTCGCAGTTATCCCGTAGAGCGTGTGGTGGATGAAATATGGGAACCACTCCTACTTTTCTCGCTTAAATTGATAATTCCTAATTGCAGGAGGTAAACTGGTTTGGCGAGGGCAATGGCTTAACAAACTTAGCACCTCCATCTCCATCTAGAATTGTCCTTGGGCCCAATGCAGTTACAGATTCTACGGATGTCATTTCCTGTATATAGATGTTCGGAAAACATAAGACCACAACAATCGAGCTCAAAAAAACTTTCACAAATTCAAATTTCCAAAAAGTAGTAAAAGCTATCTGACCGCAGCTTGCAGGACACGTGAGTAATCAAAACTTTGGTAATCCACTTTGCAACTTTTCGAATGACTTACTCACAACAATCGGACCGCATTCGAAGGTTCCCTTTCCTCGGTAGTCAGTATGGCGCATTCATGACTGGTCCGGTCGATTATAAAACCATCCCCGCAATCGAAGTCGCAAATCTACAACTTCTGAACGACACGCGCGCCCGCAAACTTAACTTAGTCATCTTGATGAATAAATTTTACACTAACAGAGACCAAGGATTGAGTTGTAGGAATTCTCGGAAGCTTTAGTTCGTAACCGTTGCGATGTAATGACTAGATCGTTTGAAACGGTGCCGTCATAACCTCACTCGTGTGGGACGATTGATTAGTTCTGACGACAACGTTCCAATTGTCGTGACCTCACAACTTCAGTCAGGTTGATTCATGACAGAGTGATGAGGTCTATTGCAAAAGATGCATTAGCAATTTATTCGTTGTTTATCCGAAATTTTGGCATTTTTTTAAAATGTTTTTGCTTTAATGAGCCTCAATTGTAATAATTTAAAACATACGACATTCGATTCGATAGACAGATCGAGTACTGATAACTGGCATCAAAAAAGATACTGTATCACAAAAAAAGAAACTTTAAAGTGATATGCAAAGAAAAACGTCCGCGAAGTGTCTGAAAACATTAACCAACAAAAATGACAAAAATAACAAAAAATCACAGTAACGATACAATGACAAAAATGACAAAAATGACAAAAATGACAAAAATGACAAAAATGACAAAAATGACAAAAATGACAAAAATGACAAAAATGACAAAAATGACAAAAATGACAAAAATGACAAAAATGACACAAATGACACAAATGACAAAAATGACAAAAATGACAAAAATGACAAAAATGACAGAAATGACAAAAATGACAAAAATGACAAAAACGACAAAAATGACAAAAATGACCAAAATGACAAAAATGACAAAAATGACAAAAATGACAAAAATGACAAAAATGACAAAAATGATAAAAATGACAAAAATGACAAAAATGACAAAAATGACAAAAATGACAAAAATGACAAAAATGACAAAAATGACAAAAATGACAAAAATGACAAAAAGGACAAAAATGACAAAAATGACAAAAATGACAAAAATGACAAAAATGACAAAAATGACAAAAATGACAAAAATGACAAAAATGACAAAAAATGACAAAAATGACAAAATGACAACAATGACAAAATGACAAAAAAAAGATAAAACTGACGAAAATGACAAAAATGACAAAAATGACCAGAATGACCAATATGAAAAAAATGACAACTATGACAAAAATGACAAAAATGGCAAAAATGACACAAAAATGACACAAAAATGACGCAAAAATGACACAAAAGTGACACAAAAATGACGCAAAATTCACACAAAAATGTCACAAAAATGACAAAACTGGGACAAATGATTTGGGTGCAGATTTCTTTCAAAAAAGTACATATGAAAATGATTTTTTTTGGTTGAAAGTACAGATTTCGATGGGGCAACTCTGGACAGAGGGTTATTTCGGATAAAGGAGGTTTTCCAAGACAAATTGATGCTTCAATAATTTTGTGGATTTATTTTGCGGTACAGTTCCGTGAACATTTTTATTTCTTCCAAGCTAACGCTAGGCTAGGTTATTTTTTTCTGTTCTCTATAATTGTTACCATGTGACCCTCAGTAGGTTTGTAGTGATTCGTGAGTGAAAATGTGTCAGTGTGTTTTTTGAGTGTTATAATGTTTCAAATAGAATGTCTAGTTTATTTGTTTAATTTATTTATTCACCTACTAGTACTGTTGTTGTTTTTTGTAGTTTTTTCAACCAACTTTAATTAGATTATTTATTCTTAGATTTGGGGGAAGGGTGGAAATTTTAAAAACTCCTATATATAGCGCTGCTAGAAATATAAAAAATCTGCCTTTCTTATCAAATATATTATCTTCTTCCGTCCTTCTCATCTTCTGCACAGATCCTGTTTGCTAATCTCTTTTTTTTTAGTTAAGTTTGTTTTCTTTATGATTTATTTATTTCCAACTCTGAATCAGTCCATTGCTATCGGTTTGTTTTAGTCATGTGTGTTTGTTAACACACATTTCAAGAATACTTATCAATCCCTCTTTTTAGATTTTAGATGATATTTACATTGTTTAAATACTTGATAGTTTGTTTAACTTAAAATTACTTATTAACAGAAAGTTTAGATTGGACTAATATAGAAAGTTTTGATGCAATAAGGTATCAATCAGAGGAAAAAGGTGAAACGGGATCAGTTCACATGAATGAATGTGGACGAGGATGTTCCGGAGGAAAAGAAAAACAAAAAAAAATCTATATAAACAAAAACAATGTTTATTTGCTATATAAGAATGTATAAACAAAAACGACGGTGCTGATATAAATAAATTAAATAACTTAACGTGCTGCTGATAAACATAACCCTAAACATACTTAAATGTATGTGTTATAAATCCAGACGTCAAATACCCTAATCAATCTACATCGGGAGGTTATAATAATAATAATGATGATATTTGTCGTTGTTGCTTTTGTAGTGAACAACTCTACTATTTACAAACAAAAACAAAAACCATAAACAAAAGCTCTTTACAATTCGTTACCATGATCAAACGGTGGGCGCGACGACGGATGTTTGTGAACGATTCGTTTTCTAGTGTGGTTGTTTTATGGTCAACTCAATTTTTGCCCAAGTTCAAGAAGGGTTTAAGTTTGATTGAGTAATTGATAGTAGCATGCAGTTTAGATGATTGAAACCTCACTTTGACACTTCACGGTGTGCTGGAATCGTTTTAAAAGTTTAGGCAAGGATTTTAAATTTTCAAATCTGAAAACCAAACTCAATTCGATTGTTTCGGAAAAATCTAGTATTTTCTACATGATGATTTCATTCAGTGTCGGAGGTGCCACAGGTAAAGATTAGCAATCGCTATTGCGTTAAGTCGTGACATTTTTATACAAGGTCTTGTAGAATGATTTGTAGAATTCCATTCCATTCCATTTCCAATTCTTTTCTGGATTCTTTCGAGCAAGGAAGACTTTCAAAGACAAGTTCCTACGGAAAGTAGCACACTGACTGAAATGTCAAAAGCTGAGGCGTATGTTCGATAAAACCCATCAACCTTTTCAAACGATTCAAATACGTTCTTAAATCCCCAGTTCGAAGATCCAAATCGGAAGTCCTTCATCGATGATGCGGTGGCTTCGTTAATATCTCCAGCGCCCTTAGCTGTAGCAACGTTTCCATTTTCGACGCTTACGGCGCTTCCGGACCCACTCTCAAATGGCCGGCACCGGGGTGGCATTGGCGATGGTTCTCCGGGATCGAGCTCCCCTTCCTGTGAGCAGGTAGCTGATGTCGACGGCCGGCAGTGCCGCAGGATTCAACGTCATCTTGGTCATGAGTCGGGCCAGGACCTGCTCCAGTCGGTTGCGCTTTTCGGCCAGTGTCTGCGACGAGAAGAAACGAGGTAAGAATTAGTCAAACAGTTTAGAAGAAAGCAGCCTCAGGGTACTAAATTTGGTCGCCAATTCTTGAGTTTGTCGGGTTTCCTTATATTTCTCTAGAAATTACCTCATTTGAAGGTAGCAAGGTAGCGCCCTCGGACCTGTTGATGGTAGTACTAGTAGTGGTGGTAGCAGAACTAGTAGAAGTAGTAGTATTGATGGTTGGATCAATCTTTTTGGGGTGACAATTTTGCAGGGTACCAAAAAACGATTGAGGAATTGGAGGGAAGGTATCGTACACCGGACGTTGTTGCAAGTTGTTGATGTTGAGATTGTAGATTTTTTGGTTTTGTTGACGAGATTTCCACGAAAAGTAGAAAAAAGTAAGGGAACGATACTGTGTTATCACATTGAACGCACACTAATTATAGCGTGTCGATGAAGATACGATATGAGCTGATTGGATAAATGAACTAGCGGGGATTCGCGTTTGTAACGAAAGCTTGCGTGAACTGTGATGAGCTTAAGCGCTTGCGTTATGAGGCGTATTTGTTAATGTAAAATAGCAGCTACTAAATATGATGAATGATGAGCGTATATGGGTAATGTGTTTAGATGTAGGTGTCGCCAATATTCCTATGCAAATTTACAATTCTGCTGAAAATTCAACATAACGATTGACGTTCCGATTCCAAGCCAACCCTTTTTTTCGAAATTGGATCCTATTTTCGTTGATCAGATTGATGGCCAGCAACGTAAATACCGCCGAGATTAAGAAACTCTGTTTGACGCAGCTTGTAAATGAATACTTCGATAATACTGAAATGCCTTTTGGCCTTGAAAAGAGTCCAGCTATGTTCCAAAGATCCTTGAATTTCTGTTATTGGTTTAAGACAATATTCTTGGCCAAAGTTAAGTTATAGAAAGTACATAAACCTAATGTAAGCCAATTTTAACTGCAGAATTTGGGTGATGGTTTTGCATAACGTCAAGTGAGATGCAGCTAAAATTACATCCAACTTTTTACAGATTTTACTAAAAGAGAAAAAAATAACTTTTCGATTCCATCGCCCATTGGAGGATTGGATGAAATACCTATTTGCAATGAATCGCCTTGAAGAACATAAAAGAACGAACTAAAAAATACATTTATTTCAAGAAAACAAAGACAATACGCATTCAGTCTTTCGAATACCTTCCATATTGAGTGCCGATTCCTGTAAAAATGATTCAAGTAGATGTTGATAAAGGGCGAACACGAAACTTTACGACACATTCGCCAGGGCATATTTTTTTACCATTGGGTAAAAATCAACCAAATTTTGCACACTTTCTCATTGGCGTGTATTGTTTACATGCTGTCAAACTCGAAGTCGTGTTTTTCGATTCAACGAAAATGGATGTGAACCAACGCGAGGCAAGAAAACAAATTCTTTCCAAACACCTGGAATTTCCTGACCTGTCGCACCTACAGTTGGGAAAAATGTTGAAAATTCACCATTCAACCGTCTCTAGAGTGTTGAACCGGTTCCAGGAGCAGTTGACGTAGGACCACGGCAAAGGAACCGGAAGAAACCCGGGACCGGAGAACAAAAAGACGGAGGCAAAGTTGAATCGGATGATTAAAGCAAATCCCAACGACTCAAGCCGTGATTTGGCCAAAAAGATCGGCATGTCGCAGAGCTGCGTTCAGAATACAAAATGAGGGCTGGACTTGTAGTCCATATACAAGGTACAGAACTTCCCAAACCGCAATGAGCAGCAACAATCTACGGCTTAAAATTCGGGCACGGAAGCTCTACGAGAAGATGATGGCAAAATATGGCTGCTGTGTGATGGACGACGAAACGTATATAAAAGCCGATTTTAAGCAAATTCCGGGGTTGGAGTTTTTCACCAGCAAGAGCAAGTTCGATGTGGACGACAAATTTAAGAAGAAGCAAATATCGAAGTTCACCTCCAAATATCTCGTTTGGCAGGCCATCTGCTCGGACTGAGGTGTGAGCCTTTTGTGACAAAGAGCACAGCAAATGGCGATATCTAAAAATCTGAGTGCCTTGAGAAGCGCCTTTTGCCGTTCTTGCAGCAGCATGACGAAGTTTCGCTATTTTGGCCAGATTTGGCATCATGCTCATGCTATTTTTCTAAAAGTGTCCTGGAGTGGTATAAGGCCAATTCTGTCCATTTTGTTCCAAAGGACATGAACCTGCCAGACTGTCTGGAGCTGCGCCCGGTGGAGCAGTTCTGGGCAATAATGAAGCAGGAACTTGTAACCAGTGCGTTGTGTGAGAAGCCCAAGGTCAGTGAGAATCATCGTTGTACCTAAATGTAAATGTGCAAAGGAAGCGCTGTGTGGAGTGGAGGCGGACCGTACCTTAAACCACCGACGCCATACGCAAATAATGGCCAAGGTAATGGACGGGCAATACGCTGACGAACAGATGGCGCTGATCGAACGCACAAATGGGCAGCCATAGGCGGGCTTCGAAAAAGGCGCAATGGGGCGGAATTCCAGGATGGAGCCGAAAGTCCGGATCCGGGGCAATGGCCGACAGCTAATGCGATCACTCCACAAAGAACAGCCAAAGGACACGGTACTGAGTTCTAACAAGTGCATACACGTAGTGACATAGCACATTGAAACCAGGTGAGAAGTGATCGCTGCCCCGGAATCCATAGAACAATGGACAGGCCCTCCGGAATAAAAACCTAATCCGCTCTAGTTTTGTCCCATTGCGCCAACAGGACCCCTTTTGTTTTACCGATTGGTTCGATGGAGATTGGACGACGAGAGGCACGAGCTACAAATCCGGAGGCAAACCTTCCGCTACAAAAAGGCAAGCCCCGGTAGGCCTCATCGTGACCGGATAAGATATTCACCACATCCAGGTAGCCGTTAACGCCGTGTGGTCCGAAGGTTGCGGAACGTCCGGGTAGGAGAAGAAGAAGTCGCGCTGAAGACCGCCCGAACAACTTACCCCGCGCCGCTGTGCAGTCCGGAAAGGAGAGCGGAAGCGAGGAAGGTACGGAGTCAGCTGCCCAAACTGTCCCTATCAGCTTCAACCAAGGTAGGACTGAAAAATCCCTGAAAGTGTCTGATTGAAAGTGCGGGGAGAGAAACCATTTGTCGACAATACTACAATAAACGGGAAAGTTCGTTTCTGCGAAGCATTGTGTTTTCTTGTGCAAGCTAGAACGCGGATAGCCGGCCCTGAGGCTTGTAGAGGGGGGTTCTCATTGGTGCTGGGCAGGCTAACCAACTCAAAAGGTTATAAACTTTGGAAGAGCAAGAAGACAGTCAAAGGCGAAAAAGGACTCTCAAAATTTGGTTTGATTCTAAACATTATAAGAAAATTGGCATGACAATTTTGGTGTCGCAATAATTTCGTGTTCGCCCTTTAGTGATAGTTGTACCATGACTCTGTGCAAATGAATGAGTGATGTAGGCGTGCCAGATGATGCAGGAGTCAAAAAGTAACCAAAAAACAAGCGAACGAAAGTTCCTCTCATCTTGTTGTTTGAAATTGCTTACCTTCGGCGGTGGTGGCAACAGCTGTATGATCGGTGTCATCTTCTTCGAGCCGGAAGATCCGGACGCTCCGGAAACCGTCGAGGTGGAGTCGTCCTTCTTGGAGTTTTTCTTCCGGTTGTCTTTGGCCGTTAGGAGATGCGCGAGGGATCCCAAGTCATGTGGCTGTGAAAATGAATCAAATAACTACACTCACTGAAGAATTTTTTAAATAATCAAACATACCGCAAAAGTCTTGGAAATTTTCAGTTTCTGCTCGAACTTGTGGAACGCATACGATTTCATGCAAATCGGATGGGCGTGTTTGATTTTCGAGAACAGACGAGCGCTCTTATCGACCCTAAGTTCGCAGATGTAGACGTGTGGTTCAGAACTATCCACCGGACGACCCTTGCAGAACGTTGCTGGATCCAAAACCCAACAACGAGCCATGACCAGTTCAATTGGAATCACTTCGTACAGTGGGACGCGCATCACTTCGTTGGGGTAGAACCTTCTCGTAGGCTCGTGGAACGTTTCGTGTGGCCTCAAGTAATGGTGTCCGTAAACGAACCGCCGACCTTCCTTATCTTTCCACAGACTCTCAACCCGGAAAATGTCGCACTCAGCGTAATCGATATTACCGATCGTTTTGTAGGTGTGTTTCCTATGAGGACCATTGGGGTTGTCGGGATCCGGAGACATTGGAATGTCACGTAGAACGTAAACCGTATCCGTCTGTCTTATCTGCAGGTTGCCCCGCATCAGCGAGATATAATACTGATAACCCTCGTCGGTGTAATCGTTGAGAGGAATCTCCGGGTCAACTGTTCGGGGTTCACACCTTTCGCAGAGATAGTTCTCGATGGCAGGATCGGCCTTTGTGCACTCAACATGTTGCCAAACCAAACACTTCGAGCACTGGATCATCATGCCTTCATCCTTAAACAGTCCACAAATACAACGAATGATATCTTCAGCCTGTTCCTGTTTGAACTTGCCTCGACCTTTCACCGGTGCCACAGGTTCCGGTTCTGTTTTCGGGATGAAACCTCTCAACAACTCATTCTGCTCACCAACATACGCGATCAATCGCTCAACCTGCCGCTGCTTGCAGATGAAGTAGTGCTCTTTCAACTTTTCCGACGCAACACCTTCCGGTGAGCTGATGCCGAAAAATTTAACCGCATTGCTGAACATTATCAACAGGTCGTCCTCGAATGCTTTTGGTTGTTTGTACGTTCCCTGTTCGATGTTGGACTGGAGCTGAGCCAAATCTATCGGCCGAGGAATACGTTCGTAGTACAGAGGATTTTTCTTCTTTGACGGCAGCGTTAGCAGGTTCAGGTATAGGTGACCCCGTTCATCTGGAATTATAATACAAGTGTTAAAAACATTGAAGATGTCTGTAGATGTAAAATCAACCTACCTTTCAAGCTAGCGATCTCGAGGCAGATCTCTTTGAGCGCGACGGCAATCCGAGCGATTTTCTCCAGCTCCGGATCATCTTCGACGAAGGCCAATCCGCGAGTGCGGATGTTTCGTGGACAGCGTAGAGCAGAAATCTGCGAAGCCAGTGAAGGTTTTCCGCCAACGCCCTGTTGAGCGTTTTGACCAGATCCCAACGCAGGACTTGCAGTTTGCGATGCAGACAAATGATCCGGTGAACGATCCTTCTTGCGAATTCTGTTCAAGTTCCTCAGCAGGAAACAGTGATGTTCGATGATCAGGGATCTTTCTTTTTGGGTGGGTGGAACAAAGTTGGGTAGAGGTTGGCCGTTCAATTGCGTAATTGGAGCGTTTTTCTTTGCCTGACGTTTTCTGGACCGAGCTGCACTTCTTGGACTTTGATCTGTCGGAGCGGCTGTAGTTGAAACCGTTTTCTCTGCTTCAACCGCCTCTAGAGGTTTCTTCATTTCCGTGGCTACTGGCAGTGGCTTGACACGTTGATATTTGCCACCGATAACGCCACGGCACTTATCCGAGCCACACATGCAAGGTTGGCCTTCGGATGGATTGAACAGGGAAAAGTTGTAGTCGTAGGATAGCTCTTCGTAGGCAGGAATGTCGCGAGCGGCAAAGAGTGCCATCCGGAACAAACCATTGACGGACCATTTCTGCATTTCACAATTCGGGGCGCACGAATGATTCACGAAGCGGCAATCACTTCCCATCCGATGACCGTCGATGACCAGTCCACCGGTTAAGTTCAAACAGTAATGATGCATATCGTTTAAGTAGATTGTACGCATACGCTCCTTGAACTCTTTATCGGTGACTACTTCTCCGAGATATTCCATAATGAACATTCCCTTTTTGATGCCTTCTTTCGAACGGATTCCCCAGCCCTTCTTCTCGGTCATAAATCGCTCCAAGCCTGGAGCGTATTCGTGTCTCTGAATCTTGGTGTTCCTGCAGCGATCACCACACGGACAGTTCTCCGGATCACACTCGACGTAGACCATACGATTCAGACAGTCCTCGATACAACCGGTTTGAGGTTTGCAGTTGCACTGCGGATGATCCGTCGAAGGATTAGCCTTGACGTCGTAGTAAACATTAGTACGGATCTTTTTGTAGTTCCAGCTAGCCACTGTGTGCCGATTGGTCAACTTCCTATTTTCGAAAGCCCACCACAAGTCAAAAGGAAGCTGAAAATCACGCTGCGTTCTTCGCAAGAATTTTTCGCAATAAGCCGGAGGTGGAAGTAAGGTTTCAGGCTGCACCTTCGGGCCACTTCTACCGGCACCTTTCCCGTCGTCTTTGTAGCAATCGGAGAACAATCCAGCAGTGATATACTTCTTGCGTGGAACCTTCTTGTTCTTCCCATCGACCGGTGGCGAGGGAGTTTCTTCTCGGAAGTAATCCGGAGGACCTTCCTCCGCCGGCAGAGGATCGTGCTCCAAATCTTCCTCCATCGATGATGATGCCGAAGGTAAATTTTCCAGCGGGGTCACCGATTCTTCCATGTCGTATTGTTGAAGGTCAACGCGAACCAACGGAACAACGACCTCCTGCGAGATAGCTTCGGCAGTATCTCTTCGCATCTTCTTCACAACTTTCTCTGCGTCAACCTTGAAGTCATCGCTTTTTCCGCGTTTCAATTTTTGCAACGGAGATGCCATTGGTGGAGCGGGGTCTTCTACCTTCTTCTGCTCCCTTCGCAACCGATCGACTACCGAGTCCAGTCTACTTGAACATCGACTTTTGGTACGTTCCCGAATTGCCGTCTCCAATGAGCTATTCAGAACGGTAGGCTTATCCGATTCCCTAGGTTTTCTTTCGACTGTAGACGCAACAGCCGCTTTTTGATCCTTCTTGGAGATGATGATCTTGACAGGTGGAATGTCGTACAGGGAAGGTTCCGGGATGGGATCGTTTGAGAATGATTTGCGAGCAGCTGCAGATCTAGTCTCCTTAACTGGTTGAGGTTCCGGAGAAAGGGAGTTCTGCAGTGATCGTCTCGATGATGTGTCGATAACGCTCATGCGTGATCGACGAAGTTTGCTCAATTTTTCGGCTAGGGTTGGTGTAACGGGTATGGGCGCTGGGATATCTGGTTCTCCACCTTTTGGACGTCCTCGGGCGCGAGAGGTGGGTGTTTTGGGTGATACAGGGGTTGGTGTTGTCTCCATTGCTTCTGAAGCGGCTGCCGCTGCCAGCTGTTGCCTGGACACAGATCGCGATTGGAGACGTTTAAGCAGTGGCATCGAATCCAGTGAATCTGAATCGTCTTGGGTAATGGAACAGGGAAGTATTTTTATGACGGCGTTTTTCAGCACGATTTCTTGCTCTTGGGTTGCGTTACGCTTTGCAAGTTCTGATGGATCGAGAGCAATGGAAGAACTTCTGGTCCTTCTAAGCGGGAGTGGTTTCACCTCTTCGACGACAGTCTTGGGTTTTTTCACTGTTACGGGTGGGATTTTAGTAGACTCCTTTTCAACTTTGTTCGCTTTGGAAGATTTCGTGACCTCAATTGTATTTTGAACAGGTTCCGGTACCACACTTGGAAGTGGTTCTCTTGTTCGTGATTTCTTCTCCAAAGATTCTTTGTTGATGGGTAGAATATCTTTTACCCTCGAATGCTTTTCAGATTCGTCTACCTTAGGCGGTGGAATGCCTTTAACTTTCGATTGCTTACTACCAACGTCTTTCTTAGTTGGTTGCGTTTCATTGACCACCTGGGACTTCTCTAACGTACTCTTTTCAACGTGTTGAATAACCTCGGAAGATTTCGCCGATTTATCTTTCTTCGGATGCTGAACTTCTTTTGCTTTCGAATGCTTTTCACTTGATGCTTTGTCCAACGATTCTTTCTTCGGCATGGACTGTTCGACCGGTTCTTTCCTCTGGTGGAGATGTTCTTTTCGCTTGAAAATTCTCTCCGTCATATCCTTCTTAGTGGGCTCTCTCGTCTTGAACTTATCAACTTCGTCTTGGCACACCGGTTGAACCTCTTTAACTTTCGCTTGCTTCTCGAGATTTTCTTTCTTCAGCGATTTCGAGGACGAACTAGACTTCTTCTCTTTCCCCTTCGACAACGATTCATCTCTTTTCTCCAGTTCGCTCTTATCTTTGGACTTTCCTCGCAACTGTCTCCTATCAAATGAACCTTCAGTGTCGGATAGAGCATTCGCCAAATTTTGAGACACCGACTTCCTCCTTCTTCCAGCTCCGGTAGCCGGAGGCGTAGTTGGACTCACCACCTCCCTGCCATTCAGAGGAAGTTTTCCCTGCAATCGCTCCAAACTAACTACCGACAATCGAGGCCTTGTATTCCGCTCAATGAAACTATCGGTTGGTTCTCCCTCCTTCGGTACTCGATCACAATTGACGTGAGTGTCCTTTTGCTTCGCTTTAGTTGACTTCTCCGTCTCCGACGGCACATGTCTGGTCAGATTCGAGGAATCGAACAAATCCGGCCCAAGCTCTGCCTTAACATCCCCTTCGGCTGGATCACGCTCAACCAACTTCTTTTTCTTCTTCTTAACGGTGGGGAAACCAGTTCGGTTGATCTTCTTTCGCTTCTTCTTCAACAGCAGATGGGCCCCAGTTTTGGTGAGCAGCTTTTCGATTACCTTTTCCGAACTTTTCTTCGACGAATCGTCTCCATCGAGCTTGGAGATGCCGTCCTTCAGTTGAGGTGAATCCAGCATCTCAACTTTGGCAATCAGGGACGGAATGGACGCTGGGATGGATAGTTCCAGATCCACCGTTGGCTCGAAAACGCCTGGGGGTGGAGCGTTTAAAGAGGATGTTGAGATTGCGGTTGTGGTTTGCGTATTGGAGGCTGACGAATGGATCACAGATGGACGGGATGGAGGAGTCGAACGATGGGTAGCCGCTGCGAGGATGTTATTGTCCGCTAGGATTGCTGCAACTGTGGCGGTTGGTTGGATTTTTGAGACCAAGCCTTCGAGGCGGTTCTTTTTACGGGTGAGGGCGTCACTTTTCTTGTGACCTGAAGCAGCTGTATCCAAGGCTGTTAGGTCAGCATTTCTAGCATCAATCGTAAGTGGAGAGTCGCTGGATTTGATTTGGACTATGTCCTCCGGTATAACGGGATCGGACTTTAACAGATGACGCTTCTTCGGAGTGATTGCTTTGGTGGGATCTTTAATGGTTGATGTAGAAGAAAATGTGGAAGTAATGGTAGACGCCACGTTCGTTCGACTTCCACTAGCTGCGCACGGGTTGATGACCGTTTGACTTCTCGTCTCCTCTTTCTCGGTGTCACGCTCTTTAGGCGTCTGCTCACTGAGCAAATAGTGACGCTTCTTCAACGGAAGTTTATGATCATCGGGGCTCTGAGTCGTTACTGACTTCTTATTCCGCCGTTTGGTTCCACTAGCAGCAGTCGAAGGAGATTCAACATGTTCCGAAGCTTTACGCTTCTTCATGGATCGACCTTTCTGCATGCTCTTAGCTGCAGCTGCTCCAGCAAGAGCAGCCGCTCCAATCCCTAATAGAGTATCTTTAGCGGGACAGATTCGACACAAACTGTTGAAAGACTCACTCAAACGCTCCAACTCCATGCTCAACTTGATGTCCGAGGAAGATTTCGCCACCGAATTGGACCGTAAACGCTTTCGCTTCCTCTTTCGCCAGGGATGTCTCGATCCAGCCGATCTACTGCTACACCTACTCATCGTACTCATCCGACGATTCCGAATTGTGGTTCCGTAGCTTTTGACCGAAACGTTGTCCAGTTTATCGCTGGCACAGCTCTTTCGACGACTTCGTTTGGAGCACACGGATTTGGCGGGTGAAGCTTTCGGAATGTCTGCGTTGGTGATGCGACTAAGCAGATCTTGGCTGGTAGACCTTTGAAAGCGTTTGCTACATTCCTCGGAGTTTTTGATGACATTCGCCTTGGAAAGTGGTAGTTTCTTGACTGTCATCTTGCCATTGTCTTTATTTCGATTGCTTTTGAGGAAACTAGCAAACGAGTTCTTCGGACTGATGTTGGAAGCAAAGGTGTCAAAGCTTCCAAACCTGTGGATTGACTGGAAGATTCCTTTAAAGTTGTTGATAGGCAGCAGTGGGTCTACCTTGTTCTTGGGAGTTAGAAGCATCTTGATACTTTTTTCTTTATTTGAAACTATGGGTTCTGGGGTGGTTTTCAGGGGCTTGCTCAGCGGTACACTGCTATTGTTATCGTTGACGGAAGATTCGGATTCCTCTGTGCTGCTGCTTTCCTCGCTAGTGCTTCCCAAAGTTAGTCCGGCTAGCTGAAGAATGTCTTGTTCACTAACGCTGGCAGACTTGTTAAAGTTCTTGTTGTTCATATTGTTATTGTTCGGCACAATCTTTTTCCGACGTTTTCTCCTTACTTGCTTCCTGTGTCGAGTGCTGCAATCACTTCGATAGCCACAACTCTTGGCTTTAACGCTGTAGTCACTCTTGTAGCCACAGCTCTTTCGCGATTTCGTACTGCAGTCCGATTTGTAGCCGGATAATCGTCTCCTTCGAGCGCCTCCATAATCGCTTATGTAGCCACTCTGAGAAGCCAGTTGTTTACTGCAGCAGATTGTCTGCCCTCCATCGCTTTTGTATCCACTCAGGTTGGGTTCGTTAAACTTTTTGCTTATGTCGATTTTTTTCCAAACCGGATCCAGATTATCCTCCGGTGGAAGAGGCTTCTCTTTAGCCGGTTTACTCGCCTTTTTCTTGCCCCTAGGTGGATACAAAACACGCTCCGTTGCATACGTATTCCTGTCCAAGCTCGCAATAGTGTATTTTGTTAAAGGAGCCACAATGGATGCTTTACTCGACCCACTACTGACAGGTTCCACTTCACCTTTTCGTTTCTGACTACTACTACTACTACTACTGCAAGCGATCGGTTGTTTCTTCTCTGTTTTCGGCGATCCAGTCGAGCTATGCGTCGAGAGTATTCCCGAATCAGGAGATTCACTAATCGTGTGAGGATGCGCTTTGACAGCTCCCTTCGACACAATAGTCATAGCAACGGGAGCAATTGAAGAGGTTTTCGGAGGTCGACCCCTCCTCTTGATCGGCACAATCATCGATGGATCTGTCCTAGCTAAGGCCACACCGTTGATCGAGCTTCCAGATCCACCGGCCATCGAGGCTTCAGTCTTGATTCTGTTTAGGTCACATTGCGTATTCGACGAACTGGTTGAAGCATGTTGAGGTTGGGCGTTCGTCGAATTCCCTAGCATTGTCGTTTTGGCGACGAAATCTCGCAAAAGGCAGGAAGTGTAAAGAGGCATCGCCGAGGAAGTAGTCCCCTGATAGCTATCGTTATCGGATCCACTCTCAGCTACCCTCATAATAGCTGCATTAACCAACGCCGGAAGTTCATTGTCCGACGACGATCCACCATCAGCATCGGGAGTAGTTTGATTAGCCAACATCGCACCAGCTCCCACACTTGGCTTAGCCGGAGTCGACGTGGACAACGGCACCGATCCACAAGTCGATGGCCCCTGACTCTCCTGGCTGACGTCCTTACTATCATCCTGGTTATCATCGCTACTCGAATCGGAATCACTCGAGTCATCACTCCCACTGCTGCTACTCGTCGACCCACATCGATTGGTCTAAAATGAACGAAAAAAACCGAATAAATACCCCATCGTTATCAATAAATTCAACCACTAACCTTCTTCCGCTTGACAAACTTCCGCTTCTTGTGCCCGCTTCCCGACGAGCTCGTCTTCTTCCCCGCACTGTTCCGGTTGTCCGAACTGCTGCTATCGCTATCACTATCGCTGTAGTTCGAAAGGCAGGACGAGCTCTCGGAACTGGAGTCACTTTTCCCTTTTGCTGCTGCCCCCTTGGCTGGCGGCGTTGAAGCCAATTGCTCTCCACCGATGGCTGGCTTACTACTGCTGGCCGTGGACCCGGGAGTGGCCGGAGCTGGGCTATTGGTGACCGCAGCCCTCACGCTAGTGGACGAGCTGGGCCGGTTCGATCCCGAGGGCGAAGGGGTGGGCGTCGAGTTGGACTGGTTCCTAGGAATCGATATTTTCATGCGAAGCCCTGCGGTGTCCGAGCTGTTCGGTGTGGGAGGAATTAAAAAAAAAAAGAAGAGCACCAGTTATAATCGATTGTTCATTAGTTGATTGAAGCGTTCGGGATGGTTCGTTCGCTTTTATGGGCGGCAGCTCTAATAGCCAGCACACAGTGCTTCCAAGTAACACAAGTACATAGTTATGTAGGTTTGCTGAAATTAATGTATGACATTCGCAAGCTGATGTGGTTTTAATCAGATTCAATCTCATTTCAGCGTTTCATGCGTTCTTTTATTGGGAACCCACTTATATTTGTCAAGTTTAAAGGGTATCGATTTGTGGTCAGAAATGGTTTGAATTAGGATTGGTCGATCTTGGATCGATCCTTGGAGGATCGATCTTTTCAACTCCGATTTTCGATTTTTTGGATCGATTCTTCGGTCAGGAAAAGATCGATTAGATCATTTTATTTTCGATTCGATCTTTAGATCTTTTTTTTCTCATTTAGGGGAACTAAGAGCATAATTAAGGAGGACGCTTATTTAACTATAGAAAACAGCTGTAATATGTAAGTTACATCATTGTTTCGTGTTCAGAGACTAAAAAAGTCAATTTCCTAAATGAATGATACTTAAAAAAAAGTAGACATAAACGTTTAAAAATGCATTTTAAATTTTTGTGCCGAAATCTGAAAATCAGTCACTGTAGGGGCACCATAGGCACCATCAATCGGAGTAAGATGAGCAATTTCCACCGTAGAATCTAGCAGCGAATTTAATTTGATGAGGTCAATTTTATTATACACTTGACTTATTTACATTTGACGATTTACCTATTGGTATGGTGTCGGAGAGATAATCAGAAAACTCGAGTTCGATTCCTGGTCGAGGTGATTTTTTTTTTCATTTAGCATTCATGATCAGTTAAAACATAATTTTAGAAATTTTCAAATTATTTCAAAAAAATTTTGCAAATTATTCACAAACCTTGTGAATTGGGTGCAGAAAGGTGTTTGTGATTGATTCAGAATAAAAAATTTGCAAGAAATTGCTAATCTTAAGAAATAACAGCGATTTTCTAAAAATTACTTTTTTCAAAAATAAATTAATTTGTTTTTTTTTATTTTTTTTTCTGCATATTTTGTTTGATAACTCTAATATACATTGGACAATCTTAATAAAAATGCCTTGAAATAATTTCTTTTAATCTCTTGAATATTTCTTGTCAGTACATTTCTTAAAAATATCAAATTGGTTCCGAGATTTTTGGATTTTGATTGGTGTTGATTTTAAACACTTACTCCGGTTCACCTTACATAAAAGCGCCTAAAATTTTATTCATTCCATTTGTAGAAGGATTATACAAATTTGAAATTTTGTGACATTTTTTGCATATTTTTTTAATAAAAATTTAAATGGCATTAATAGAAATATTCTCACTAAATTTCAAAAAGAATTCAAAGTATCTAGATAGCAAAAATTTAAATAAAATTCAGGTTAGTTAACCACCAGATTCATTTTAACCTTCTAAAGCATATGCGACTAATCAGGAGTGTCAATAACGAACTAAGATATTCCGGAGATTGTGCAACGTTGATTATTTCGAGCCAATTAAGGAATGCAACGAATATACCGTTGGCCAGGAGGGGCCGTAGGTGGACCGTAGTTGACAGCAAGCTCAAGCTAAAGCTCAAGTAAAAAAAATCATCAAGTTAACACTTCTATTAAAATAAATGGTTATTTTTCCTTAATTTTGCTCTTTTTAAAAAGACGTTAACTATGGTGGTCGGTTTTACCGGTTTCTTTTTCAAATCCAGTATTTGTTATTGATAAAACCGATAAAACCGCCATTTGTCGAAAGTATATCGAATCAATGAAATGGGTTCGTCTACTTGCGATACGAATGGCATAAAATGCTCAGATTTTATAACGCAATTGATATAGTAGCTTTTTCTATTGAAAAAGACGATAATATACCTTTAAATTTTTCCTTTGTCATAAATCTATCATCATCCTCATGATAATCATTATATTTATCATTATCATTTTATTATTATAATTTCGCTGTGATGTTGCCGAAATAGAAAACGAAATTTAAAACGAATTTTTGTCCTATACTTTGTAACACAGTATTTAGAATTATGAACAGATTATAAAAGATTTAGTGAAAGTTTTTACAGTCTTTTTTTTAGAGAAATGGAACCAACAGTGTTGGTTGAAATTTCAGGGACTAGTTAAGATGAAAATTGATGAAAAAAACATGCGATCGCCTTGTCTCCCGGTAGGACTTGAACCAACAATTTGTGCCTCTCCGAGGCCCATGCATTAACATTCTACTACATGTAGGTACAGGAGACAACCTGGCGTATGAAAGTTAAACTGGTCGAGTGTCGGAATGAAGGGAATTGTTCTCCCATGCTATCATCATCATTTTCGTGGTCTATTTCTATTTCCATCATTTTATCTTACGGTAGAAAAAAAAGTTTTTCTAACCTTTCATGAAAATGATATAAAATTTGAAATGCAAAAAGATTTTTTGTTAATAAACGACTTAATTTGATTTAACAAAACACAAAACACTGCAACTACATTGTTTGGTTAACTCACAGAATTACAGATTTTTGTTATCCAAAATACGGATGTTTTCTACGCAACCTCGGTTGTGATCGCATTCAGTTGGCATTTTCAAAATTAAAACGAATAAAAAGCTTTGAAAAAATCAGTCAAAATCCAGCTATAAATAAAGTTATTTGGATATGACCCGCACCCTCTGTTGTTATTACAAGAAGGTTGAAAATTCATAAAAACTTTGCCTGAAAAAAGAAAATTTCTCCAACAGCGTTAAAAATAAAAACAACAGAGTTCCATCAATTACCAATTACATTATATGTTTCAAAACAAAGTTTTTAATCCATTTTCAACATTTTGGGTCAGGCACTGCTTAGAACTATTTTGATAAAACTTGGTCTGTTTTTTGACAAAACATTTTTACATCTTTTGACCAAATTCCAGTATTTCCATCGAAAAATACAGTAATTATTGTGAAGCCATCTTTAATTTCCTGTAGCTGAATCTATTTTCCAGTCATTGTACACTTGTACAGACTTTTAATGTTGTGGAGCTTTAGATGTATAGCTGAACTGAAATGTGTAAAAATTTCATGAAAAAATATCAGCTAAGAGAGAGATGGCAGCTTGTCAATTCTATTTTCAACGCCACTGTAGTTTTATTCAAAAACATCGAAAAGTTTAAGTAATAATCAAATCTTACATGAATCTTGCAGTAAGGTTTATAGAGCTTAGATTTTAAAGCTGATAGAACAAAATTTGTATATTCGTACTTCAATGCCAAAGAATGATGAAAAATTTACCGGAAATGCCAATTTTTTCGTCTAAAGTCAAAATGGACGGTTTCGGAAAACCAGTTAGACCACCCCAATATTGACACCATTCAGACAAATTTGAGCGATACGATCATCGACATGTATGCAGGGTTTATGTCATTCTTGGTGGATCGAAAAATGGACGCAAAAGTCAAAACTGTAAACAGAATTTGACAATAGAACCCCATTGAATCTCAAGATTTGTGAGCAAAACATGGTAGCCATCCAGTTTAACCTAAAGAAACTGTTACGAATTTCATAATTCAACTATATTGTTGCACAACGTTTAGTAGTTAAACTTATAGATAAAGATGCCAAATAAACTACATGTGCACTTGTACTTTCTGGCAAAAAGTGTGCCCGTTACCAACCAGTAATTTGTGGATATCGATAGGAAACAATTGGCGGATCAAAGTTCAAGGACTAACAAAAATTTCAAAAATCGAGGTGATGGTACAGAACATACCAAAAATCTCCGGGCGGTGCTGAAAAGGTGTCTTGACGGTATAAAAAAATGGACAGAGGTTCGTCACTGCGCTGTCGTGGCAATCTTCGTAAAGGATACCGTCATCTGGGGCAACATGCAACAATTTTCAACTTCAATGGCGTCTGAAATCTTAATGCCTACCGATAAACATACCCAAAACATACATCAAAAGTTTTAAGGTTGATGGAACACCAAATTGACGTAGTCAAAAAAATATTGGTTTTACCAGTTATTTTTAAGTTTTCAAAAACATGCGATTTTCACCCTACTAAGAAAAAGGGGTAAGTTGCAACAAACTCTGTTACTTATGAAAAATCAAATAAAAACGTTTGAAAATTTATAGTTTTTGATACATTTGTGATGTCATAACGTATAAAGCATCAATTGCAGTATTTTTTTTTTGTTCGAATTAGACATTTTTCTATCAAAAATGTTTTTAAGGAAACTGTGTAAATGTGCTGCATACATTTAGGGGTAAAAAATACTACAAATATTCTATTACCTTAAATCATGAAAATAAATCTTAGGATGGATGAAATTTGAATGTTAACAAACGCATAATGCAAAACAATCATATCCCAGCATATGAGAACGAGATTTATGAGGTTTAGTTCTGATTTTCATTTTGTTGCATTTTGCCCCAGACAGATAAGTGAATTATAAAAATATTTATTTAAAAAATTTGGTGATTGTCCGAAATAATATTTTTACACCAACAGTGTTGGTATAGGATAATGAAAGCAATATAAAGTTTCACCTACAAACATTAAGCCAATCCGTCATACTGGGTAAAGTTTTTAACGGCATCGAAAAATGTAAAAATTTGTACATTTTTTGCTAGATTTTTTAATTTTTTATGAGAATCAGAAACTTTAAAAAACTCTTTCACGATGTTAAAAACTATGTCATCATCAATTTGTTATCATTCAATGATAACTTTTTACAGTATATTGAAGTAAAAATTGAATGAGTGTTGTGGTATACAAATGATGCATCTAACCCTGCTTTTGCATGATACCCCTTTGACGGTACTTTTAGTTGGGTTAGATACATCCCAGCAAACATAACATCGCATTAGAAATGTCAGCTCAACTCGTTAACAATGTTAATGCGAATCGTAATTCCCACCAAACCAAGTAAATGATCGTAAAAATGGTTAGTTAAAGTCTACCGACTCGTATACAACAAAATTGCGCCATGTTTGCAAATTTGTCTCCCGCGTGTTGTTCTCTCTGCGATTAGCAGTGCAACCAGATTTCTAAAAATCAGAGCGTCCATTTGGTTAAACTGTCCAATGAGAGAAGCAGCAAATATTGTCGCTGGCAACGGTTTGCATGCATTGAGAGCAAAACTTGCGCTCTCTTGCATACTGTCAGGATGTACGGTAAAAGGTGTTGTATATCGTCCAATTTTTACAACACTTATCGCATAAGCCAGAAGTTAAAAATATGTATGTATATTGCCTCCACTTTAGTACGTAAATGCTGTTTTTTCGAGTTATATAAGATGATTTTATAATGTATATGAAGCGTATAGCAAAGTTTGTTGAGAAATATACCTACAAAAATGTTTGCTGGGATACATCATTGCAAAAGTAGTTCTTAGAATCTTGTTTGGAAAACCGATATCTGACCTAAATACGCAAAAAAAACCGTACCCGATCATATCAAAATAAGAACTTAAACATATCTCAATGAGATATTTATATCTTTTTCAGTTAGAATATTGTTCTCATAATTTTCGACTCTTAGTTTTTTGAATCTTGGTTATATCTGATTTTGATTGGCATTCTTGAATAGGATTGAACTCACTTTCAACGATAAAGAATTTGTTTCAAATTGTTATAATATATTATAACCGTATCTTATTTGGATATGCACATAACTTTCCATGAAACACGAAGTCAACGGCCCCAATCGTAATTTAAGAGTTTCGCTAGGGGATGAATAAACCAATTGGTTTAAAATCCCAAAAAAAAAATAGTTTCGCTCAGCAGATTCATAAAATTGAATCAAATATTTGGGATACCAAAAATGGAGCATGATTTTAGCAAATAGTGTGGGTTACTGACATTCCACTAGAAATTTTTCTCGAAGCATTCATATCTTGATAAGTTATAATTTTGATAGGATTTGTTCTGCCCAATATCGAACTATGCTATCTGAACCAGATATAATCTTGATAGGAGCATATCAAAAACTGATATAATTTAGCTATGATCGCATAGATTTTTTAATATAATTTGAGATATTTTAACATCCTAGGAGTACTGAATTATAACTCATTTAGATAGAAAAAAATAGTTTCAAAATATCTCATCTTGATATAATTTTGTTTTTCCCTTCTGATCGGGTATTCGACTATTTCAAGTTCAACTGGAAGTGATTCCACCAGTCTTTGATTTTATTTTTTTGAAAAATAAGACTATAAGAGCAGGTTATTAGAGCAAGTTTTAATTTGAAAAATGTTAAAAAAGAAAACAAAATCGACGAAGGGCCGGACTGAGTTTTAAAAGAATAAATTCTACCAGAGGAGATGGTCAAGGAAGTGGATAAAACCTTTAAGGACTGTATGCCAATTTTGGGGATTGCGCCGAAAGTGTCTGCCCCTACCGTTCCTAAAATCAAAGGTTTAGCCTAAAATTCACAATAGAGATGAGGAAGATAATCTCGGGTGTAAGTAAACGCACCTACCGAGAAAGTGGCTAAGTGGTCATTGGACGAGTTTAAAAGGATGCCGAAACTCTTCAGATTGTGTTCAATATATGTATAGTGTTCATACCCTATCGAATTTTGCTAACTTATTTCAATACAAAATTATAATCAAGTTTTTTTTGAGTGGTTTCATTTTCTTCCTCGAGCCTACCTTGTCACACTAAACTGCTGCTGCAGTTGATGAGGCGGATTTTGTGGTTGTTGTTGAGCCTGTTGCTGCGACTGCTGTTGTTGCTGTTGCTGATTAGATGCCGCATGATGCTGCTGCTGCTGCTGCTGCTTGTCCGAGCTCTGCTTGCTGCTGGTTTTGCTCGTCGACGCCACCGAGGACGAGTCGGAATCGGACGACGTATCCGATCCATCGTCCGAATCCGACGACGAGGATGAGCTGGAGCTGGACGAAAGCGGCGATTTGCCCGGCGGGTTCGAATCCACCGGCGGGGTCGTTTTAACTGTCGTCATTACTGTCCCGATTGATTCTGTTGACGTTTGTTTACCACCCGCTTGTTATTTTTCTAAGATTGCTTTGATTTTTTTTCTGGCTGTTGTTGATTCACAAAACAGCTCGCTTCCCCCTAATTTTTACGGCGAATTTTGTGCGTTTCGTCGTTGTGGGTGTATTATTTTTCAATTCTTGTTACAACTATACTGGTGTTCCTTTATGAGTTCAAACGACGCCTCCACGTCGTTCCTCTTGGCAGAAACGAATTTCGGCACAGGTTGTTGATGTCGTCAACTTAACCTTCTGCCAGCTGCTGCCAATTACTGGCCCACGTGTGTTAGAGGATCGTTGTCGAAAAGTACAAAAACATTGAACGAGAGTCCTGCAAGAGAAAAGAAATTAAAGAGAATTAAACGTCGTAAGCATTTGGCGGGAAAAACGCAAAAACCCCAACTTGCAAGCCTGCAATCCCCTTTATAAAATGGAATTAAAATATAATGCAAAACCACCCGCGGTTTTTTTTCATGCGCTCTCAGCAAGCTGCGAACGTTTGCTGTTTTTGGCAGATGGCAAGAATGGCAACGAAAGAAGAGAACAAGCGGAACTGCAACAACCACAACTCCACTGTACTGTCGAGGAAAGGAAGAAGTTTTATTCATCACATTTCTGTCGGTTTGGTCCGTGTTTGAATTTGTTGCTGGGACCGAACTTTTTGCAGTTGAAAGTGCTGGCCAAAAAACTCCGCAGAAAAAAATTACCTCTGAATGGATAAACTTTGGCTTTATAAAACGGTCCGATTCAAGCTAAGGTAAGTCATCCAACAATTCACTGATTTAAAAAAAAATCTATGTCAATTTCGAATATTCCCTAATTTGATTATAAAAAACTTTTTTTTTTAAATCTTAACTAACTTAAAGGTGTTTTTCTTTTTTAACTAGTTTCTAACTATTCCGAGTGTCACCTTCTGATACAAAAGCTTCCGGATCCCCAACTTCCCTCGAACTCATTTAGGGTGTTCCTGCTTGCTGTCATTGAAGGTGGTTTCCTATTTATGACTTTCAAGAGCAGCAAAAAAAAGTAAGTTGCAGCAAAGTTGCAATCAACAACAGTTGAATATGGAAATTAGAATTCATTGCTGATAGAAAAGGCAAAGAGTAATTAAGGCAGTAAATTGTTTTATGAAAAGGGGAAAACTTCTTGACCAGAATCGGTTATGGTAAACTTTGCAGATTTGAAAAAATATGCTTGAAGTCATTAAGGTACTTTCAAGCAGTAAACTTTTAAATTGACTGAAAAAGTTCTTAAATCTATTGGGTTCGGCAAAAATTCGTCACTGACTACACTTCGGAGACGCTCGATTTCGTTAGTTGGATTACCCAAGTAACAATTTAAGTTTTATTCCAACCTTAACAGACCGCTTAAGACTATTTCCTAAAGCTACTTTATAAGCCAAAGCGCATTCTACGCTATTAGCACAACTACTTTAAAGCTAACATATGGCCAAAAGGGACCATTTTGTTAACGTTTTTAAAGCTAATCGTATACGCTATAATAAAACATCCAAAGAATAGTTTTATTCGACCTTATAGACAGAGCCTTAAGAAACCTTTCAGAACTCTCTTAAGACTATCCACAGCTCTTATAAAACTACGTCAAGGAATCTGATAGGAATTTTACTGTGGGAGCTGTGAAATCTGATAGAAATTTTACTGTGGAAGCTTTCTGTTCCGTTTTTTTGTCGTTTTATCACTTACTCTCTCAATCATTTGGTGATTGGTAAAGATTCCATTTGAAATATTTTAAAAATATTCTCATTTTCACTTTCAATCTTAGCATGAAACTTCCTGCAACCTCAGATTTCTGGTGAAATATATACGAAATAGCATCAAAACATAAGCGCGCCTTGAAGAAAATCAAGATTGACTACATTTTGAGCATTTTTTTAATTGAAAAAAATAATTTAAGGAAAATATAAATTTGCTCAAATGATGCAATTTTTGTTTTGCATTGAAATTTATGACCTATACAACAAATAGTACCACCAACATTGTCAAATTTGTTAAAAATGTCTAGTTTACAGTATTAAAGTATAATTTCCATCAAGATGGCGTCAGTAATTTCGATTCAATTTCACAATCAATATGGCGATCAGTAAATTAATATTGAAAATCTTAAGGCAGTTGTAAAACAGTGTTAAAATGGTTTTATGCCGGTTAGAAAAATGTTGTAATAAAACAATTTCAATTAACAGTTTTAAAATGGTTTTAAGAGACCTTGAATCACAGCTTCGTTTGACGTTTCCCTAAATGGAATACACGCTCATGATGGATTCATCCATTTTTGAGGAAGAGGAGTTTTTTGCAAAAAATGAGAACAATTGCTTGGCAAAAGGCATTCATGCATCTTTTTGTTTTGTTTCTTTTTGGCTATGATTAGAGGGTGGTCCATTATCTTTAAATACCAAGTAGGTATTGTTATCAAATAATCTCAGACTGTTATGGAATAGATAATTTACTGTCATCAAAAGCCTGGCCTCAAAGCTAAATAATAACCCGCATGAATGAGGATTATAACCAAACGATTTCTGAAATCGTCAAACGACAATTTATGAAACGTAAAAAACGTATAGCAAACGATTATAGACATTGTAAAATACATTGCCTGAATCGTGAATTCCGAAAAGATTGAATTTTAAATCTGTAGTTAGGTTATGTAACTGTTTAAAAACTGTTAAAACAGTTGTATGGGAAAACTTTTCTGCAAACACTATGCTAACGGTTTAGGAAACGCTATTAATTATCATATGGAACATATCAAACTATAATGGTTATTGTTGCAATTGGAAGCGATAAAACGATTCTATAAAACGTGCCTTGGTCGGACATTTTGCCTCCGATAACCAGAACTGCGTTACGCTTTAAATAAATCGTAATTTTCAATGATCGACCAATGCTTGTGGTCTTCATTCTGAATATATCATCTGAAACTTGTTGAGGCTGATGAAAGCTTAGAATGAACATTTTCGCTAGTAGTGAAGCTCAATTTCTCCGTCTTTGCTGAGGAGAAGCGGTAGGTGCAGTATTCTAAAAATTTTCAAGGGCGGTTTATCCGGAAAGAATTTTGTTAACTCTGGATTGGATGACGTAAATATAGATTACCTTCGCATTAAGAGACAGAGATGGATAAATAGAACAAGTACTTTATTCGGCGTACTTGTAAATGTAAATTGTCTTATACATTTATTCTTATCGAATTACAAAAATCGTTTATTCACAGTGTGCTTTTATTCAATCCATAAGAATTGAGCGATTAATGATGTGGACTGATTTACGGTAGTTTTGAAATTTGAATGCGGATGCAACAACGTTATTTTTATTTTTCAGATGAATTTGACTGTTTTAATTTATATCATTTTGATAGCCCATTTTTCTCAAATTTGAGTGATAATTCTTTCAAATCAGATTATGCTATCTCAAAAAGAGGTAAAAAAGTTTAAGCGTGTATACGTTCTTCTCGATTGTCAAATTATCTGTCACTTAGTTTTATTATGCCTACATTGACTGTTCCAATAAAACAGTTTTTCAACTTGGCTTGAAGGCTAGTTTTAAAAGCGCATTGAGCGCATTTTTAAAACTGGTACCTAAGGTCTAATAAAACAGGAAAGTATGTGTTTTGTTGATGCTTAAGCAATACTTTTGCAACGTTTTTACAGCACTCTTAAGATGGTGTTTTATTCAAGTTTTAGCAAAACTTTCAGGGCTCTTTTAAAACACACGATAAATGAAGCATTTCCTATGTTACAATAGAACCGTTTTAAAACTTTGATGCCATGGAAAAGTCTTTATAAAACAATATTAAAACTCAAAAAAGCCAATTGGCTTAATCTGTGTTGCTTGGGTTAATTTTCCAGCAGTTCGAAATGTCGATTCCAGAGTGCGCATCGATCGCTTTTTATGAAATAATGTCCCAGTTGGAAAGTGCCACCCGACCTCAAGGAAAAATTTACAATATCGACGATTTTTCCTACAGCGAATTTTTGTCAAATTTTGCAGGATTGAAAAACCGACGATAATTGGCTAAAATAATTTTGTTCGAAATATAAATATTATACATACAGCTTTTTGGCCAATAATAATCATTTCATTAAGTTTTAGCAATATTTCTGTTGTTTTATAATTCAATTAATTTCAATATTGCGATTTTTTTGTTCCATGTAAGTACTGCGAGTTATATCTATATTGTTCTAATACTATTGTTATTTATTATTTTATATTCATTAAAAATATTTTGTACATTTTAACATTGATCATTTTATCACATATTTATTAAATGACATATGATTTATATTATATTATATTTCTTTTTTATATATCATTGTATTTATACTGTATTTATTTACCAGAGAGAAGGCATCTGGGGATAACCTAAAGCAATTATTGCAAGCGGAGTGGAGTGCCAACCATTGTAGGTTTCTGAGGGTTGGATGCTTTCTCTCGACGAACCATCGGCCGTGGAAGCCCTAGAAGTCAATTCGAAAGGCCATGCCACACAGACATAGGCTGGACCTTGCTACCGATGGGGGAACCATACATACATACATACATACATACATACATACAATATAAATATTATACATACTTTATCATTTTGAAATTTTTTCTGATTTTTTAATGATTTTGTAGATTTTGTCATTTTCATCATTTTGTCATTTTTGTCCTTTTTGTCCTTCTTGTCCTTCTTGTCCTTCTTGTCATTTTTGTCGTTGTTGTTATAAACGTCATTTTTTCATTTTTCTATTTTTGCCATTTTGTCATTTTTGTAATTTTTGTCATTCTTGTCATTCTTGTCATTTTTGTCATTTCTGTCATTTTTGTCATTTTGTCATTTTTGTCATTTTTGTCATTCTTGTCATTTTTGTCATTCTTGTCAATTTTGTCATTCTTGTCATTTTTGTCATTTTTGTCATTTCTGTCATTCTTGTCATTTTTGTCATTTTTGTCACTTTTTGTTATTCTTGTCATTTTTGTCATTTATGTCATTTTTGTCATTTTTGTCATTTTTGTCATTCTTGTCATTTTTGTCATTTATGTCATTTTTGTCATTTTTGTCATTTTTGTCATTTTTGTCATTCTTGTCATTTTTGTCATTTTTGTCATTTTTGTCATTTTTGTCATTTTTGTTATTCTTGTCATTTTTGTCATTTTTGTCATTTTTGTCATTTTTTGTCATTTTTGTCATTTTTGTCATTTTTGTCATTTTTGTCATTTTTGTCATTTTTGTCATTTTTGTCATTTTTGTCATTTTTGTCATTTCTGTAATTTTTGTCATTTTTGTCATTTTTGTCATTTTTTGTCAATATTGTCATTTTTTTCATTTTTGTCATTTTTGTTAATTTTGTCATTTTTGTCATTTTTGTCATTTTTGTCATTTTTTGTCATTTTTTTGTCATTTTTGTCATTTTTGTCATTTTTGTCGTTTTGTTCATTCCAGTCATTTTTGAAATTTTTGTCATTTTTGCCGTTTTTGTCATTTTTTTTTTCGAAAATGACGACTATTTTGACATTTTGGACAGTTTCGTCAATGTTGAAAATTTCGTCAATTTTGACAATTTTGGCAATTTTGACAATTTTGATTCATATGACAATTTTGACATTTTTAACCATTTTGACAATTTTGATAAATTTGACAATTTTGACAATTTGGAGATTTTGACAATTTGGACAATTTTGACATTTATGACAATTTTGACAATTTTGAAAATTTTGAAAATTTTTAAAATTTTGAAAATTTTTACAATTTTGACAATTTTGACAATTTTTACAATTTTGACTATTTTGGCAATTTTGACAAATTTGACAATTTTGACACTTTTGACCATTTTGACCATTTTGACCATTTTGACCATTTTGACAAATTTGACCATTTTGACACTTTTGACAATTTTGACATTTTTGAAAATTTTGACAATTTTCACAATTTTCACAATTTTTACAACTTTGAAAATTTAAAATTTTTTGACAGTTTGACATTTTAATGACAATTTTGATTAATTGGACAATAATAATAATTTTGACTTTGACAATTTTGATAACTTTGACAATTTTGTGACAATTTTGACAATGTTGACAGTTTTGACAATTTTGACAATTTTTACCATTGGAAAATTTTGACAAATTTGATTGTTTAGACATTTTTGACAATTCGACAAATTTTGACAAATTTAACAATAAAAATAATTTTGACAATTTTTACAATTTTGTTAATTTTGACAATTTTGACATTGTTGACAGTTTTCACAGGTTGACAATTTAGACAGTTTTCACATTTTTGACAATTTTGGCAATTTTGAAAGTTTTGACAATTTTCACAATTTTGAAACTTTTAAAAATGTTGACCGTTTAAAAATTTGGACAATTTTGACAATTTTGACAATTTGGATTATTTTAACAAATTGAACAATAATAATAATTTTACAATTTTGACAGTTTTGACAATTTTTAAATTTTTTACAATTTTGACAATTTGGTTAATTTTGACAATTTTGACAAGTTCGACAATTTTGACAATATTAACAATTTTGTCAATTTTGACAATTTTGACCATTTTGACAAAATGGACAATAATAGTTATTGTGACAATTTTGACAATTTTGACAATGTTAACAATTTTGACAATTTCGACAGTTTTGACAGTTTGGACATTTTTGACAATTATGGCAATCTTGACGATTTTGATAATTTTGACAATTTTCACAATTTTGAAAATTTTTACAATTTTGACAATTTGACCATTTCGACAATTTTGACAATTTTGACAATATTGACAATTCGTATAATTTTGACAATTTTGACAATTTTGACATTTTAACCTTTGGGACAATGGAGACAATTTTGACAATTTATACATTTCTGACAATTTTGGCAATTTCCACAATTATAACATTTTTGACAATTTTGTCAATTTTGACATTTTTTTTCAATTTGGATAATTGTGACATATTTTTGCAATTTTGACAATTTTGACAATTTATAAAAATTTTTGCAATTTTGACAGTTTTGACAATTTTGACATTTTTTACAATTTTGACAATTTTGAAAATTTGGACACATTTGACAATTTTGACAATTATGATAATTTCGACATTTTTGACAATTTTGGCAATTTTATACATTTTTGACCAATTTAGCCAATTTGACACATTTGGCAATTTTGACAATTTTAACACTTTCGACAGTTTTGTCAATTGTGACAGTGTTGACATTTTTTTAATTTTGACAACTTTGAAAATTTTGACAATTTTCACAGTTTTGACAATTTTGACATTTTTTGTAATTTTGGCCATTTTGATACTTTTGGCAATTTTAACAATTTTAACACTTTTGACAGTTTTGTCAATTGTGACAGTTTTGACAATTTTTACGATTTTGACAGCTTAGACCATTTAGACGATTATTTCAATTTTGACAACTTTGAAAATTTTGACAACTTTGGCAATTTTGACATTTTTTAAATTTTTTGTTATTTTGACCATTTTTACAATTTTGACAATTTGGACAATTTTGACAATTTGGACAATTTTGATAATTTTTAAAATTTTGATAATTTTTAAAATTTTGAAAATTTTGAAAATTGGAACAATTTATCAATTTTTACAATACTGAAAATTTTTTGATTCATGCAGTAGTAACTGAAACTGAAATTCTGAAACTGAGATAACATTTAAAAATTTGTTAAAATATTTATCAATGCTGCACCTTTTGAAGAACCTTCAAAAGAGGGTTATGGAAGTTATAGATAGAAAACAATTGAAGGAATGATATTTCATTGGGCAACCACTACATGCAACAAACAATTTTTCTTTGGAAGAAATGTTGACAAAATAGGCTGAAATCCATCAAATATTGCCCAAGCTATTGAATGGGGTTGTTTCCGAAATGTGTTTCCCTCGAAGCACTTAATCAATTATCGGGGACAATTGAGTTTACCTGTTGAGGTGTAAAATTGGGCTCTACCTCTATTATGTGCCGATAGGCACGTTAACCTGTCATCTTGTACGTAATTTTTGCAGTAGAAACAGGTACCACATTTGTTTCGAGAAGAAGAAAGAAGTCACTCTCTACCGATCACTGTCAGTGATTAATGCTCTCTAGGGAAAGTTATTGAGTCTAAGCACAGGAACAAAAAAAACCAGAAGCCAAAATCGAGCCAGGAGCAAGACAAACTGTCTGGCTTAGGACCGCACATTAGAAAGAATGAGGCCCTGTCATCGTTGAGGGAAGTCACGTACGCCAAAAACATTTTCCTTCTGCTGCCTGTCTGTGTGCCCTTTTAGAGTCTCCTAGTCCTACGTGGCTAGAGCAAGCAAGAAAATCCCCCGGATGGAAACGGCAAAAGTGATAAAAAATCCTGATCATAAATCACAGCCTTAGGTCGACCCCGACCCTATCTCGTTTGCCTCGGTTTGGTTTACGAGTATGTGTTGTATCTTGCTTGTGTCTTTTTTCTTCTAATTTCGTTATTCATTGCCATTCTAGAGCTGTTCCCCGGTAATAAATGGGTTATGATGTTCAAGGTCGTCTACCATTCCGATAGAAGTAGGAAGATACCGAGTATATGATGGGCAATTTGTTGCATCATCTTATCGGGAAGAGTTGTTTACCAGTTGCATCTCTACTATTTGACCTTTGAAGTCGAGACTTTGTACGTGTGTGCGATGAGAGCAGGGAACATATCGTCACTAATGAGCAGAGGGTTGAGCACAAACGAGCCTCAAAGGAAGTCGTGGACCTGGAAGCATTAGGAATGTTTTCCAGCTCAAATGACATTTCCCAAATGCCTTGAGCCATACGCATACCAATTTATACGTGTTTCTGACGAAAGAAAACGTCAGTCCGTCGTCTTCCCCGGAACGATTGATAAGCCCTGGAGGTCAAATAGAAACGTATCGAATGGATATCCGTTGTTGCAAAGCTTTATTCATCGTTCCTGTATCCAATCAGATTTTGCGGAATTTCTTCTTCTTCTTCTTCTTCTTCTTCTTCTTCTAACACCAACATGGCCAAAACTTGTATGCATCCTGGAAAATGAAAAACTTGCGTTTCACATTTTTCTTTTCAACATGGTATCTGATACATAGAACATGCATTGCAGATACCACTACGGCCAGGCCAACCATGTGATGAAAACGCAAAAGATACAGGAACAAGGGAGGGATGAAGCGTGGAGATCCCTGCCAAACGCTTCTTATGATTATGTAGGGTTAGGTAATAAAGTGCAATGCTTGATGTATACAGTTAAAATAAGAAAAATAGGATAGATCTCACCCGAAACTTCCTAAGTTTGGCGCTTGTTCTCTTTCAGTTTCTTGATTTCACATGCTACGGTCGTTATGTGCAGACGCTTGATGCTCTGATTACATAGTTCTTCGTCCTAGAAAGCTGATTTACAGAAATATAAACACCCTTACGATTTGAACTGCAAATTTATTAAAATTTGGCACACACTTAACAAGTTATCACTGTTTGTTGAAAAAAAATGAAAAAAAAACATCAGGAAAGTATGGAAATAACAATTTGGATCTAGATACATCATCGACTTTCACATTAAAGTTCAATGTAATGAAATAAATATGTACCTTCTTTTGACATCAGTATTCTTTTTTTTTTTTTTTTAATCTAAACATAGTTTTGAGCTTTAATCTCGTTAAAGTTCCTGATGATTGAATGATTTAAGATCTCAAAGTTATAATCGAATTAACGCACTCAGTTTGCATTGCAATCCATCGCAAAATATCTTTTTCCATATTATGTAAAATGAGCTATAAATTAAAAATACTTAGCTTCGGTTTTCTGCATACAATTATTTTTTCCCGTGTAGATATTCCAGGAATAAAATCGTTGTTGAAAGCCTTTCAAAATTTCACGAAATTGTCCAGTTGATCAGGGAAAACGCCAAACAAAGCCGAAAACTATGGACCACATACACTTCCGGTTGTCCACTTAAAGAACTTTCTTGCACTTGTTTCTTGAGTAAAAACTATAAATTTATTTAAATTTCCAAATAGAAAATTTTCAGCTCTGAAAAAACGCGTCTGACAGTTTCAACCGACGCCTACTCCTCCCAATCAGATTTTGCGGAATTTTCAATATCTTTACTCCAGCTCTTCAGCTTTGGGAAAACCTTGGAAAGTTGATGAACTTGGATCAAAATATTACGGAAGGAAGAAAAACAGTTCTGAGGAGAACTGATTGAAGAATCAATATCATGTTCAACTTATTTTTTTTTTTCAAGACTTTTTTGACCTCTTTCATGGATTCTCTGTTAGTTACTTACCAGAAGTTTCTAAAACGTGCTCATAGACGCTTAATCAGCCCTTCTCCCTTTTCCTAGAGAAATCTCTACAGCTAAAAAATTAAGTTCTTAAAGCTACTTTGAAGTTCTTTTTAGTAGCTTTAGAAATGGTGGTAACACCTTCTACACGCTGAAAAAAAATCTTTTGACAGAATGCTCTGACAATCAGATGACAGATTATTAGATTGCCGGTCTATCACGGTCAATCTCAATTATTTGAATGATAATTTTAGTTTTCAACATAAAAGTGGCTTATGCTCTTAGAATTGAATCGCTGCTCTCTTGGTTGCAATGAAACTAACCAGGCTCACGACCAATCCAGGAATATTTAGTTCGTTGTCACTGTAATAATTAGTATTTAAACTTTATTTCATTTGAGATCGCGTATGGGCGATGGTTTAATGCGCTGGTCAAGAGTTTATAAATTTCGTTAGTGAGAAAGTGCTTAGCAAACGCAATCGACCTTTTTGAAAGAAGTTGCATTAAAAGCGCTTAGAATAAGGTTGCAAGATTGCCCGGTTTTATCCGGGTTTGCCCGGATATTTGGTTCAAAATTTGGGAACAGACCAGCACGGCCCAGGTGCCCGGATTTCATTGAAAAATGCGCGGATTTTGCCCGGATTTTTTCACTTTATTTGGCAAATCAAACAAAATAAAAATAAATTGTATTGTATTATTTTTTTATTTAGCCACCAAAACAAAATTGTTTGATCAGATTTTGCAAAAATAATCATGAAAGTTTTTTTCGATATTTAAAATTCGAATTGAAATCTGTTCATAAATTTTGATGAGAAAAAAAAATTTTTTTTCAATTTTTTTTCTTGATTTTTGTTGGGTAAATTCGGGGTTTTGACAAAATTTGCCCGGATTTTTGGTCGTCAATTTAAAAATGAAATGCCCAGATTTTGCCTGGTTTTTATGAAAACATTGCCCGGTTTGCCCGGCCCGGCCAGATCCGTGCTGAAAAATTTCTGGCAACCTTAGCTTAGAAGTTCCGTTA
This sequence comes from Uranotaenia lowii, assembly GCF_029784155.1. Classification (NCBI taxonomy): domain Eukaryota; kingdom Metazoa; phylum Arthropoda; class Insecta; order Diptera; family Culicidae; genus Uranotaenia; species Uranotaenia lowii. The sequence goes on along the minus strand of NC_073693.1, from coordinate 359,379,571 downwards.
TCGATATTTTTACCTATCAAGACACAGTTTTCCGTTATTCAAAATCTGAGAAAAAAATCTGAAAAAACGTGCTTCGGAAAAATACTGTAGATCAGCTACGGAAAGATCAAGAATAATTTCTCGTAGTGCCCAAGAAACTTGAAGTTAGAAGCTTCATAAGGATATATAGATAGAAATTTTTTTAGATCATGACTTCGAAAACATGTAAAAAAACGTGGTGTAAAACCTTACTTTTCTATCAATGAATCGTCAAACTTGTTTTTAGTCACACCTGATAAATTTTAAAAAGAGGATTGAAAAAATACAGATTTTTTAGCGAATTTTCAAAGATAGCTGTTTTTCGAACCTTTTGTCAATTTGCTATTTCTCTGATTTTCTGAAACTTAAATTCTACTTTGCACTGGATTTTCAGTATAAAGAGTGTTTTGTTAATAACTTCGCCATGCATGAATGAAAAATGTAGAAATTTTCAGGGAAGCTACCTATCAGTTTAAATAAGCTATTTCTTCTGACGTTCTGTCAAGTGGTTTTTGAGATACCGTCCAATACAGAAGGTCATTGAATAAATTTTTTGGGCAGGATCACGAAAATTCAGGGAAGTCCCAGTGGGAGACTCAAAAACAGCTGCAAATCAACTATTCGACTAAATTTTATATGGCAAATCAGGGCCGTAGGAAGAACTGACTCATTGAGGAGGTTTTGATGACTGATTTTTACCTATGTTTTTTGCCCAACAGTTCACGAATAAAAAAAATATGTTTGTAACTATATGATTATTCATTTTTAAGTACTTTGACATTGAAAGTTTTCATATTAAATCGTAACTTTAGAAAATTGGTTGTTTGATTGATTGTTTGATTAGAGAGACTTTAAACTTAAAAGTTCATTCATCTCTAAAAGAAAAAAAAATTGGTTCTTAACCTAAAAGGTGAGCGATTAGATTCGCTTCCATCGAGAGGATAAAAATTTTTGAAGTATTCCTTTAAAAAAAACTTTCTCTATATTCTAACAAGCCCAATCTTCAAAACTATTTGGCAAACTCAAAGATTTTAACCTTTGATGGAAATAAATCAAATTTTCAAAAAAAAAAAAAAAAGGAATAAATATAATCATATTTTTGGAACAAATTTTCTTGATGCAAACATGAACCAAATTAACGATTTTTTATGAAATTTGGCTTTAAAAAAACTTATTTCTTAAAAACATGAAATGCCGAATTTTGGTGTCCTTAATGAGTTCATAATGTTAAACAACACACTGAGAAAGTATAGCATTTTGTGCCGCTTTTTAAGGTGAAGATGTTTCTTTAACAGCAAATATTTTTCATAAAGAATCATTTGAAAAATGAAAATCCTGTGGATGACTTTTATTTCAATAGAATTTGGGTTTTTTCGGATGAAACAAAAAACTCAAACTCTTCCTTTTAATTGTAGTTTTTAATTGAATTATGTTTACAAACTAACTTTGTTTAAAAAATTGATAACTGAAAATTGAATTGACAAGCAATCTTAACACATTAAGGAATCTATGACTAGAAACACCGAAATTCGGTTTTCTATTTTTCAGAAACCCCTAGACCAGAGTTCACATAATCTCTTGAATTCCTCAACAATTTATGTTGATTGTAAAATTTATTATCAAGTTAAACATTTTTCTTAATTTTGAATCTGCCTTCTAAATCTGAATTCTGAATCTTGTTCCAGATCAGGATTTTATGAGCCTAGTTTAAGAGCCCTCATTCATGAATCTATTAATTAAATTCTGTAGTTCAGGTTAAATCTTAATTCAGTATTTAAATTATTTATTTTTAATCTGTATTGTGAATCAGAATTTAAATACGAATTTACACAGATCTAAATCAGACTTTTCAATTTTGGATTGCCATTTCAAAGCTTAAAATTTTTGAATTTTATGTTAGAATTAAGTTTAACTCTTAATTTCATGTTTTTTTTATTTTTCCTTTAAAATCATTTTCAACAGTTGAAAATGATGAGTACATCAAGAAAAAAAATGAAAATAAAATACGATTTTTCACTTTTTCCATACATTAATTGAAGAGTTAAGAACTTCGAATTTGAATATAAATCAAAATTTTCTTTTTTTTTCAAATTCAGAAATCAATTATCAAAATATTGAAAAGGCAATCATACTAAGTTTGAACCAGGATTTCAAAGCAGCTATTCATTTCTAATTTCTTATGATTATTCGAACTAAAAATCATGAACCCTGAACTGGATACAGGATCCTAAATACGAAAACAGGAATGTAATTTTGGTTATGGAAATTATGCAATCAGAACCTCCGGAATGGGTTGAATTGAATTCAAAATTTATTATTCAGATCTGAGTTTCTATGAACAAGTGAGAAAATTATAAAAAAGTGTAGCAGATTTTTGGACTTGGGATGGATTTTAGAGGTTTCGGCATTAGTTTTTAGTCTAAATCATAACTCTTGATTAACCTTACTCTAATATCATAATTTGCATCGCTTGATGGGGGAAAAAATAAATAAAACTTCGCATGCTGATTTGGATCTTCATAAGAGGGATGTAACCCCAAATCCACCCCCCCCCCTCCCTACGGCCATGTGGCAAATCATTTAAATAGTCCAAGAAGATCTAAAGGTGTGCTAATTCATTCTAATTTTCATTATTCATGAAATGAAGATGATGTATTTTAATAATGTAGGGAATATTAGAAGTTGTATAAAGCAAAAATCAAAAACTTCGATCGGGGAAACAAAAAAATTTCTACTAGTTCATCCAGCTGACTAATAACCACGCCTGACTTCATTTCTACAAAAAAGAAACGCTGCCCACCCTAAAACTAAACAAAATGCGGTGGTCAAATCGTGCGCAAAATATTGGAACCACTAGTGGGTAGATATTTAAAAAAAATATGTGAAAATTTCATATCATGACAAGTGTTGTTCGGCATCACTTCAAATAGTGATGTGACATGTCTACAATTTTGATATATGCTCGAGAATACTTTCAACTTGATTTTGTCATAAAAATGAAGATATTAAAATCAAGCTGTTTGGAGCGGTGACACATTTTAACAAAACATTCATTGGCTTACTAATCGTGGGGTTAATCGTGATATGTATGAGAGAGTGGGGAATCATGGGCCATTTTTTTTCGTTGTTTCATAACTTCTTTATTATAAAAGATGAAATGAAAATAAAAAATTACATGGTTTTCTACATTTTCAAGGAATCGTAAAGAATTTTTAATTTTAATAAGTTATTTTCCCCAAATTCTGACTGTTTTAAAAAAAGCAATATTTTTTGTATTTTGAAAAATGGTGGCGAATCGTGGGACACTAAATCCAAATAGACCAAATAACATGCAAAATTTATGCGTTGACCCAAAACTGTGATTTCATAATTCATTCCGTTATTTTAAAGCAATTTCAGATGATGAAATAAAAAAGAAAGCTGTGTATGATAGAATAGATTCCAAAATCTGGCTCGCGAACGTTTTGCCAAATTCCTTATATAAGATGGACAAAATATTTTTCATTACTCTTCATTTGGCATAAGAAAACTTTACATATAGTTATAACTTATTTTAGGTTCAAAATGTGTATAAAAACATAAAAATATAGGTGGTTCAAGATGTGTGGCCCACGATCCCCCACAGCTATGATTTGCAAATTGGTTGCGTTTGTGTGACTTATTGATGTTTCTTCAAAAATTCCTTTTCCACCTGAAAGATCATGACAAAACTGAGATCATAAGCGTATGAGCATATTTTTGCTATGAACTTTAGGTTCTCCATCGATGCAATTAGCGGGTGTTTTTTTTAATTATGTAAGTAAATTTTTCTAACTTTTTTTTAGCTTAGTAAATAAAAGAATCTTATGATGCGTATCTAAGTCAACAACAATAGAAATATATGCTCACGCAAAGCGAAGACGATGACAGTTGGTTTGAGATTTTTATCTCAACACACATCTGAGATATTAAAAGTGGCCCACGTTTCCCCATGGCCCACGATACCCCACTCTCCCCTACGTATATAACTTTATATCGCATGAAAAAAAAATTAACAAAACGATGACAACAATACAAAATTATGATGAAAAAAATTACGAACCTCGGACAAAAATATGATAAAAATATTACAAATAAAGCCCTCAGAGCCAAAGGGGTATAAATGACAAAATGGTCGATTTTGAGCTAATGAAACCAAACGATTCTTTACATTTCAAACTATATTTGGTGTTTTTTTTCTGATTTTTCCGAATTTTGTTTACATACTTGTACTTTCGAGAGAAAAATACAAATTTCCGAAAAATATATGGAAAATGGCCAAACAAAACAACTTTAAAGCGTGTTTTCTCGAAATAAACTTTCATGCACACCCCTATGGCTCCAAGGGCCTCAAATTTAATAAAAAAAATTACAAAATTCAAACAAAAATTTGATAAAATTGACAGTAAAATGTTTAAAATTTGAGAAATCTATGATCAAAATATAAAAAAATATATATAAAAAAGCATGACAAAAGTTTACAAAAAGTTTCCAAAAAATCTGGGAAAATGATATCATTTGACGAAAATTTTATAATAATAGCTAAACTCATATAACACTAAGACAAACATTTAAAAACATTAGGCCGGTACAAATTTAAAATCCTGCTTTTCTCACTTAGAGTTGGAACATCGCAAGGGGGGGATAGTAAAAAATAATGTAAAAAATAATAAATTGGAATAAATTCCATGAAAGCTTGCATGCAAGATAATTGCATTCTAAATCATTGCACAAAACCCATCAACAAGTAATTTTTTTATCGAAAAATTTAATAAAATCAATATTTAATATTTTTTGCTCTTGTAATCTTCCGGATATTTGATAAGTTTTTCTAAATTTCCATAAAATACTTCAAACTTTATTTATTTCACCCTTTGGATTTTTTTTTGGAAATTTCAAAGGGGGTGACAACAAAAGAAATTGATATTTTTTTCGGCCTTATTCTAAATATGACAAATTTGATTAAAATATGACAATAATTTGATAAATGTGATAAAAAATGACAAAAATGTGACAAATAAAAGTATGAAAACTGATATGGTCTTGTCAGATTTTTATCTTTTTCTTATCAAACTTTAGTGATGGGTTCTGTAATTGTGTCATACATATATTTGTCATAATTTTGTATTTTTTGTCATATTTTGACATGAGTTTTTCATTTGTCACTTTTTCGTTTGTCATAGTTGTTTAAGCGTTTTGTTATTTGATTGTACAATCTAAATCAGTTTTTTTTCATATTTTGTCATAGTTTTGTTATATATTTGTCATCATTTTGTCAAATTTTAATATAATTTTCAGACATTTTTCAGATTTTATACATCTTTTGTAAAATATTTCCATCTACTCCATGCGCGGATTTGTGGCCCACGTTTCCCCACAGTTTTTCAAAATCTAAAAAAATAAAACTTTTTTTTAACAGTCAGAATTCGGGAAATTAATGTATTTAAAAAATTATATAAATGCCTAATGATACCTTAAAAATGTAGAGAACCTTTCCATAAATTTTTACTTTTTATCTTTTATAATAAAGAAGTTTAGAAACAAGAAAACAAAGAAAAAAATGGCTAATGATACTCCACTCTCCCCTACAGTTCTTATAACAGATAACACTATTTATGATTTGTTTACAAACAACATCGAGTATTATCTCGTCCCATTAGGAAAATCCATCCCCAAAATTTCGTCAGAAACAAGTTTGGGACGTATTGAGATTGAGAAGTCTGATTTTAGTAAATACACAAAAGAACAACGAAACCAAGCTGATAAGAAACGAAACGAAACATCAAAACAGCATAAGAAGTTATGACGTCGACCGTCAACTAACTGTTCTACTCGTTTTCGTCCCAACACCAACAACCGACAGATGAAATTGAAAGACGGCAGCTTTGGTAATTGGAGTCACCAATACACTTGAAAAACAACTACGCACACAAGGACAGCAATTTGAGTCAAGAAAAAAGGGTTAACGATATCACACCAACACATGGGCAGCGACTCCGGTGAAGGAAAAAAGCGATGATAGGTGGTAGCACATCGTCAAGGTGTTTTCAGGAATGCAGCTGAAGATATTTCAACTTGCATGATCAGCGCTTTTCATTTTTTTTTTTGTTTCATGATTTGAATCCGCTTAATTAGCGCTGATAGTTGACTGAAGTTTAGACTTTTTCCCTGGAGATTTTTGTAGTGGAATAAGAAAGCTTTAATTTGAAGTTTAAAAGTCACTTTGAGGAGTCACGTAATGCATGAAAAATACTAGTACGTCTTGGTCCAAAGGTCGTCGTGCACCTCGAGCGATGTAAGCACAGAAGGAAAAAAACACTGCACCATTTTTGGATGCAATTGGTGTGCGTCAAGAACGGCGACCCCCTTTTCAACTCATGTAGTGCGCCAAAAAGGGGGTCATCAAAGCTGTAAACAGCCAAACGTCGTCAACAGATGCAATTTGCTAGCTGGCACAACGTTAGCGTAGCCTTGATATTCTTTCGTTTATGAAAAAAAAATATTGACAGAAGACTGATACAAGACAGATTGACAGAAAGTGTATTAATTTGCTATAATTTCAGGGCATAACCTCAACCTAATGAGATATGCACCTTCTTCCATGGACGAGATTCACTCACTTGTTCCTGCAACGCAATTCTATAACTAGATGCATGCATGCATCTGCTCCGACAGATCGTTCCTATTCGCTGTAAGGTGCTTTGAACTAGAAACTGGTTTCGCATCGGAGACACAACGGGCCACCGCTAATATAAATTCCATTTCATAAGACAGAAATCCAGGTCACTTGAAAGCGGGCGCTCACGATTCTTACCTAAATCAACATTTCACCTCCCCTCGAGAGCGAGAGTTACATTTGCCACCACCACCGCAACCACTTCTCTGCTCCATAATCCAATCTTCGGAATCCATTTTCGTTCCACTTCCGAATCATTACGACTCCGTCATGCAGCTTGACACTTTTAATTTCCCCCTTCGAAAATTGATCACACTTCCAAAAAATACCACACACGACTTCTGCCCCTTTTTCAAATCAACTGCCAGGCACTGATAAATCTCAAAACCCAGATAAATTACTCCGATCGAAGCAAAATATAAAAATTCTAAAATGGCGTCTCGCGTAACTACTCTCTAGCGGGGCCCCTGTCAAACATCATACACTCTTTTTCACGTAGCAAGGAGCCAACTTTCGAACGAAAAACTTTCCCAACACACCATAACCCAAAACCCAGGTCGGCCTGAACCAAAAAATTCACTTTTTTCACGATTCAAGCGACGAAACACGGTAAAATTTGCACGTAAACGCTCGGAAAATGTTTGCGCGACACTTCACGGCCCACTTTGATCACTTCCGAGGGCACCGTGAGGGCGTAAATATTGACACAAACCGCAGGTAAATCTTTCGCGCGACAGTCCCGCAAAAATTGTCGTCGTCAAATTTGACGGACTGGCCACTTTTTCCAATATAATCGTCTCAGTAGTGGAGTAGGGAACGCAGTCGAAAGCAAACCGAAACCACTACACAAACACGCATACCGTGAAGGGCCTGTTCCGTTACACGTTTGTGTGTGTGTGTGAGTTCAATGTTTTTTGGTTCTTCGCTTTCCATGGGAAATCGACGACTGAAGACTGACAGTTATCGCTGGTTCTTCTTCGCACGGGAGTTTGTTTCTGTTTTGCTTGCAGTCTCTTGGTTGACAGGCAGAACACGGGAAAGTGGGGTGATGTGTCGGTGCGGCATCATTTTCAATGTTTTGCTTTCAACCTCTTGAAACTGACAGATTGCTTTGTGGCGCCTTTTGCCTGTATAACAGTTGACTTGGTGAGGTGCACTCAAAGGTTGAGGTAATGTTAATTATGTAAATCAGATTGTACACCCGAAATAATTTAGAAATTTATTCTACGGTATTTTTCACGTAAACGAAGATTTTGTTGCATCTGATCGATTCTACGTGATTTTGTAATACCTTCATTCCTTCCTCATAGACGACACATGAAATTCACGTAAAGTCTAAGTGAATTCAATTTTTTTATTTTTCTCAAGCGTATGGTTGAAAATTCTTATTAGAAAAAGCATTTGTCAGCCAGTTGATTTTGTTAGTCGTCGTGAAAAATGTTTTTGTCAGTTGACAAAGAAATTTGTTTTTTTTTTTATTTTTTTTTTTTTTTTATTAATATTTTGGCTTAACTTATTTCACATAGCGGGCCAAGTGATAAGATGAAAAATAAAATTATATAATATTATAAATCTATTCTAGAATCTATAAAAAAAATTTGCCACTGCCTTGAGAATGTCGACGTTGAGTGTCTTTAGCATTGTTTGTACATCCGGTGCAACACCTTTCTCCATCAGGATTTTCCATATCGTCCATCTCCTTTCTCCATAATTCGTACAGGTAAAAATAAAATGATCTGGATCAGCATTCGCCGAGCCGCATTCACAACTGTTATTCGGGATTATTCGATTTCGATACAAATGTGCTGGTAAACGTGAATGATTACTTATAAGCTTGGATAGTATTACAACCTGCCTTCTGCTATAATCGCACTGGCTAAACCATGGCTGTAATGAAACATTTCCGATGATACTGTGGCAGAAGCGACCCTTCGACCCGGTATTCCAGCTTCTCTGCCATCGCTGTTTACATCTCAGATTGCTTGGAAATGATACCTCATGTGTGGTCATGATATAGTTATCAGCAATACCTTGTCTGGACGCAGTCTTTGCTTCTTGGTCGGCCAGCTCGTTTAAAGGTATTCCACGGTGTGATGGAACCCAAAGAAAAGTGATTTTGGATCCTCTAAATTGAGTAGTTTTCACCATGTCTTTAATTTCATACCAAGCCATCGAATATGACGAATTTGCTTTCAAACTTTGCAAGCTTGTTAAGCAGCTCATACTGTCCGTAATAATAACAAATTGTCCTATTGGATGTTCCATAGCAATTTGAACTGCCTTTCTAATTGCTAGAAGCTCGGCAGTGTAAATTGAAGCTGCATGGCATAGCTTGTGTGTTGCGAATGGAACATTGAAATTGTTAACGACAGCATAGCCAACATTTGCTAAATCCTTCGAGCCATCGGTTGCTAACAGTAACGTGCCTTGATATTTTTCGTCTAGCAAGTTCAACACTAATTCCCGTACACTTTCCTGGCGGGGCTGGGATATGAGTGCAGACACCGATAGATCTACTGCAACCTCATATTTTCGCACATTTGGCGGAAAAGGGTAACACGGATGGGTTTGTAGGGTATTCTGTAATGGAAAAAAATCGTTTAGTTCACGAATGGCTTGCTGAAATCCAGTATTTGTTGATCCGGGTTCCATAGCAGGTTGAACATAAAGTTCATTCCAGGTTTGTAGATGAGCTCGCTTGTTGATAAACCGCATGACCGCCATTTCTCTCCTGTATTTTAGAGGACTCAATCCAGCTAGGACTTCTAGTGATCCGGTATGTGTAGTTTTGGTTGACCCTAAACATACACGGATACATGCCCATTGGATTCTGTCCAACGAAAGAGTGTCCTGTTGATTCAATTTGGCCATGAACACGGAACCATATTCGATGACTGATCGAGCGCCAGCCTTATAAACCTTGATTAGCGATGAAGGATGAGCACCCCAGGATTGTCCCGAAATGCAACGTAGAAAATTGATGAACGGAGTAACTTTCTTCTTGGTTTTTGATATGTGAAGACTCCATGAGAGATTCCGCGTAAGGTGCATTCCCAACAACTTGAGCGTTCTGGTGTATTGTACAGGTTGCCCATGAATGAAAATATCAGGAGGATGTTCCAGCTGCTGTTTAGAAATTATCAAACACTTGCTCTTATTAGGTGATATTTCAAACCCTAGATCTGTTATGCCTTGAGCTAGAGAGTCCACTGCTTCCTGTAACGCATTACAGCATTCGCTTAAATCTCGACCTCTCATTGCTACAGTTGTGTCGTCAGCGTAGTTGATTTTGATGACACCTTGAAGGATGCTATTTAAAAGTTTGACTAGCATAACATTAAAACAGATGGGGCTTAGTGGTGAACCCTGCGGTAACCCTTTCCACGTGGTTCTCGTTATTGTGTTGGAGTGTTCTAGCTCTGTTGATAAAATCCTTTCCTCAAACAGCATGTAAATGTTGCGAACAATGCACTCAGGAACTTGTAAAGCTCTGAGTTCATTGATGAGAAATTCCACTTGGACATTATCATAAGCACTTTTAATATCTATGCTACAAATCACGACATGTTCATTGCAGCTTAATGCTCTTGTTGACTCTTCGATCAGGGAAAAAAGGGCATCCATGGTTCCTTTCCCTTTACGGAAACCACATATTTCGAAGGGAAATTTAAGGTTACTTTCTAAGAACCACTCCAGTTTTTCCTTCACCAAGAGCTCAAAAATTTTTCGGAAGCATGACGCGAGAGCAATAGGTCGAACTCCTGACACCGAGTTAATGTCCTGCTCTGGTTTAGGAATAGCAATTATTTTGAATATTTTCCAGGAATTTGAAATGTTTCCGTTAATGAAAATTTCGTTATATATTTCAGCAAGATGACGCAGGGCAGTAAACGGTAATCGATTGATAACTGAATACGAAATTTGGTCAACGCCAGGTGCAGAGTCTTTTCCAGTTTTCAATACAGCTCGTAGGTCTTTGACTTTAAAAGGTGAATCATTCGTTGAATGCTCACCACATTGACAATCCGAAAAAGTAAGTTTTGACTTCCTTGCTGTTTGAGGGGCTAACTTATCCAACAATTCGATTATTACTTTATGCGGTGTTACCTTTGCAGTAGAAGATTCACGGTTCTTAAATCTTTTTGCTAGTCGCCACATAGTTTGCAGTGATGTATCACTGGTGAAGGAGTCACAGAAAGCCTGCCAGCATTGCCTTTTTTTTCGCTTGACCATATTTCTGAACGACCGTTCAGCTTCAAAATAGATGTTGTAATTTGTTGCTGTCAAGTTCTGTTTCCACCTACGAAAAGCATTCCTCATATCCCTTTTTGCCTCTGTTAGCTCTTCATCCCAGTAAGGCTGAGGAACATTCTTCAGATTCACGCATTGCCTAGATTCAGGAGTAGCATGCATGAGCGCACTCCAAACTTTGTCGAAGAATTGTTCAAAGGTCAAATTGAACTCTAGATTGAACAGAAGATCATCTATTTTGTTGGCAAACAAGTCCCAATCCGTTTTATTAGTGTTTAATCCTGTCCTGTGAGATGTCACGTTCACCATGTTTGCTCCAAAGTAAATTGGAAAGTGATCACTTCCAAATGGGGTTTGTTCTACATTCCAATCGAAGTTCAGACTTAGATTTGATGAGACCAGCGTGATGTCAATAGAGCTCCACGACCGGTTCACATCAAATCTAGTCGGATCGCCATTATTTAGGACCACAAGTTCACTCGATTCCAAAGCTTCAGCGAGATGATTTCCCCGAGTATTATCCGATGAATTTCCCCAAAGTTGATGCTTCGCATTGAAGTCGCCTGCAAGTATGCAAGGCTTTGGAACAGCGGCAAAAAAGTTTTCGAAGCTAGACTTCGTTACCACAGCCTGGTGGTGAATGTACAAGGACACCAGAGTTATAATTCCGAAATTACATCTGACTTGGCATGCCGTATGTTGAATGTCGAAGTTTCCCCGAATAGAAAATGCCGTTGGTTGTAATTCATTTCGAACCGCTAACGCTACACCCATTGAATTTCTTCGATGATCGGAACGAAAAATTGTATGAGATGGAATTGTAAATTTCATTGTTCGATCCAGGTGTGTTTCACTCAAAAACACAACGTTTGCATTGGATGAATTTATCATATTGGTTATGCTCGGAATTTTGCTTAGAACTCCTCTGCAATTCCATTGCAGACATTGTAGGGGAATCGTTCGGTCAGGTTCATTCGATGTGAGTTGTTATCATAACCTTAGCGTGCTGAGATACGATTTCATTCTCTCCGTCACTACATCCGTGATTTTGACTAGAATCTCATCGTTAATCTTTTCAATCATAGAAACATCTTCACAGGAAATTCCAAATACGTCCGCTATTAAATTTAAAGTTGCTTCCGATTCGATTGATGCCTGAATAGACTCGCACACCTTGCTTGAAATGTTTACCTCGAGCCTAGGTGGCTCGTCATTCTGGTCATCATCTTCCGCATAGCGGCGTTTGGGGCGAGGACCGTGTTGTTGATGAATAGTTGTCCCAGGATTTTCGTGCGATTCAATTTCGTTTTCCGAACCAGATTGACAAAACCAATCACCCGAGCAGACTTTTATGGCAAAATTAAACCTAATTTTGCTATCATGCCTTGAGAGTAAAATGAGGTATCATTTTGCCCGAATAAAGGTGGTACAATGCCAAAATTTGGGTCTCACTTTTCATATAAGGATACCTCGATTATGCCAACTGTAGGTTTCACTGAAACCTTAGTGATGCCTCGTTTAGCCAACGTTTTTCGGGGGCATATTGATGCCACTTTTTGGTGTTCAACTGAACCAAATTTTGGCATCGTTGTGCCCTCAAAACTTCTTTGAAAAGACTGGCTAAACAAGGTATCAAAAAACGTTCAGTGAAACCAAAATTTGGCTGGACTGTGCTATCCAAATACAAAAAATTAAAGCTAAATTTAGCCATTGTTCCCTCTTTATTCGAACAAAATGATCCCAAATTTTGCTCAAAAGGCATGATAGCAAAATTGGTTTTAATTTGTTTGCTCAAGATTTGCTAAACATGTGTGTTTTGATTATGTCTAGTTGTCTCAAATCTATGTGAAAAATATGTTGTTAAAGAACTGATTTAAATACCGTCGAATAATGTACTCCAAAAAAGCTAGCAACGCTGTATTGTTAATATTCAGGCGCTACCATTTGCTGCATTTTCTTAAAACTAATGAAGTTTGGGTAAGTGATCTGAAATGTTTTTTATTGTACCTACATTATTTCAATAGCATTCAAAAGCATGACTCTTCAAAACGATAGCTGCAACATAAGCATCAATTGCAATAAAAAAATTTTAAATTTTCATTTTAATTTTTTTTTAACTTTCAAAACCTGGTCTGGAATTTAATCTTCAATCTTTGTTGATAAATTCCCCCTTTTTAAACCTCTCCCTAACCCCCCCCCCCCCTTTCTCTCTCTCTCTCTCTTTTCCAAAAACGATCGATAAACAAGCAATTGGTAAACAATTATTAATTATTTTGAAAACCAATATGATAAATCTATATATATTGTTGAATTCAGTAATTAGGTCCCAAACCTTTAAAATTAAAAACCCTTTTTTATAATAAACTTTAAATTTTCCATATAACAATGATAATCTAAACGAAGAAGGCTGGTAGGGTGAAAATTCAAAAATTCCGTTGATCAATTATCACGAATTTTTGAATAATGAATATGAGGCTCAGGAAAATCTGTCATTATCATTTTGAATCAAAGATTTTTAATTTTAAATTTCAAATACGAATGCAGAATAACTCATCATCAAAAAAATTAAAAAAATAAACGATAACATTGTTATTTCGTTACAAAATGTTACAAAATGTTTGAAGTTGTGAATAAATTTCAATTTATTTTTTAATTTATCATAATATTCGATTTTAATTACTAGATTGAAAAACAGTTTAGAAGGCATGAGTCTATTATTTTGAGGCATCAATTGATTAATCTCAGTTTTCCAATTAAGATTATGCATCATTTTTTAAGGTAAAACTAAACAAATAATCATCGTACGATTCTAATGTTTTTAATAAAACAGCATTACAAGATAAAATCCCAAATCATAACAATAATTTCCTCAACATGTGACGAATAAGATGCTAAACAAAGTAAGGTACACCGGGGTAAGTGGGGACGGGTTTTCGTATAGTTCAACTTTAAAAAATCATTAAAAAAAATCAGCAGTGGATCAATTTTGATAAAAACGCATTCAATGTAATGCAGAACATGTTGTTTACAAATGCTGAAGAGATGAGCTTGATAGACGAAGAGCGAAAAAAGTTATCACGTGAATTGTTATGGACTGCTGGTGTCTTCACTTACCCCGTTTTATGGGGTAAGTGGGGACGGTAGATTTTCCCTTTGATTTCTCAGGAAATTTTCAACAAATTTGTGTTTTCTTGGTTGAATACGTTACTTTATTGCTCGAACCGTCCAAAATTTGGAAAAAAGTTCATGATGGTGATAATTGTGTGTAATTTATGTTGCAACACACGATATTCGATTTAATCGAAAATATATGCTTATTCCAGAAAACACAAGTACTTTTCCCAACTTTTCATGATCCGAATGCTAAATAAAGCTAAAATGTATTGAATGAAGGAGATAAAATGGAAAAAAAATATCTAAACTCTTTTTTCTTAATTTATAATCGTCGTTTCTTTTCCTAACTGGTTGTTTCTAATGTAAGTATTGTTGCAATGTAGAGTATATGGTCAAGAGCCAGCTAGTTTACGAGAAATTTGCGATTGAAAAAGATGCACATCAACTCCACATCGTAGTTAAAAATAGAAAATTAACGAAAAGTCACCGTAAACATCCGTTATTGTGGGAACCCGTATCTCTTTTACAGTTATTGGATAGATTACAAGTAAATTTAACATTCTTCATTAAAAGTTTGAATAAATAGTTGACAGTATTGTTTTAATAGCCACCGTCCCCACTTACCCCGCGTCCCCACTTACCCCGGTGTACCTTATCTAAAAAAGTGTCAAAACTTAGTTCTGAAAAATTGTACAAAGTTTGCATGGAAGTGTTCAATTTTGGCTGTAAACATAAGTTTAGGCGATTTTGGCTATCCGTAACGGTTTAAACTGCATTGTCTTTATAGTTTGCATAAATGAAGGCGGTTTAAAAACAATCTAAATTCAGCCCGACGTGTTGAAGTCAGTGATTTTCAACTAGTATGTATCTATCTACATGTTCAAAACTAAAAAAAAGTTCAATACTTACATTGTACAACTCGTCGGGTGGATCCATATCGTTTTCTTTTAAACTTCTAACTTCTTATGTTGTAGAAAACAATCCAACTAGAAAACACAACCTTTGAAGAGGGTCGAGAAATCGTTCTAGTACATTGTACCATGCTAGCTTTTGATGCCACTGAGCTTCCTTTAGATAACTGGTTATTCCAGCTCTTGACAATTCCGTCCAAACCAGCTTCCGGTTATCGTTTAAGCTAACAACACCTACCGAACAAGCGCCGTGTTCTCTTCCTCTCATAGTATGGTGCGCCTGACGGACGGTCCTCAATCGGTTGTAAGATGAAAGGCGTTTGGCTAGGTGCATGGCATGCTCCGGTCTCCGGTAGTTCATCATCCATCAATACCTCCTGGAGTGTCAAACCATTAAGATTTTTCATGGGCCTCCTACCTCTGGTGATCCTTCTTTGGATCCTAAACGAAATTGACCTTCTTCCTACAAAATAAAAACAAATTGAAAAGTTTGCTAGATTGTAGTATCAGTACTTGCTAGCAAATATTTTGGCACCCACCGTCAATCCAAACCGTTCCGGTAAGAAGTGGTGGTCCCGCACTGGACCACTGGTTCAATATACACCTAAAAACCACTTTTTTTTCTTTGGAAATCTCGCGAACGAAACAGGCACTCTGAATCACAAAACTGCTGATAAACATAGTTTGTTTACATTCCTTTGTTTCCCTTTCTTGGATCAGTGCTATATATTATATGCCTATTGGCTTTCAAAGGAACTTACGGTTTGAAAAAACTTGTTCATCGTTGAATTTGTTATAAATTGCAGTTTAAGATACTAAACATTTTTAATTTACACCAAATATTAACACCAATTTAGTTTAGTTAATTAATTTAATTACATATCATTAATACTCGTTATTGCATTTTTAGTTTCATAACTTATAAAAGCATGTTGGAAACTTAATAAAAATATTTAAATACAACAAGTAACCAATTTAAACTCACTTTTTTGTTTAGTAAAATGAACGCACTGAAAATTGAATTCAGTTATACCTTCTTGAAATCTAAAATGTAACTTAAAACTAAAATTGCAATCTCCTTGTTCATACCTAAAAAAATATTTAAGAAAAGTGTTTCAAATTTGAATCTGGTGAATCATATCAAACTCGTTTCAGTCATTTTATTTTCCTTAGTTCCAAAAAAGATCTAAATTTTGATTATATTTACGAGTGTCGTAGATACAAATTACAAACAAAATTTCACAAGTTTTAAAAATTCCACAGTCAATAGAAATAAATATTCCTAGAGTCAATTGAGGGCACTTCCGTTTTTCTGTATTGAAAATTCTAGTTATTTTGAATTTTTTTCTTCAAAATTGCAAATCTCTCATTTTAAAACATAATTTATTTTCCGAAGTCAAAATTAACGTGTTCTTCGAGAAATTTAATCAACTTTCAACTTTTTTTTAATTTTTCGACTACAGCTGTTTTCAAAATTACAAAAAAGCACTTGAGATTTCGCTTTTCAAGAAATTATTTTAGATATGTTTTTGTTAACTGGCTTACGGAAATAAGTTTTAAAAAACTTCACATATTGCTATTGTTTTGGAGCAAATTCATTGTATAACGAAAATAAAAAAGTACTTATAAATTTCATAAAAGTGTTTGTTCATTATAAATTATAAGCTTCGTTAGATTGATTTTATTTGTTAATTTCTTCTCGATTCGATGTTACCTTAACGATGCCTTTTTCTATGACAAAAAAAATCAACACTAAGTAATCCGCGCACTACGCTGAGTGCGTTGTTTGTTTTCAGTTAAATTTAAAATTCAATTTTCTGTTTTCAAAAAAAATGATACTTGAACTATGCTTATTATTGCAATCACTGAAAATCAACACTCAAATTGCGCGCACTATACTGGTAACGAAAAACTTTGCTCTTTTGCCGTATTTGTTTTTACTCTGGTGACGCATTAGTTGTGCACTAAGTGCTGTCAAAGCGTTTTTTATATGAAGATGATAGCAGTTAGTGCACAACTAGTGCGCTACCAGATGAAAACAAAACAGTATTTGTGTTCAGTTCGATTCAATTTTGAACACCTAAATAAATCTATTTTTTCATCACAGAAAATTGAATATCAAGTCATGCTATGATTTTGAAATCACTTTTCTGCTCTATCGTAATAAATGAAACCATAATGATGCCTTGTTTTGTAATCTGAGAAAAAATCAAAACCAAATAGAGCTTTCATTTTGGTCTCAATGCCTTTTTTAGGTATTGGTTTGGCATCATATTTCGACATATTGATGCTTCAATGAAACCTAATTTTGCGATCGGGAAAAATGCGATACTAAATTATGCTATCATTTTGGCATTGATAGCTCAATTTGGCTACTGTTTACTATCGATTCAGGCATCAAAGTCTGCTTGGGCAGTCTTACCTTGCGAAAAAGTCATCTGTCTTTGCTGGTCTTTTTGTTTTCGTTGCAGAATTTTCGGGCATGCTCTAAAGTCGTTTGCCCGATGTGGGCCGTTACAATTAACGCACTGGGGCGCATCAGAATTGCAGATATGTTCGGGGTTACCCGTACCAGTTAGGCATTTGTTGCATCTCCATTGACTTTTGCACTGCTTCTTATGGTGTCCTAGTCGCCAACACTTCCCACACTGGCGCACTGGATAAATATATTGTTTTACTGGATACAATACTTTATTCAGCTCCACATGAGAAGGCAAAATCGATCCACTGAAGGTAAATATGACCGTATATAGAGGAATTTCTTCTTCATCCTGCTTTTTAATGATTCTTCTAAATTCCACAATTTCGGGGTTATTTTGTTGATCCAATTTTCCTTTTTCGTAAGCACGAGCCGTTTGCAATTCGTCATCCATGACATCAGTTTCGATGTATGCCACTCCAAGGCATTCAACCAGACGTTGGGGAATCACAAAACGTATATCACTTATTTGCTTATCCACAAGAGTGTTTGCCGCTTCTATTGTTCTAAACAGAATTTTCAATTTTGTCTTCGACATAGGCATTGCTCGCACGTAATCATCACCAAATTTCTTCATCATCCATTTAGCTATTTTGGCACTCGCCAAGTTTGATCCTGTCGCTGATTCCGCAATAATTATTATTGGTCCAGAATACGAGTTCGGATACTTCCGTATTCGGCGCTCCTTGACAGGCGGTTCAGAATTTTCGCCGTCGGGCGTTTTTAATAGGAGGATATGAAAAATAAAAAAGTAATCAGTTTTCTCTCAACGCAACTCTTAACCAGATAGGTGCGATACGTACCAAGGCACAGAGCAAACTGAAAGAAATTTGTTTTCAATCGTCTTGAATCTTGCCATATGTCTTCTGGTAAATGCAAATGATGCTTCATTATAACTATTTAATTTTTGATTTAACATCTTTCAGTAATTGCTGTGGCTGAAAGTGCCCTTGCGTGGGAACTGGTGGTGGTTATTCGTTCTTTGGTTCGAGTCTCACCGTAGGATATCCGGGTTAAACGCAACGAAATTACGCAAGGTAAATTATTTATCAATATCATGAATTCTATTTTTATTATTGTTTTTTTTTTATATTTTCTACAGGATCCCACAAAGCAACTCGCTGGCCAAAGGTCCCGCATTTTGTTTAGATTACGAATTAAGTGTAGTGTGTGGCGAAAGATAATAAAAATAAATTTTATTTACGATGAATTCATTTTATTTTCATTTTACTGCCCAGAATAAATACTTAAAAATTAGTAGAAGAGATCCAAATATCATTTAATAGCTAAACAAATTTTTCGTAGTTCCATCCTCATAACATGTTGACCGTACTAGGAATTCACGTAAGTTGTACGTGATGTTCATAGAGCGCAAATTCCTATTAGGGGAGCGTTTACTTATTTTATTCGTACAAGTTACGTGAATATCAATTGGATAAAAATTATGTAGTTTTTCACGTAGCAGCTACGTGCAGATTATTTTGGGTGTATGGAATCCGGAATGCTTGATGAAGATCAGTTTTGAAACTTTTTTAATCGATTTTTTGGAACGACTTTACCATATATTTTTCGCTGTAACAGAACTGTATTGGTTATTTAGACAAACACCATAAATACGTTTAAACGTTCTTGAATGTTCCTAAAGTACAACAACAATAAATAAAAATTTAGAAAAAATAAGAAAGCAAACGAAAATGACGAAATACATAAAAATTTCAAATAACTTAAAAAAATTCCAATAAACAAATAGAAATGACAAAAAATATCTAAACTCAACGAATTCGACACATTAAGGCTATGTGTAGACCCTATATAGATTTTTGCAATTTGTTAAACAATTAAAAAATATGTGTCCCACATATAGCCAAAAACATTGAATGATTATATGAAGCGACACTTGTAATGCATATGGGTAACAAATAAAAGTTATGAAATTTTGCATATAGAGGCTATAAGTCAGACATATTAGATTAATGAAGTTTTTTTTTGTTTATCAGTTCAATTTATTTATAAACGAAATTTCATAACGAAATATATTCTCGATTGCTCGTGTTAGCCGATTTCATCATGTTCACCGTGGTGAAATTGGCTAACGCGCCGTTGTACTGAAGCGGAGATTGCAGGTTCACGTCCTGCCGGTGAGCCATTGCATCTTTTTCGAAAAATTCATGATATTCTTTCGTTCTTTGATACCTCATGTTTCTCTAATTCTTTCCATTACCTACGAAACAATACTTTATTTTTATTAGTAGGTAAGAAAAAAGTTGATGAAAAAACTGTTTGTTTTTGGCACGGTTCGATTTTGGCAACACAAAATTCTCGAGCGTGTTGCCAAAAACGAAAGAGGCCTGTAGTTTTATCATTTTCGTTATGTTTTTGAATTATGCTGTTTTTACAAAACACGGTATTTAAGCAGATATAGCGTCACTACTTTTCATGCAACACTTCGAGAGGCACCCGAAACGATGTCAGTTGAATTTATTGTTTTTCATTGTCAGAAGACATACCCCTGTTAAACAGCTAATAACTTTTTTGCCTAATAAGATACGAAGATACGATATTCTCAAGAATGATTCAGTTGCTCACGAGAAAAATGCATTATGCATATGCAGTAGAAGTTTGGATTAGCTTCTGTATTTTTTGTAGTTTTTATGATAAACTTCCGTAATCTTATAGACCTGAAATTTTGCAAAAAATGGGAGCCTATGAAAATAAAGTTTAAATAACGAAAGATACAACGTATTCAAAATACGAACTTTCACTTCTCGTGATTTTGATAACAACGAGACCCATTTGTGGTAACGTTTTATAAAAGAAATACATGCTATGACTTTTCAATTTTTTTTAGTGTCTTATTCTCTTTAAATAAAATAATTGGATCATAGATTTAAAATTTTGGATTATGATATTCAAATTAAATTATTCAGCTTTGTAGTTTTTATCGATATTAAAACACAAGTTATCAGATTCGCCTTTATAAAATCTTATATATTATTGTACCCTTGAGGATTTTGATATTTAAAAAAATTCAGCATATCAGTACAAAATGATAGGGAAGAAACTTTTTTTTATTTTTGGAAAACGGGCATCGACGCGAAATTCAATATCAATTAATAGTAGAACTTTTTTGTTGTTGTATTCAATTTGACTATTCCCAATTATTTTTAAAGTTTTTAATAAAAAACACCTCGTAGATATTAAATATTAGAAGTTTCCTTAGGAAATGTCTAGGAGCATAGGAGGTGTAGGTCCACCAAAGATCGCACCATTTTCCAAAAATGACTCCTGATCCAAACCTCTTCCTCACTAAAACATCCCTTCCTTTGATACTTGAATATAGATTCGCAGACATATAGACGGTTTCTATAAGGGTATATACGGGCGCCAGTATTGACGAAAAATTGGCCTCAGCCATAACCTCAAACTTTGATGAGCTGACGGCCTCACCAGTGATGCTAGGCGCGTTACTAAAATCAGTTTTTTTTTTAAACTAGTTATAATATTTCTGAATTGATTAAATTTTTTAACAATCAACAGCTAATCGTTTGAATTCATTACGGGGCGTCTCTAATAAAATTGATGAAGATAAGCCATCTTCCGCTAATGAATTTTCAAGGTGAATTTAAAACATCTGAAATATATTTTCATGTACTGCTCGGTAAAGTAAAAAGAGTTGTTTCCAACTTCTAAACGAATGCAAAATCATTCACTGTTACAAAAAAAAAGTAAATTAATAAAAGCCACGTTGATGTTGACTACACAGCAAAAAATTTCTAAAAGTATACGGAATCTAAAACACGAGTAGTCTAATTTTTTACAAGTGTAAATCAAAGACGATGTAATTTCCAACTCCTTTTGATGTAATTTTAGTCTTTTTTCAAAAAGTGAATAGAAATACATTGTTTTGCTATAATTTTACATTCCGTGATGTAAAAATCAAGCGGTCAATGAATTTTATATCACAAACAGTGTAAAATTGTATGTTTGATTTAAAATTAAATGTGCAACTTGTGTGGCGCGCGTCAGATACAAAGTAAACAAGTAAGAAAATTATTCGAAAACGAGTCGTAGGCGTAGCTCTAGCATTTCCATAATCCTTCAAAAGCTGGTAGGTTCAAAATAATGTCATATTGAAAAAAGAATGCTGTTGGAATTAATCAATTTTCTCTCCATTGCAGCAAGATCAGAATTTTCGCAGTGGCAGTGATTTTTCGGAGAAATTTCCGTCAGGCGGAGGTGACGCGGACCGAAAAATAATGGTGTTCTGGGACGAATCGAGGATCCTGGTGACGGCCATCTGTTCAACATCACCGTGCTGGGAATCATCGGATGAAACAAAAATACCAGGCTGACGCTGTGCGTGAAGGTGTATATCTTTTAGGTTTTTTTTTTTGGAAATATATGCGAAATTAAAATTTTACAAGCAGCGTATTCATTCATAGACAACAGCAAAACCTGAATATTTAGCAAAGATTTCTAATATTTACGAGAATAAATCTTAAAATATACATCCCCGTCTATTTTTACACGACGGCTTTCGTCGTCCGATTTCGTGCATTGTTTTCGATCTAAATTTACACGCCTCAAAAATTACATTCTTGAAAAAAATACACCGTGATAGAATTTTACATCAAAATCGATGTTCCGTTTTCGTGCATCGTTTTCGGTCTAAAATTACACGAATTTTTCTTGCTGTGTATGAAAATAATAGCCTGCATGCTCTGATTATTTATAACATTTTCACATAATTCGCTACATCGTTTAAGTGTGCGATACAGACAGTTGTTATTCAGTTCAGATAAATGTTGCGTTTAATTTCATATTCTAATAGAAATCTAGGGGAAAGTTGCAAATTTTCAGTACTAATGAAAACGTTTTTCAATAAAAATTCAATTCAAAATATAATCATTTTCCAAATATCAATGCACTTGGCAGCCCTGACCACCCAAAAAAATCAAAACACGAGCATCTGTGTGTCGCTTTTCCACAGGGCGAATTTGTCGATATTAGTACCGCAAAATCGCGTTTATCGTGCGTCCTTCTCAAAAATTGAATCTGTTCTCCCATGGTTTGAGGTTAGGGCTGAGGCCTCCTGCTAAGGTGGTGTTCGTGTAAAACTGTCAATATATCCTAATAGCTGGTGACACTGACTTATCACTGTTTCAGAGCTTTTCAAAACAAGCTTTTGAAGAAAACTGGAATAACAGATTTATGGTTGATCCTAAAAAGTATCTTACTAACAATCCTTCCTTCATCCCTCTTTGACTACTAGGACGTGGCCGGCGCCGTTATTGATCATTTTTTAAAGGGAGAGCATGAGTTTTGTGCACTGAGAATGAGTTGCTAATCCCAAGCAGCATTCTTTTGGCCCTTGTACAAAATTGATGGCCTCGATCAATCACGGAGTAGCAACCATTGGCGACGTGGAACTAGTTCTACTTAGCCACGCCAGCGATCATGAAATTCGAAATGCATTGAATGATTTGATACAATATAATATTAAGTTTTTACAAAAATCATGAGAAAATATTGGTATTTTTGATGACTAATTAAAGCATTTCGGGCTTAATGATTTAAGGTGGATATGAGTAGTCAAACAAGCTAAGCTAAGCTAAGCTAATAAGATACGAAGTTACGGTCTTCGACTGAGTAAGCGTAAAATTTCAATTCAAGAATTCACAAATTGGCACAAAAATATGAGCAGGCTCGGTCTCACAGAAGAAACAAAAATGATGTCGATTTTTTGGTACAAAATCTTTATACTAATTAGCCAGTCACTTTTTTGATAACTAGACCAAGGTTGCTGAAATCCCCCAAAAAATATGTATGCCTTTTAATTGTACGGAATTCGTTATTGAATTCTTTTAAATTGTAGTTCGAGGTTTTAATTGTCACCCTTGAGTTCTGATAGCTAAAAACGTAACGGAAATCATCTTACTTAAAATCATCTATTATAACTTGAACAGGCCTACAGAATATTTCATGTCTATGTTATTAATAGCGTTTTCCGAAGCATTAAGCGTCCTAAATTCTTACGTCGGAGTTTTTCTATAAACCTTAGTTTTATGTTGAGACCGTTTTTGAGAATAGTAAAAATCAGTTTAGCTAATAGCTAGTCATCATCAACTTTGGAAAGTAGGCGACGATTTGTTGTTGTTGGTATCGCACGTGTTTTTTTTTCGCTCCGTCGCAGTGAAAATTTTCAATTTTTGAAGTTTAGATAAAATTGTGATTTTTTCATGAATTAGTGGATAATGCCTAGTGACCAATAATAACATGTTTCATGTTGTGTCCGATTCGATTCTCCGTTGATTTCGTCCACCTCCAGCAGGTTGAATGTTTCGCTATCAGAGGAAACACACTAGCTACTTCAATGATTGGTGAGTTCGTTCCATTATCCTTCTTATTCATTTATTCTGAACTGATCTTGCAATCCGGGAGTTTCTACCTGAGAATTTTCAGAAACATACCAAATTTGAAAAATCTGAAATACCGTTTATTAATTTATGAAGATACGTGAGGTGATGTCCCGCAATTTACGTGACGTGCGTTGGGTGTTTTTTATTTCCTATTTCAACCTACTGTTTCAACTAATGGGGTAAATGTATTTTTACTACTCACCGAGATGCCGACAAGATCTGGCTGTGTATGTATCATAAGCATAAGCATAGCCAGTCATCATCAACTTTGAGTTAAGTATCTTAAATTTCCATACATCAATCATTATCTAGACTAATCTAGATTTTTAGAATTTTTGTTTAGGATCGGCGATACAACGAAATAGAAAAATTATTACTTAAGTTTAAGTAAAAAATGAACAAAATATTACCATGAAATATGGCCATATGGCATACCTAACTATGTTTCATGCAGAAGAATCAGGATCAGAATCTTGATGAATAAAGCTGCTATGAAAAAATACACCAAGGTTTTTTTTACACGGTTTTTTTACGTGGTTTTTTACACGGCTTTTTTACACGGTTTTCGGAAATTAACACGGTTTTTTTACATGGATTTCGTGAATTAACACGGTTTTTGATAGAAAATATTCTAAGTCCTTTTCAAAGGAAAACACTTAGAATCTTTTTGAAGTTGGGAAAATCTTAGCTCTGAGACTCAGAACATGATACATGAGACCTGAAACCAGGGGCCTGAAATCTGACACCTGAGACCTGAGACCTGAGACCTGAGACTTGAGACCTGAGACCTGAGACCTGAGACCTGAGACAAGGGATATTAGACTTAAGACCTCAGCATGAGACATGAGATTTAGGACATGAGACCTGAGGTATGAGACAAGAACCCTGAAACATGAGACTTTAGACCTGAGACATGAGACATGAGGCATGAGACATAAGACATGAGACCTGAGGCATGAGACAAGAGCCATGAAACATGAGACCTGACCCCTGAGACATGAGACTTTGGACCTGAGACCGGAGACGAGCTACTAGTAGTACTACCGCGAGAAATCAGTTTAGCTCCGATTTCATCTTTCGATCGGTCAAGTGAACGGTTTTGACTTGTAGGTGACGAAAAATAGTGTCGCGAAATCGCTAGTACAAGCTACTAGTGTTAGTACCGCGAGAAATCAGTTTAGCTCCGATTTAGACTTGCGACCGGTCAAGTGAAAGGGTTGACTTATAGGTGACGAAAACAAGTCTTGCGAGTTTGCTAGCACAAGCTTCTAGTGTTAGCACCGCGAGAAATTAGTTTAGCTTCGATCTCAATTTGCGATTCCTCTCGTAAAAGGGTTCGAATTGTAGGTGTTGAAATCGGAGCTAAATTAGTTTCTCGCGGTGCTAACACTAGAAGCTTGTATTAGCGATCTCGCGAGACTATTTTTCATCATTTACAAGTCAAACCCTTTCACTAGAGGTGTCGCAAGTCTAAATCGGAGCTAAACTGATTTCTCGCGGTACTAACACTAGTAGCTTGAACTAGCGAAGTCGCGACACTATTTTTCGTCACCTACAAGTCAATCCCTTTCACTAGAGGGGTCGAAAGATGAAATCGAAGCTAAACTAATTTTTCGCGGTAATAACACTTGTAGCTTTTCTCAGGTCTAAAGTCTCATGTCTCAGGTCTAATCTTTCATGGCTCTTGTCTCATGCCTCAGGTCTCATGTCTTATGCCTCATTTTTCATTACTCTTTTGCATTAAAATAAAATTGACACAGCTAAATGTTTTTTTTTTACCAAATATGTATGAATGCAAATACTCAAATTTTCTTCAATCAGCTTCAAAATCTAAGGTCAATAAACCTTACTGCAAGGTTTATGTGAGGTTTGATCATTGCTAAAACTTGTCGATATAACTTTTTGGATAAAAACTATAAGTGGCGTTCAAAAGAGCATTGACAAGCTGCCATATCTCTCTTAGAAGATATTTTTTCATGAAACCTTACACATTTCAGTTCAGTTATCAAACTAACACTCCACAACATTTAAAGACTATTCAAGTGTACAATGACTGAAGAAAAGTACAGCTACAAGAAATTTAAGATTGCGTCACAATAATCACTGTATTTTTCATTGAAATACTGGAATTTGGTCAAGAGATGCAAAAATGATTTATCTAGAAAACAGGCCAAGTTTATCAAAATCGTTCCAAGCCGTGTGGGCTTTCACAAATTTAAAATTAAAATCAAAACATTTTGAAAACTGATTAGAAACTTCCTACTTTGTTTTAAAACATTAAATTTATCAACAGAGTCAGCAGTTAAACACATGTTCAAATGTTTGTAAGAAATTTTTCTATCAATATTTTCAAGGTAATTCATGGAATTCTGTTGTTTTATTTTTAACGCTGTTGAAGCATTTTCTTTTTCCAGACAAGGCAGTAACAAAGTTTTTATAAATTTGCAACAGTATTATAATAAAACGCGTATGGATCACATCCAAACAACTATACTTATTGCTGAATTTTGTCTGGATTTTGAATAGATTTTTATTCCTTTTTGTTCGTTTGAATGTTAGAAAGGCAAACTGAATGCGATCACGACCTACGTAGCGGGGAAAACATTCGTATTTTGGACAGCAAAAATCTGAAATTCTGAGAGTCAACCAGAAACTTTGTCACTGAGTTTTGTGTTTTGACTAATTTTTTTTAACGTAAAATCTTTTTGCATATCAAAATATATATATTTTTAAATCATTTTTTTTGAAAGGCGTTTTAAAACTTTAACTTAATCTGTAAAATCTATTGTTAAATCTGAATACTGTATTACTGTACACAAATTCGTTGAAAATTATATGAAACTTTTATAATTTCTGCAACCTCGTAGCGAAATTATAATAATGAAATAAAGATGATAAATATCATGATTATCATGAGGATGGTGATAGATTTATAACAAAGGGATAATTTAAAGATGAAAATGTTGCTAAATCAATTGCGTTATAAATTCTGAGCCATTTATGCCATAACAACTGCAATTTGACGAAACTTTTTCATGAATTCGATATGCTTTGAAAAATACCTTGTTTACCGGTTTTATCGGTTTTATAAATCACGAATACCGAAATAACGGATTTGAAAAAAACCGGTAAATCCGACCACCCTACTTCTACCCAACAGCAACACGTTTAGTGTAGCGCACAGTAGTTAAAAGTTTGAAAAACTTGATCGCTACTTATAACTTTTTTGTTTTAAATTTCATCTTCCAGATGTCTTCGGAGAAGCTTTACAGTAAAATAGTTTGTATCAATATTTATAATGATTTTTTAAAATTAAACCCCATGTAAGTGAGATGAAAAATCTAACTTCTAAACCGTTGCACAGTGGGGAAAAAAGTGTACAAACCGCGAAGAAATTCAATACCTTTCGTCACACATGAACCAAATCTTTGAAAATATACTTTCCTTTTGCGAAAATTTTCGGAGAATCGATTGGACATAGTTTCAAACGCCACACGAGCTTACAAACGAAGATATAGTGCCTTTTCAACCCCTAATTCCCCTATATTTTGTAAACATTCAAAAAAAACACTGATTTGAATTTGAGATTATTGAACGAAAACAGACCTATGGTGTGTAATTTTTTCTAAGGAATCGAATGAAGGCTGTTTTAGCCACCGCACGCTTCAGAAAATGGAGTTTTGGCTGTTTTTACCCTCAATTCCCCAAATGTATCCCCTCAAATGGGTTGTATCTTGTGTGTTTTTTTCCGAGAAATCGAATGAAGGCTGTTTTAGCTACCGCACGCTTCGTAAAATGGAGTTATGGCTGTTTTACCTTTAATTCCCCTACATTTTTCAAATTGTTAAGAAAACGCATGTTTGGACTTGAAAATTTTGAATCTAATGGGACGTATCTTGTGTGATTTTTTTCGAGGAATCCAATAAAGGTTGTTGGAGCCACGATTCCCCTACATATTTTCTGAAATCATTGAAAAATGTAGGGGAATTTAAAGACATACACCGTCTTAGCCGATTTAGGCTTTACAGACTGAATAAATGACGCAAACAACTTAAGATTAACATTTAACACCCAGTACCGAGATGGGAATCGAACCCATGCCATCAGTGGACCAGCGATTACCGTCTTACCACGCCAACCACTCGACCACCGAGACGTACAATTGAGGGTAAAACAGCCATAACTCCATATTTCATAGCGTGCGGTGGCTCAAACAGCCCCAACTCCTGTTTCCGATGCGTGCGGTGAGTCGAATAGACTTTGTTGCATTCCTCGAAAAGAATCACACATGATACTTTCCATTTGGTTCAAAATTTTCACGTCCCAACATGCTTTTTCTGAGCTATTTGAAAAATGTTGGGAAATTGAGGGTAAAACAGCCATAACTCCTGTTTCTAATTCGTGCGGTGGCTCAAATAGGCCCCGTTGGATTTCTTGGAAAAAATTACATAGGATACAACCCATTTGGTTCAAAATTTTCAAGCCCGTACATGCTATTTTCTGAAATCATTGAAAAATGTGGGGGAATTGAGGGTAAAAACAACCATAACTCCATTTTTCAAAGCGTGCGGTGGCTGAAACAGCCTTTATCTAATTCCTCGGAAAAAATCACACAAGATACGTCCCAATAGATTCCAATCTTTCAAGACCGAACATGCGTTTTGTTAATAATTTTAAAAATGTAAGGAAATTAAAGGTAAAACAGCCATAACTCCATTTTCCGATGCGTGCAGTGGCTCAAACAGCCTTCATTCGATTGCTGAAAAAAAATTACATACGATATGTCTATTTTCTTTCAATACATCTAGTTCATATCAGTGTTGTCTGGAATGTTTACAAAATATAGGGAAATTTGGGATTGAAAAGGCACTATATCTTCGTTCGTAAGCTTGTGCGGCGTTTGAAACTATGTCCAATCGATTCTCCGGAAATTTTCACAAAAGGAAAGTATATTTTCATAGATTTGGTTCATGTGTGAAGAAAGATATTGAATTTCTTCGCGGTCTGTATACTTTTTTCCCCATTGCGCGTTGGTTCAATCTCTTTGCAGTTTCCCACTAACTTGTTTAGCTTAGCTTAGCTTAGCTTAGCTTGTTTGACTACTCATATCCACCTTTAATCATTGAACTCGAAATGCTTAATTTACAGATTTTTGTTTTTAAATCGATTTTAGAGGAATGAAGTATTTTTAACATTTGATTTCAAACTATACATTTCGAATTCCATGATCGCTGGCGTGGCTAAGCAGAACAAGTTCCACGTCGCCAATGGTTGCTACTCCGTGATTAATCGAGGCCATCTATTTTGCACAAAGTCCAAAAGAATGGTGCTTGGGATTAGCAGCCATTCTCATTGTACAAAACTGATGCTCTCCCTTTTTTATATGATTTATCTGATTAATAACGGCGCCGGCCACGTCCTAGTAGCAAGGCTGCAAAAAGTCACCACAATCAACATGTCCAGCAACAGAGTCATAGATTCCCCACAAGATCGAGAGAAAACCTAATACAAAGAAGACCAAACACAGAAAAGATGAAAAGATCCCCTGAATACTTCAGTAAAATGAAGTATAACAGTCTACCAGCGCACTTAAAAATCATAAGGAACAAAGCCAGTTTCAAACGTCAACTCAAAGTTCATATAAAAAACCACTTGGAGAACTTCTTAGTATGAAACAACAGTAAAACAAACTAGATCGTTGAACCTGCCGTAAACCAGTTTTTTCAAAGTCTCCTTAACAGAGAGTAATCTCACTGGAGACTTGAAAGAAGTCCAGTTCCTCACTTCAAACATATCTGCCTGCCACTAATTGCCTCCATAAAATTTTGTTTTTATCCCTCTCCGCCAGCCACCGCCACCGCCCACCACCGCCCACCAACGCCCACCAACGCCACCCACCACCGCCACCTACAACAGTCACAATTTGAAGAAAATACAGCTCTCAAACAATGAGCCCGAATAATTGAAGCGTTTATAAAACAAAAATTCTGTGTAATCACAAAAATTGTACGAAAAATATTGAAAAAACAAATGAATAAAAAAGTGAGGAGGTTTTATGCCTTCGGGAGAATGGTCTTGAATGGTGACCAACTCCCGGGGGCTTTTCCCTGCTCTGTTAAAAAAAAAAAAAAAAAAGTCAACGTCAGACAGCCTACGTCGCTCGACTTTGATAGTCCTGAGAATATCAATGTCAAGCGACATAGAGTTTGTGTCAGCAACATAAGCTTACTATGTCGTGACAAAAAAATTCGAGCACTACGACCATCCATATCAATAATGTCACGCGAGTTTAACCTGAGCAGCATAAGCAATCTCATCGATAGTGTCATGCAATATTAACCTTCGCTCACATGTTGTTCGGTTCAATAAGCGCATATTCAAATCATCTTAATCAAACCTAATTAGGAATGATATTATAAAACTCTGAAAATTGTGATGTTTTTTTAATAAAAAATGAAAAATTGAATCTGAAATTATACTTTTTGAAAAATATTTCATATAAGCATAAAGTGTTTAATTGTATATACGATTTTTTTAATTTACAATCAAACCTCATTCTCCAGACGAGAAAAGGGTTTTCAGTGTTAAGTTTTGGGTTTCAATATGAAAAAAAATTGGAATTCGCGAACCCATTTTCTTGCACTATAAATTTAACTCGGAAAAATCTCCTTGAATGGGTTCAACTCCTAAAGACCCCTTCCCCCGTTGACACGGCTTGCATTTCACAACTTTTTTCTACAAATAATAATTAAAATTTGTCATCATTCCTACAAAAAATACAAGGAGTGGTTTTTTTTAAATTAAAACAAAATTTACATTTATTTGAGATACATTTAAGATAAGTTTACACCGGATTCGTTACTTGTGTGCAAAGTAGGTAGTATCTCATCAGATAAATCACGATTTAGTTTTATTGTCAGGATATCCGATAAAACTTTTTCATCCAGTCCAGTTCGTAAATTGGACAGCACTAACCCAAGGGCACTGAAAGCTCTTTCTACGCTTACTTGTGTAGAAGGTGCTGACAAGACAACCATTGCTACTGCATGCAGCTCAGGCTGTGTCCCTTTTTTTGCCAACCAATGACTCCAGATATCAAATTCGTAAGGCCTTCTTTGCTCACATCCAAGTGCTTGTACTTGGGCTTGGAAGCTTGACGAATTTTCAAAAGGCTCGATTCTACCACCAAAAAGTTTTGTTAGAATCGAATCTCTGCTCCTTGGTTCATCAGCCAAGCCACTGGACTCGTTAGGTTCAATCTGTCCTTCTTCACGATGGTTGTTTTCCAGAGAACGAATTTGCTTGTTGATGTCACAAATAAACCCCTGGAATATTTAAAAGCATAATAAAAAATCATTTTTAGCATAACTTTTTCGAACCTGAACATTCAATCTCTCATCGTTAGAAAAAATGTTGGAACCATAGAAATTTATCCTGGGATCGAAATAGAGAGCTGCCTTGAAAGCCATACTTGATTTTAAAGCATCGAGTCGACTCGAAAGGGCTTGCACAACCGTTTCTTTGAATGGATTGTCTGCCAGTGACTGCACATCATCAATAGCTATCAGCCAGTCCATGAAGAACTGGGAAAGCGGAAAATGTGAAGCCTGCATCTTAATGATGCAGTTATACAATGGCTTCGTGACAGCTTCAAAATCTTTGGCATATTTCCAAAGACCCTCCGATATTTCTAGAATAAGTTTATTTAGATTATTAGATTATTGTATTCAAAAAGCTATGGAACAACTTACCCATTTCGTCAAATGTCTCACTCATGCTGCGAAAAGAATTTTCCTGGGTTATGATTGTCGCGACCATTTTGTATTTTCCTCCCCATCTAGTTGGGGACCAAAGAGGGGGAAGCTTGATGTTGTTAGTATTCAAATACGACTTATATTTGACATGTCGGACAAGTTTCGAAAAATCAGTCAACGCATTCATGCTGGGATCCATTTTAGGAAAGGCATCGTGGATGGCTAGCTGGAGGGTATGAGCCGCACAGCGAACAAGTGAAATTTGTTCAAATTCACTTGCCACAAATTCTGCGTAGTCTTTTTCCATAATTTCGTTCAGGTCATCGATTTGATTACCGCAAGGAGGAGTCGATGATTCTAATTGCTCTTGCAATTTTTTAATAGCAGAAATCATGTTCCTGCCGTTATCCGTGGTAACTACATAAATTTGTGATAAGTGAATTCCATATTGGCCAAGGATTTGTAAAATTTTATCTTTTATTAGAGCGGCAGTTTGGAGGTCATGAATTTCGAGCATGGCTAGAATTTGTAAGTAAATTAATATGTAAAATAACCATTAGACAAATTTAAACAAACCCAAAGTTTGAATGATCGACTTTCCGTTTTTCTCAAATTGAGCATTTATACCCAAAATGTGTCTGCCATGTTTGGAGGCAGAATCAATTTTGATGGCAATCAAAATATTCTGCACTTCTTTTTTTATTTCCATTCGGATACGGTCCGCAGCAACTCCAAGATGGTTTTTAATATTGGTACGATTAAGGGTTATATTAAGCGCCTCCGCTATGGGATCGAATAGCATCCGCAAAGCTTCCCATTCAAAAGCACACAGGGGAAGGTGGTGAAGAGTGACCAATTTGATGCTAGCCTCCATAAAAAGCTGGCGATCGATCGCTATCTTACGCGGGGCAACCACTCTGAGACACTTCAATCCAGAATCCGGAAGCAATCCATGTTGCATAGAAACATCCGGATGTTTGTTCCGCATGTGTCTTATGAAATTTCCTTTATCCAGTTTATTCTTCTGGGAACAGCTGCATTCAGGAACCATAATGCAGTTGAAAATCTTTGTTTGCTCTACTCGTGTTTCTCGAATGAAGTTCACAGCTATGGAATTATAGCTTAGGTCGGGAACATTCCGCTTCCTTCCTGAATGATCCTGGGAAGGCTCCGGACTTGTCATCTTGAACCGAATTTTGAAATTTTACCACAAACCACACCGAAAATATACGAAGAAATTGTTGCACATGTACAGATATCAGTACTCGCGTGTATCAATGTCACGCAACAATTTTCAGTGAAGCTTAACGACTGACTGACATTGTTTGGTTGGTTACTCTCTTCGTCGGTGACTATGATATTCATTTAATGACATTGACTCAGTCAGTATGTCAGTATGAAACTACATTGACTGAAAATTATCAGCCTTGCCTAGTAGTCAATGGGGAAAAGGGAAGGATTGTTAGTTAGACCAGGCCCACCAATGGTTGCTAAACCTCGAATCGAGTACATTCAGCAACAAATCTATCAACCCATCATCGCACCAACAGTCGCTAACTTGATTCGAGATTTAGCATTCGAGCAGTAGGTTGTTACAGGATTCGTTTATGTAGCAACCCGGTAGCAACGCAGCCGGTCGTCGCTATCAGAAAATAAACAAACACAAATACCAACCTGGATGGCAACAATGGGTGCGAAAATCAGTAAGTAGATAAAAACGCAACCAATCAAAACATCTAAAATACCGACCGAAATAGCAACGCCCGGTGGGCTTGGTCTTAGATACTCTTTAAGTCAACTAGCAACCTCTCACTCCTGCATACTCCAAAAACATTTTTTTTGAAATAGTCAGAACCAGAGATAAGATAGTATCATCAACTATGGAAACCGTCTATACGTCTGCGAATCCATATTCAAGTATCCAAGGAAGGAGTTGTGTTAGTTGGTGAAAGGTAAAGATCAGGATCCATTTTGGTAAATGGTGCGATCATAATTTTCCTACACCTCCTATGCTCCTAGACATTTCCTAAGGAAACTCCTATTTCTATGAGGCATTTGATAAACGTCCAACTAAATCGTTATCGTTAATGATCCCGCGCCGATCCTCCGGTGCATAGGGCCGTGGTAAAAGACCTCCACTGTTGACGATCCGGAGCCAGCGTCTTCACCTGGTCCCAGTCAAGATTCTCGTCGACAGTTCGGATTTCAGCGGCTAGGCTTCGCCGCCACGAGTTTCAGGGTCTGCCTCTTCTTCGATGACCTTCTGGATTCCAATCTAGCGCCTCTCTGCAAATCTCGTTTTCATCTCTTCGCAGCGTGTGCCCAATCCATCTCCACTTACGTTCCCGAATCTCGATTTCTAGCGCCTTTTGATGACACCGGCGATGTAGTTCCTCATTCGAGATCCAGTTGCCAGGCCACCAAGCGCGGATGATATTCCGCAGGCAGCGGTTTACAAATACTTGCAGTTTTCGCGTCGTTACCGCATATGTGCACCAAGTTTCGCACCCGTACAGCAATACGGATTTGACGTTTGAGTTGAAGATTCGGATTTTTGTTCGTAGAAAGATCTGGCGTGACCGCCAGATGTTTCGGAGACTCGCAAACGCAAATCGGGCCTTTCTGATCCGTGTTTCGATGTCTTTTCTGGTACCACCATCAGGCGTTATCTGGCTACCAAGATACTGGAAGCACTCCACTTTCTCAACTTGTTGCCCAGCTACCATGAAACTGGAGGGATTTCCTGTGTTGATCTCCATCGACTTGGTCTTTCCGACATTGACTTTGAGACCTGCTGCCTTGGAACTTTCGGTGAGGTCGTCGAGTTTGCTCTGCATATCCGGTTGTGTTTGGGCGAGCAAAACAATATCGTCAGCCAGGTCAAGGTCGTTCAGTTGCTCCATTGTTGAAGGATTCCACGGCAATCCTCGGTTCGGTGCACAGTCAATCGATCCAATCAGAATCTCATCCATTACGATTAGAAAAAGTAGCGGTGATAGAATACATCCTTGTCTCACTCCAGCAGTTACCGGGATTGGTTCGGACAAGACACCGTCGTGCAAGACCTTGCACGAAAATGCCTCATACTGTGCTTCGATGAGATGGACTAGTTTCTCTGGGACCCCTCGTCGCCTTAGAGCCGCCCAGATGTTTTCATGGTTAAGTCGGTCGAATGCTTTTTCGAAATCAACGAACACCAGCAGAAGAGAGTCCTGGAATTCGTTGATTTGTTCCAGTATGATTCGTAGCGTTGTGATGTGGTCCACACATGATCGTCGAGATCGGAATCCAGCTTGTTGCCGTCGGAGTGTAGCGTCTATTTTCTCCTGGATCCTGTTCAGAATCACTTTGCAGAGTACTTTGAGGGTTGTACAGATCAACGTTATGCCTCGCCAGTTACCGCACTCTGTGAGGTCTCCTTTCTTCGGGACCTTTACGAGGATACCCTGCATCCAGTCGGCCGGGAATGTTGCAGTATCCCAGATGTCAGCGAAAAGACGGTGCAACATTTGTGCTGATAGGGCAGGGTCGGCTTTCAGCATTTCAGCAGGGATGCAATCGATCCCAGGTGCTTTGTTGGATTTCATGTTATTGATTGCCGCTTCTATTTCAGCCAGTGAAGGCGCTTCCGAGTTGACGCCATTTATGCGACTTACTGTTGGCGCTTCGAGCTGCAGATTCTGTTGGCCATCGCTATTCGTGACTCGGAAGAGTTGTTCGAAGTGCTCAGTCCATCGTTTGAGCTGATCTGTTCGATCGGTCAATAACTGCTCGGTCTTTTAGCGGCATTCTTGCATTAGTCCTAGCACCACTGAGGCGGCGAGAAATGTCATAAAGTAATCGGATATCTCCATTGGCGGCGGCTCTTTCTCCCTCTTCGGCTAGGGAGTTTGCCCAGGCTCTCTTGTCTCGTCTACAAGCTCGTTTAACTGCCTTTTCCAGCTCCGCATATCGTAAGCGGGCGGCTGCTTTGGCTGACCCGGTAGATGCCTGCTCAATTCCGACTTTCGCCTTTCTCCGATCATCGACCATCCTCCAAGTTTCATCCGACATCCATTCACTCCTTCTTCCACAAACTTTACCGAGAGTACCATGGCTCGTCGTGATAAAGGCATTCTTGATTCCACACCACTGTTCTTCGACTGTTCCGTCTGTCGGCAGCTCCGAGGCTCGGGACTCCAGATGTTCAACGTATGCCCTTTTCACCTCTGGATTCTCCAACCGGCGGACGTCGTATCGACACCCGACTTTCTCCTCGCGCCGTTGGACACGTGCAACTCTCAGTCGTATCTCGCCAAGGACGAGGTGATGGTCAGATGCAATGTCTGCGCTTCGCTTGTTGCGGACATCAAGAAGGCTCCTTCTCCATTTTCGGCTGATGCAGATGTGGTTAATTTGATTTTCTGTTCGGCCATCTCGGTATACCCAAGTGACCTTATGTGCTGGTCGATGGGGGAAGAGCGATCCACCGATCACCATGTTGTTGTTGCCACAAAATTCTACAAACAACTCTCCGTTTTCGCTCATCTGTCCTAGGCCATGGCGCCCCATGATGCGCTCAAGGTCCTGATTGTCGGAGCCAATCTTTGCGTTGAAGTCGCCCAAATGGATTTGAATGTCACCCTTCGGAATTTTCTCTACCACGCTGTTCAGTTGACTGTAAAACTGCTCTTTCTCCTGCAAGTCGGCAACGTCAGTTGGCGCATAACACTGGACCATTGTAAGGTTTCTAACCCGTGTTCTAAATCTGGCTACGATTATTCTTTCGTTTATCGGTTCCCATCTAATGAGGGCCGCGTAGGCCTGCGGGCTTAACAGGAAACCAACTCCTCGTTCCCGAGTAACATGTTCTCCTCGTATGCCAGAGTAAAGCAGGACTTGCCCGGATTGTGTCTTGTGTTCTCCAGTATTAGGCCAACGGACTTCGCTCAGTCCCAGAATTTCAAGCTTGAGGCGGCTAGCCTCTCTAGCAAGTTGTTCCAGTTTGCCTTGTTGGGCAAGGGTTAAAACATTCCAAGTTCCAATTCGTGTCCGTGTTTTCATGCTAAAAGTCGTCGCCAAAGTTCCATGTCGGTCATTTCTTTCGGATTCCGTAACAATTTCAAATCGGGAGCAGTAGGTTGTTAGCCTAAAGTCCCTATCCCGCGATGGGGCTGCCATCTTGGACTTAGCTGGCGGGAGCCGCATTTCATATATTCAGCCGCTTGCTGCAAGACAGACGCTGTTTGAGCCGCCCCTGACCTGGAGAACAGACGCTCGGTTGTTGTTGCACGCCGCCCCTGACCTGGGGAACAGACGCGTGCGGCCACCTTCTCAGTCTGCATGCGACCAAAGCATCCACCGGGGTTGGGTACCCGATCTCCGCTTAGGTTACTCGCACCCCAGCCGGCACCGCGGGGAGGTAGAGATAGGAGTTGTGAATAAGAGGTGATATGACCACTATGGGGTCTCGTGTTGCACATTATCCACCGTTTACCAGCCAACTAAATGGATCGAATAAAATATTGAAGGCAATCAATTTATAAAATTATGATTAATTTTATTAGTATAATTTATAATTTTTTGAATTTGTGTGATAATTATAAGAAAGAAAATGGTTTAGAAATCAATTTACTTATTTCTAGTGTATTTTTGGTATTGTTATTATTTTCGCCTAAATTTGAATTTCGAAAACCCCCCCCCCCCCCATGGAAGGGTCCTTCGCACGGGCCTGCTACTGTCTACTGTGTATCTTAAAATAAAGTCCTGAACAACTTCAGTTGTTTCAAAAAAAGCCTCAAATTGAACAATAACAATAACATTTTTTCCCTTACTCATTAGACTGCTAACGTAAGATTTCGATAATATCTCATAGAAAACATATGAGTTTCGAATAATTTGGGTTATTTGTGACACAACTTTGAAGGCAGACAATTAAGAACAACAGCATAGGCTAACATTTTTGTGGTGCAACTGTTTTCTGAATATGAAATTCTATACAAAAACTAAGGTTTCCACATTGATATCAATTTTCAGTGACTCAATTGACTGAATCGAAAAAAAAAATCAATCACCCATCCACCCTTGCGCCACTTTGTACCACACGAATTACCAATCCAATAGCTGATGGGACCTAGATAAGATAAGAAATGATACAGAGCAGGTAAGTGCCAATTGATTTGGCACACAATGAGCGCCAAAGCGGCCGTCAATTAACCACAAATTACTGTCCGAAGCTCCCTCACCGCAACCACAGAACCAATCAAATCAAATCGACGGGTAATCAGTCAATTACGAGCGAGCGACCGGGGTGTTATAATAGGTGTTTCTGTATGATTTATTGTCGGTGTTGAGATTTTTGGTGACGGTTTAACGCTTCTGCTTATCGAGCTTGAAGCAGACAATCTGTGATTTGGGGTTTGTGAAGTTTGATTAGGATCGTTAAAGTTTATCTCTTAAAGTAAATACTAAGTTTTGCGGGTGATGGTCCTATCAGGAAGCACAAGTGTACTTAGTTCAAAGAGAGTGACTCTTCCTTACGAACTTCATTAATCCGTTTACGAAACCAAAAGTTCGACTTCTTGTAGACCACCATCGTCGAACACTTGAGGAAGAATCAAGCTTTGGCTATAGAATTTCAAAGCAATATATTGGCTTGAGAAAAAGTTTGTCGAGAGTTACCGGAAATTGAAGAAAGAATAAAGCGGAAGAAGGAATAAGAAAAAGGAAAGAGTAACCATCTGCACGTGTGCTGTCTTGACTCTCTAGAAAAAAAAAAAACATTTAATCCACTTTCCAGACGAGTTGCCTAATGCGGAAAGGATCCACCGTCATTTGATTGGAAGCTTTCTTTCTCTTTGGTCGTCATCATACCGTTTTTTTTTTCGTTCCGTTGCTCTGGCCAGGCCTCGGGGGCTGGACCACTTCTGACTGCCATCTGTGCCATCAGGCTCTGGAACCGGAGAAAAGATGCCGCCGCCTCTGAAGCAACGAGATCCGACGACGACTACTTCTGACAGCCTCCGCCAGCAAAAAGCAGAAGAAGAAGCTGACGAGCCACAGGATGTTGCCTTTCCGGAATTTGATAAAAGTGAGTGAGTGAATGAGTGAGTGCATTGCACATACAGAAGCAGAGATGAAAATATCAAACGAAGCGAAGCATTTTTTCCGCCTCGTGAAGTCCCCCTAATATGTGTGGTTGAGCCAAGTTGATAAAAGCTGTGATGAGTCTTGTTGCAGCATAAAAGCTTGAGCTAATTGACTATGTAGCTCCTCCAAATCCCGCTTATGAAGCGACAAACCTAAACTGTCGCTGACAGCCGGGCTTTCTTGTTTCTTTCACTAGGTTTCAACAAACGAGCTTCATTTCGCTGAAGAAATATTTGTTTAAATTTAATGGAAAGCAACTTAAAAAGTTTCAAATGAGTGAATTTTCAAAGATGTCAAAGATGTCAAAATTGTCGAAATTGTCGAAATTGTCAAAGTTGTCCAAATCATCAAAATTGACAAAATTGTCAAAATTGTCAAAATTGTCAAAATTGTCAAAATTGTCAAAATTGTCAAAATTGTCAAAATTGTCAAAATTGTCAAAATTGTCAAAATTGTCAAAATTGTCAAAATTGTCAAAATTGTCAAAATTGTCAAAATTGTCAAAATTGTCAAAATTGTCAAAATTGTCAAAATTGTCAAAATTGTCAAAATTGTCAAAATTGTCAAAATTGTCAAAATTGTCAAAATTGTCAAAATTGTCAAAATTGTCAAAATTGTCAAAATTGTCAAAATTGTCAAAATTGTCAAAATTGTCAAAATTGTCAAAATTGTCAAAATTGTCAAAATTGTCAAAATTGTCAAAATTGTCAAAATTGTCAAAATTGTCAAAATTGTCAAAATTGTCAAAATTGTCAAAATTGTCAAAATTGTCAAAATTGTCAAAATT
Source organism: Uranotaenia lowii (assembly GCF_029784155.1). NCBI lineage: Eukaryota > Metazoa > Arthropoda > Insecta > Diptera > Culicidae > Uranotaenia > Uranotaenia lowii. The sequence continues at coordinate 359,340,016 of NC_073693.1, read as the reverse complement.
GTCAAAATTGTCAAAATTGTCAAAATTGTCAAAATTGTCAAAATTGTCAAAATTGTCAAAATTGTCAAAATTGTCAAAATTGTCAAAATTGCCAAAATTGCCAAAATTGTCAAAATTGTCAAAATTGTCAAAAATTGTCAAAATTGTCAAAATTGTCAAAATTGTCAAAATTGTCAAATTTGTCAAAATTGTCAAAATTGTCAAAATTGTCAAAATTGTCAAAATTGTCAAAATTGTCAAAATTGTCAAAATTGTCAAAATTGTCAAAATTGTCAAAATTGTCAAAATTGTCAAAATTGTCAAAATTGTCAAAATTGTCAAAATTGTCAAAATTGTCAAAATTGTCAAAATTGTCAAAATTGTCAAAATTGTCAAAATTGTCAAAATTGTCAAAATTGTCAAAATTGTCAAAATTGTCAAAATTGTCAAAATTGTCAAAATTGTCAAAATTGTCAAAATTGTCAAAATTGTCAAAATTGTCAAAATTGTCAAAATTGTCAAAATTGTCAAAATTGTCAAAATTGTCAAAATTGTCAAAATTGTCAAAATTGTCAAAATTGTCAAAATTGTCAAAATTGTCAAATTTGTCAAAATTGTCAAAATTGTCAAAATTGTCAAAATTGTCAAATTGACAAAATTGTCAAAATTGTCAAAATTGTCAAAATTGTCAAAATTGTCAAAATTGTCAAAATTGTCAAAATTGTCAAAATTGTCAAAATTGTCAAAATTGTCAAAATTGTCAAAATTGTCAAAATTGTCAAAATTGTCAAAATTGTCAAAATTGTCAAAATTGTCAAAATTGTCTATATTGTCAAAATTGTCAAAATTGTCTATATTGTCAAAATTGTCAAAATTGTCAAAATTGTCAAAATTGTCAAAATTGTCAAAATTGTCAAAATTGTCAAAATTGTCAAAATTGTCAAAATTGTCAAAATTGTCAAAATTGTCAAAATTGTCAAAATTGTCAAAATTGTCAAAATTGTCAAAATTGTCAAAATTGTCAAAATTGTCAAAATTGTCAAAATTGTCAAAATTGTCAAAATTGTCAAAATTGTCAAAATTGTCAAAATTGTCAAAATTGTCAAAATTGTCAAAATTGTCAAAATTGTCAAAATTGTCAAAATTGTCAAAATTGTCAAAATTGTCAAAATTGTCAAAATTGTCAAAATTGTCAAAATTGTCAAAATTGTCAAAATTGTCAAAATTGTCAAAATTGTCAAAATTGTCAAAATTGTCAAAATTGACAAAATTGACAAAATTGTCAAAATTGTCAAAATTGTCAAAATTGTCAAAATTGTCAAAATTGTCAAAATAGTCAAAATTGTCAAAATTGTCAAAATTGTCAAAATTGTCAAAATTGTCAAAATTGTCAAAATTGTCAAAATTGTCAAAATTGTCAAAATTGTCAAAATTGTCAAAATTGTCAAAATTGTCAAAATGTCAAAATTGTCAAAATTGTCAAAATTGTCAAAATTGTCAAAATCGTCAAAATTGACAAAATTGTCAAAATTGACAAAATTGACAAAATTGTCAAAATCGTCAAAATTGACAAAATTGTCAAAATTGACAAAATTGTCAAAATTGTCAAAATTGTCAAAATTGTCAAAATTGTCAAAATTGTCAAAATTGTCAAAATTGTCAAAATTGTCAAAATTGTCAAAATTGTCAAAATTGTCAAAATTGTCAAAATTGTCAAAATTGTCAAAATTGTCAAAATTGTCAAAATTGTCAAAATTGTCAAAATTGTCAAAATTGTCAAAATTGTCAAAATTGTCAAAATTGTCAAAATTGTCAAAATTGTCAAAATTGTCAAAATTGTCAAAATTGTCAAAATTGTCAAAATTGTCAAAATTGTCAAAATTGTCAAAATCGTCAAAATTGACAAAATTGTCAAAATTGTCAAAATTGTCAAAATTGTCAAAATTGTCAAAATTGTCAAAATTGTCAAAATTGTCAAAATTGTCAAAATTGTCAAAATTGTCAAAATTGTCAAAATTGTCAAAATTGTCAAAATTGTCAAAATTGTCAAAATTGTCAAAATTGTCAAAATTGTCAAAATTGTCAAAATTGTCAAAATTGTCAAAATTGTCAAAATTGTCAAAATTGTCAAAATTGTCAAAATTGTCAAAATTGTCAAAATTGTCAAAATTGTCAAAATTGTCAAAATTGTCAAAATTGTCAAAATTGTCAAAATTGTCAAAATTGTCAAAATTGTCAAAATTGTCAAAATTGTCAAAATTGTCAAAATTGTCAAAATTGTCAAAATTGTCAAAATTGTCAAAATTGTCAAAATTGACAAAATTGTCAAAATTGTCAAACTTGTCAAAATTGTCAAAATTGTCTATATTGTCAAAATTGTCAAAATTGTCAAATTGACAAAATTGTCAAAATTGTCAAAATTGTCAAAATTGTCAAAATTGTCAAAATTGTCAAAATTGTCAAAATTGTCAAAATTGTCAAAATTGTCAAAATTGTCAAAATTGTCAAAATTGTCAAAATTGTCAAAATTGTCAAAATTGTCAAAATTGTCAAAATTGTCAAAATTGTCAAAATTGTCAAAATTGTCAAAATTGTCAAAATTGTCAAAATTGTCAAAATTGTCAAAATTGTCAAAATTGTCAAAATTGTCAAAATTGTCAAAATTGTCAAAATTGTCAAAATTGTCAAAATTGTCAAAATTGTCAAAATTGTCAAAATTGTCAAAATTGTCAAAATTGTCAAAATTGTCAAAATTGTCAAAATTGTCAAAATTGTCAAAATTGTCAAAATTGTCAAAATTGTCAAAATTGTCAAAATTGTCAAAATTGTCAAAATTGTCAAAATTGTCAAAATTGTCAAAATTGTCAAAATTGTCAAAATTGTCAAAATTGTCAAAATTGTCAAAATTGTCAAAATTGTCAAAATTGTCAAAATTGTCAAAATTGTCAAAATTGTCAAAATTGTCAAAATTGTCAAAATTGTCAAAATTGTCAAAATTGTCAAAATTGTCAAAATTGTCAAAATTGTCAAAATTGTCAAAATTGTCAAAATTGACAAAATTGTCACAATTGTCTATATTGTCAAAATTGTCAAAATTGTCAAAATTGTCAAAATTGTCAAAATTGTCAAAATTGTCAAAATTGTCAAAATTGTCAAAATTGTCAAAATTGTCAAAATTGTCAAAATTGTCAAAATTGTCAAAATTGTCAAAATTGTCAAAATTGTCAAAATTGTCAAAATTGTCAAAATTGTCAAAATTGTCAAAGTTGTCAAAATTGTCAAAATTGTCAAAATTATCAAAATTGTCAAAATTATCAAAATTGTCAAAATTGTCAAAATTGTCAAAATTGTCAAAATTGTCAAAATTGTCAAAAATGTCAAAATTATCAAAATTGTCAAAATTGTCAAAATTGTCAAAATTGTCAAAATTGTCAAAATTGTCAAAATTGTCAAAATTGTCAAAATTGTCAAAATTGTCAAATTTTTATAAATTGTCAAAATTGTCAAAAATGTCAAAATTGTCAAAATTGTCAAAGTTGTCAAAATTGTCAAAATTGTCAAAATTGTCAAAATTGTCAAAATTGACAAAGTTGTCAAAATTGTCAAAATTGTCAAAATTGTCAAAATTGTCAAAATTGTCAAAATTGTCAAAATTGCCAAAATTGTCAAAATTGTAGTAGATTATGTTTTTTTTTTTTTTTTTTTTTTTTTTTAATTGCGACCCAGAGATGGGTCTTGACTCAAACATTCAGTCAGCGAAACTTTTTTGTAGAGAAATGAATCCAACTTAGATGAAATTTCAGGGAGTAGATAAGAGAAAATCGATGTTGAAAAACATGCGAAAAAAATTCACCTTGTCTCCCGGTGAGACTTGAACCCACATCTTGCGCCTCTCCGGGGCCCATGTATTAACATTCTACTACAGGAGACCAACCTGGCGTATGAATACCAGTACCCAGTAACCAGTATAATATTCATACGCCAGGTTGGTCTCCTGTAGTAGAATGTTAATACATGGGCCCCGGAGAGGCGCAAGATGTGGGTTCAAGTCTCACCGGGAGACAAGGCGAATTTTTTTCGCATGTTTTTCAACATCGATTTTCTCTTATCTAGTCCCTGAAATTTCATCTAAGTTGGATTCATTTCTCTACAAAAAAAGTAGTAGATAATTTTAGCATATTTGATGTTGTACCTATTGATTATGTGAGTAACTAGTATAACATCAACGCTGATGATTTTTTTTCTAACATCTGCTTCGCTGTTCATTCACCATTTCTTGCGTCCATCCAATGAAGCGTAAAACACCACCCA